>NC_141854.1:5227179-5827179 GCF_024713525.1 Acromyrmex echinatior
TTGATTTGTTTAACTACGAAACTTTTTATCTTGTTCATCTAATCTGTGATAAGATTTTCGAAGAATTGAAGATGACAATGTAAAAATGGATTTTTAGGACATATTAAGTGCCGACATTCTCAAAAGCGGTCATATATCATCCACTAATATATGGCAGTTTTCAAAATCAAAGCACAACAATTTATATTGCAAAAAATAATATATCTTCTTTTATTTAGCTGTACTTAATGTCAATACTTTTCGCATAAATAAAATCTCTTTTTGCGATGATTTCTGATTTCTGTTGATTGCCGAATTTTAGAAGATATTAATGTAACTTAATTTGTTCAATAAAAAATTTATTTGAAAAAAAGTGTATTTATATCTGTGTGCGTATATATGCGTACGTGTGTGCTTGCGTGCGCGCGCGCATGTGTATGTGATCATATTTGTCTGAAAACCTTAAAAATCTCGCTAGCTTGTACTCCCAAAATTCACAACTTTATCAACGTCTTATTCTTACAAGATATAACTTCGCTAAATCCCTTGGGGAAATAATAGAGAACCGTATCTTCCAACAAAACCAAACTCACGTAACCTTTGGAAATTTTTAAAAATTGCAAATTCGGATATATAAGGTAATGCGCGAATATTTTACAATTTCTAGTTCAAACAAATTGCCGATTATTTGTCAGTCTTGAAACACATAATAAATTATATTTGCAGTGCTTTAAGAATGCTTATTAGCATCAATAATACTAAATTATTTGCCAATTTAATTTGTGATTACGTATTCCAGTTTCAATTTAGAACTACGTTTCAAGGCTGATAATCAGCGAGCTGTTTGTTTAAATTAGAAATTATTGAAATTTGGGGGTTGTTACTAAGATTCGTCTTGACTGAATATGCACTGTTAAATCTATAGTATCAAATTTAATCTAATGTGAGTTACTCTGCTCTTACTAAATATATCGTTATTTTTTACCAAAACGATAATTAAATTTGATATTATATCGTGTCAAATTGACACTGTATAATATCAAATATAACCATTGTTTTAGTATAAAATAACGATATGATTGAGTAGAAGCAGTGGTGACTCATGTTAATTTAAATTTGACACTACAGATTTAACAGTGTGATCTTTTTCATTCATTTGATATTTTTTATTATATTAATTACCTACATATCTCTTGTCATTGTAGCGAAATTTGAGATCCACTTATCTCCGAATTCGAGAATTCGTTGTCACTATTTATCCAAAGTAAGAGAGTAATGTCTTTTCAAGCAAAATATCAAGTTTTGCTAGTAAATTAGGAACCACAGTATCTAGCGTATTAATAAGCCCGAGTTAGTATACGAGTACATGATCTTACGTACGAGTTATGTACACGAGCGCATTCGTGTATCCGTAACCGTGTGAGTGCATATCCGGTGCAGGATGCGGAGTACATAAAGAGCAAAGGCATAGTAATACATAGTATCTTAGAGAAAGGAGTCGCTGAGCTGCACATACAAGCGAGCTGACCCCTTGTTGCAAACCGCGATTCCCGTTTCACCCTTCGACCTGTGCACGCGCTAAGGTGTAATAATCTAAAAGGCCTTTCGCGGTACGTTACCCTTGTAGATAGGGACGAATCGGCGAACCTCAAGAATTTTATTCCGCCCTCACCCTTTGATTGCACCATTTTCTAAAGATTAATATCCTCGTGAGTCTGTGGGTTCATAAATGTCGCGCTCGATCGCGATCCTGGATGAGATAACAATTCTGATGATAAAATGGAGGTCCTAAAATTGTTAGAAAATGGTTCTTCTTCTTTTAGAGAAAGGGCATTTACTAGAAATCTGATTACTGTAGAGTTTATAATTGCAAACGATTGAGAAACGATTGGTGTTAAAATTGTAAATTAAAAACTAGATTTTAAATTTAATTTTAAATTTATTAAAATTATATTTTTCAGGATTTTTAAATCTCTTTCTTACTATGTTCCTTTTTTTCTTTTTTTTATATCAAACAAATTGCTATTTTGTTACGGTATCTCATTTAAAATAACTGTGCGTTCAACTTGAATTTTTGCTGATAGAAATGAGAACACAATTTATATATGTTAGTGAGTTAAAGAATAGCCTTTAAGAGCCAACAACAAGTTGTAAGTATCTAAATACATATACTTGATTAAAATAGATAAATATACGTTTCCTATTTTAGATCTTTAGTATAAGCTTAATATTCGCAGGAAAATAACATAATCATAAAATTTGTCAAGAATATAAAAGAGTTAATATTAATTCTTACAATACAAGATACAATTTGGTGTCTTACATATATATGTAAAAAAAAAAAACAGAAATGTGGACTGAATTTACAAATTTTATCTCTAGATCTAATATATTTGAATATTTTCACGGATTTATGACGCTTCCCTCTCGTTCTATCTTTGTTTATCGATTTGATTTACACTCCGCAATTATTTTCACTCTTATTACGTCTATAATGTTCTCACTATTAGCATCATCTATATATTAGATATCAGCGTTCTCATGTAAATTATAATTCATCCTTATTGTTGCAATTTATAATATTATTAATAATTTGTATTTCTTTTTAATCAATTTATTAATTTATTGTTTCTGACAGTTTGACGATCATGTACGCGCAAATATTATTATCGACCTCGTTGTTCATATAAGTGCACATTTTGTTACAACTCATCAGCATTCTATATTGTGTCACTATTTTATTTAGTTTACTGGCATTTAATGAATAATAAGATATGGATCGATGGACGTGAGAACTAATCAATGTATGACCTTATTAACGCTTTTATATTCTTGACGAATTTTACGATTATGTTATTTTTCTACGAATATTAAGTTTATACTGAAGAGGATCCAAAATAGAATCGAAACGTATATTTATCTATTTTAATAAAATATATTTACACTTACAACTTGCGTTGGCTCTTAAAAGCTTTTCTTTAACTTATGATTTACTCATTAGAGTCTTATCTGAATTATTCGTTTATAAATGTATATTGTTACGTTAACGTTAGCAAAGGTTTTTTAATTTAAATCAAATTATAAATTACAGAGTTTTTTTAATCACATATTCTTCCGGTATTGATGTATATACTACAAATTTCATTCTTTGTAAAATATAAGTTATTTACGTTGACATTCATTATTTTAAAATATTACTTTCAAAGATTTATGAGTTTATTCTAAGCAGAATAGTGAGGATCATAACTGATAACTTGTTCTCACATAAGACTTGTAAGAACTTATATGAGTTGTAATTCTATTAGTGTATGGTAAGACGTATAATCATTCGAAAATATTTATGATTTTTTTGTATAATAAATCTTATGGCTAGCAAGAAGCTGTCTGTAAAGATATTGTATAAAGTTACAAACATTTAATTTAATTTAATTTAATTTAATTTAGTTTATTGCAAAGCTATATGAAAGACTATGTGTTAACAAAGCAATAGACATAAAGTACGATACAATAGAGTTATAGTTAACATAAACATAAATACAATAGACAATAGTAGCTTTCAAATGGTTAAGCGTCAGCAAAATTGCTGTTACAAAGCCTACCCAGTAAAACCAGAATAAGACAACAATGCAATAAGAGGTAAATTTCAGCCATAAGTTCTTACAAGTCTTATATACGAGAACAAGTTACGACCCTTACTATTCTGCTTAGAATAGACTCATAAATCTTTGAAAGTATATTTTTTAAAATAATGAATATCGACGTAAGTAATTTATATTTTATAAAGAATGCGATTTGTAATATATACATCAATATCGGAAAAATATGTGATTAGAAAAATTTCGTAATTTCTCAGAGAATGTTTCGTTCACACCGTTTATTCACGAAATTATAGGTGTTCGTTGGTGTAACTTTACTAACTGGCGATGAGATACAAAACGGTAGATCGATTCGTTGGTTGAAATTTGAATGCGCTTTGTAGATGCTTGTTGCCGGTCCTTTGTGCAGTTCGCTGTCGTATAACTTCGCTGCGCAAATAATTATTACATATCGCAATCGTTGCAGCATACTGGACAAACGCGAACCTCTGACGTAAACACGTACGCTGAAATAAAATTTTGATGGCCATAAATTACATCCTGTGACAAAAGATAATGATGTCGATCGCATCTGTGTACGTTTAATTCTTTAATTAACTGTTGCAAACGCGATTCTTTATGTATTGATAAAATCAAACATACCCATGAATTGGAACAACAAGTATTGAATTTCTAAAAAACTTATATATATGGATGTAATGAATGAAGGAAAAATGAAGTGCATTTAGTTAACGCATGTTTCAAATTTTTCTCAAAGAGATATCAAAATATCTCACATTTCATTTTTCGATATATTTTTTGTTTTACCATTAGATAAATTTCGACAATGGAATTTTGTTTAATAGTTCCAATACGAAAAAATATATAATTTGACGCTATGCAACTGCTTATTCGTGCACGTCAGCTTGCTATTTGGTGAATCGAAATACGATCTAGATTAAATTTTATCGTAAATGACATTTTTTTGCTGTTGTCGACAACATTTCGTTGCAGCAATAGCGAATATAAAAGAAAAATAATCGAACAAATAAATGCTTCACATTCGGATTTGAGAATGAAAGTCATTTAAATACTATTTGGTATTAAAAATGTATTATAGGCAAATTTTTCTATTTTTATCTTTTTTTATTTATCTATCCCTTGAATAATGAATACCATTAACAGACTTAGGCTTTTGTTGTATCGCGTTTATATTTTATTATACAATATATTGCGCGGAGTATTTGTTTATTTATATTTTGACACTCAGAGTGCACTTTGATGATTCTTTTATTATAGTTTTTGTTAGATTATTATATCACTTTATTTTATTAAAAAAATTAAAGATACTGTTCCATTTGCATAGTTAGCTATTATAGATCATGGCTGCAAACACCAGATATACTTATTACATGACTGGTTTTTGCAGTCATAAGTTAAAGCGATAAATTTATTATCCTATTTTCACTGAATATCATATTTAGACGTCTGACGTTATACATTATTCTCTAAATGTTAAATTATGTATGTTTAATTTAACTTGAATTTCTCTCTCTCTCTCTCTCTCTCTCTCTCTCTCTATATATATATATATATATATATATATATATATATATTATGTAGATATGTATACTTATAAAGCGTAGAAATTTAAATTAATAAATTAAGTATATTTATTTTATATCCAAACGTTTTAATCATTCTGGATTATTTATCTGCAGAAATTGATTACCTAACATTAAAATGATTGAGATTGGTGATTTAATTAAAAAATTTTAACCTGTCATTTTAATCAATACCTATTGTAAAGAATCTAACTTTTTAATATACTAAAAATCATAATTTTAATTTACTAGTAATTACAAAATAAATTATAGTAATTACTAGTAATTACAAAATAAATATTAAACTAACTTCTTCGATTTCTATTACGAAAAAATTACGAGCATATTCTTTTTAATAGTTTAATATTAAATCAATAAAACTCTATCGTTTATGTCATTTGCCTATCAAACAGAATTTTTAATTTAGTCTTCGTTAAGCGGATGCAACAATTACGTGAAAAAATTGTTATTCGCGGCCAAACGAATCGAGGATGTTATCGAAAACAATTTCTTTTGCTTGGCGAATATCAGTATAACGAGCGACCGCTTATGGCTTGGCCGCCATTTACGGAGATTGAATGCAACAACATCCCAAATTTAATTTGAGCGAGCACGAACTTTCACCGAGCACTGCAGATCTTTCTTCCGCGAAATTGAAAAGTCAGCCAACCAATGCGGTTCGGAACTTTGGCGGATTCGGCGGTTCTCTAATTATAGTGGTCGTTAGTCTCAGCGAATCGGACGTTGATTTCATTTCTAACTTTTGTCGCCGTACTTTTTCGTATCTGACCTTATCTCCAGCCGCCCTTCAATCTTTCTCACTGTGTCTTCATTTCAACTCCTCGAGTCTTTGCAATTCTCGTGCCAGCACGTACAAACCATATTTTTTATCTCCCAAGAATTTCTTGCAAACGACTACAAAGATTAAACTCTGAAATCCTTGCTAGGTACACAATTTTTAAATGAAGAAATATTCTTTGTAAACTCTTGATTGCTAATAAATTAAAATATTTTCTTAAAGAGTAATGATTGTTAGTGAACAATAGGTCAACAATATGTATTGTTTTTTATTAGAAATTTTCAAAAATATTTGAAACAGATATTTTATACAAAATATAGTTTTTGACAAAAGGAAAGTTTTTATTAACTATATTTATTATAAAAATTATAAAAATTGCGGAAAAAATTTACATATAATAATTTTATCGGTAAATTATGCTTAGAAATCAAACTTGAAGCAAATATAAAGAATGAAATAAGAAATATATTGCTAAATAATATTTTAATTAATTTGGGTGCATTTATAATTAAATAACCCACATTTTTGAACATGTATTCATTAAAATATGAAAAGAAAGCATTGTTTAAAACTACAATAAGAGAAAAATTGTTTGGTATTTGTAACTATATGTATACATATAATTTTATCAACCAAAATATAATAGTGTGCAACAGAAAATGACTGTAATTACAGTTATAGTCATAAAAATGATTGAAAATAGCATAAAAAATAATTTAAAAGACTAAATAGTTATTTGAATCATTTTTTATAATTTCAACAATTTTTATGATTATAATAACTATAATTATATTCATTTTCAGATGCCATCTATTGGTTGATAAGTTATACATATAATTATTATTACTAATATTATAATAGTCATAATATATATTATATATATAGAGATAATTATAATAATTATAGAGTTTCAAATACCAAACAATTTTTCTTTTAGTGTAGAACATTCATGATAAAGGTAGAAAAAAATGAAGTAATATGAGACGTTCTATTGTATAATACGTTCTTTTAAGTGATTTGCACAATTATAATTGATCTAAATGATTTAATATATAATTTAATCAATAGAATATGACAGACAAAAGCTCTAATAAGCTCTAATAATTTCAAGAAAAAGAAGAATAAAGTAAAAATAAAAATGAAAAAATATATAGATTAGTACTGGCTATTACTTTAATTATCGGAATAAATCATCCGATTACAAATTAAACAATTGTTAGAAATGTAATTTAGTCGATAAAATATGGCAGAATAATATAAAAATAAATATTATCTAAAGATAAAATAAGAAACAAAATTGCTCGCGTTATTTCAATTAAAACATTGATCACGACAAATAGATAAACAATTTTTGAACATTTTTTATTGATAACAGGAATAATAACTTCCACTAACACGAAAGCATTAATTAATACGCGTAAGTTCTAATTACCGTGAAATGATGCTTTAAACTAAAAAAAAGAAGATTTGTTCAATACGGCATTCTCATTCTACTGGTGGGCGCGTCACATTCGACACTCGATAAATTCACATTTAATTTAAATATAGATTGAAGTAATTTCCAATGGTCGCCGCGGTTGGCAGCGTATCGACGTTGTCGAAAGGACATTTTTCGATAGTAAATGCGCGCGCGACCGGGTAGCAACGAACCAGGCAAGTTGGAATTCGACGTTCTCGTACGGCAAGTTTCGGCAACGAGTTAAATACAGTTTCGCGATAGTTTACCGTACGCCACCGCCGCCGCTGGCTGTGCGTTCGCGATGCACCGCTGCTATGCATGCAACGTGCAATGCATCGCGGCGCGAGTAAGCCGAAAACTTCCATCGCCTAAAGATTTCCAGGGGGAGGCCTCCGAACTTTATCCTTCAAGCGCCTCCGTGGCAGTCGTATCTCGATTCTACCAGTAGTGTTACCTTGGCACGCGTGTGGTGCCTTCCTCTCTGGTTTCACGATCAGCTACAAGAGCTTATTTTGATACCTTCTTTTAGTTCGTTTCCTTGAAAGTCGCATTAATGTCCCCTGCGAGCAGACATGTCAGGAAAACCAAAACTAAAAATCCGATGTACGTTACATTCTTATTTTAGAGATTGCAACACACTGCAAATTGAAAGTTATTATATGTATAATACAAAAATTATTTGATAGAATGTGCAGAATTTTAAATATGCTGACAGTTAATATAGATGCTCGACACAAATTTTTTTACTTTTTTCTTTCTGAAGTGCCATACATATAATAGTATGTTTCCTGAAGATTTTTCCGCCCCGAAAACGACATTAACAACTGAATTTGAGAACCACGTCAGGATTGAGGTGAATAGACCAAAAATGATCGAGATCTTGATTATAAGTAAATTCAATGGCATATAAGTAAAAATACAATTCAAGAGCTTTTAAATAAATTTTAAGTCATTACCGTACAACTTATTTTTATCGAGTTATGCTACATGAATTTTAGATTTTCTATAATTACACAGTTCAACAAAAAATCACTTTTTTCAGTTCGAATTATACATATCCTGAAGATTTATACATATCCTGAATATTTTGCGCTGAATAAAATGCCGTCGAAAATAAAATTATAGAGCACGTCAGAATTTTTAATAAATTGGGGTGTAATGGTAAATTTTGATAGTTTTTGACTCATTTCATTCCAATTTACTAAAAATTCTGATCTGCGCGTTACGCAATTTCTGGCATTGCGTTCAACGCATAAAGAATCTTCGAAGTATATATTATGAAAGAAAAAAAAAGATAAGCTAACCAGACACAATTCGGGCACCCTAAACTTTGAGAATTTTTTTAATTTTTTGCTGAGGTTTCTCTGAAAATTGAAAATCAATGGTCAAAAGCGGGAACATTTCTGAACATTTAAAAAAAAAATGAATCATATTCATATATATATTTGTATAGATGTAGTAAGATAAAAAAAAAGTAGTATTTGGGCCACGCGTTAGTAAAATTTGTACTCAATGAACCGCATATATAACTTTTTCTTTTTCATATGTAAATATTAAAAATATGTAAAGTAAAACGTTGATTCAACGTTATTTTTATAAGTTTATAATTTTATATTTATTGCATAAACATATTGATATATGTATAAACATTTAAAAAAAAAGCTATTTAGCAACTTAAACATTGAATACCTGTGTTAACTTCTCCTTCTTAAAACTATGGACTACTACTCGCAGTTTAGAAAAGTAAAAACTCTTTATCATTTTTAGTTAATCTCACACAATCTTTATGAACACATTTGTGACAAATGTACACTTACGCATGTGCTCGCATAGCCCACATTGGTATCACTATACAAAGAGTTCCTTTTCTTTAATTATAAACAAAACGTTGTGACAAAAGTATGAACTAAACATAGTGTTGTAAAGTATAAATACTGAGCTACAATAACATGAACTATGGAAATTAATAACCACGTTTTCATAATTATAGAAAATTACTTACTTACGGAATATTACATCACGACCACGACGTATCAGTTTTTCCTGTTTTTACACAAACAGAATGAATAAAATGATTTACGGATCAATGCAATCGAGTCGTATGGATCTCCTACTCGAATTACTACTGTCATCTGTTAAATTAATCATATAATTACACACAAACAGCGAGTGGGAAACGGCCCACATTGGGCCCTATTTTGTTGAATTAAATTCTATAAAAAAATCTAAAATTCAAGCAGTCATAACTTGAAGAAAATAAATAGAACAAACATGAACTAAAATTCATTTAAAAGCTCTTAAATTATAATTTTATATACAGGGTATTTCAGAAATAGTTGGCTCTAAACTCTAAGAGCATATTCCACTCATTGCGAGGATGAAAAAAAGTCGTTAACATGGGTTTGGAAACGCTTCCTTTCCAAGTTATAAACATTTTTTATTTAAGTTGTACGTATTTATGACGGTATGCCTCGCTTCAACGTTTCATGAATTGTACTTCTATTCACCTTCTAAAGTAAACAAAGAGTTATTAGATAAGTCTGTACGGAATTGGAATCAGTCTTTATTTAAGAGTGAAGATAGTATTTATCAATATGGCAGCTTATTTTAACATCGAATTGACAGATATCCACTATATGGACGTGCTAATACAAACTGTAGAGAAGCTCAACGTCTCTATGAACAAATCTTTCCTCAAAGACGATGCCCTGCTAAAAATACTTTCAGTTCGGTCCATCGTCAACTTAGGGAAATAGGATCTTTCTTATCCAATATAGTTAATCGAGGCAGAATCATTCGAGTAGCTGCAATCGAAGAGCAAGTGATTAGATGAGTCACAGAAAATCCAAGACTTAATACGAGACAGATCGCATTAGAATTGCAAAACATTTCTTTCTCAACTGTGTGGAGGATATTAAACGAGTACAAGCTCTTTTACCAGCGGATTATTCCAGGAGTAAGTTTTGCTCAGCGATATTTGCAACAGTGTACTTTTCCAAATTTGGAAGTGTCTATACTTTTCACAGATGAAGCGAATTTTTTGCAGGATGCTATAACAAATTATCATAATAATCATCTATGATCATGCGAAAATCCGCATGATATTATTGAATCTCATCATCAGCATAAATTTTCATGCAATGTATAGTATTAGGTGTTGGAATTAATTCGTAGCGTTTTTAATGAAAGAATGTTATTTATTTCACATGAGCATTAAAAAATACATTAATGAAAGTACTTCCCATCACTTGTAAAACGCTACGAATTAATTCCAACACCTAATATTATTGAACTTTCCTTCTTGGATTTTTCTCTCACTTAATGGTAACAACTACAGACAATTTTTGGAAACGCAACTTCCTCTAATATTAGTAGACGTTCCACTACAATACAAATACGCAATCAAATGTGGTTCATGCATGGTGGAGCTCCAGCACATTTCAGCCGCACTGCTCGAGAATTCCTGAATAATAATTACATCAATAGATGGATTGGTAGAGGAGAACCCATTGCATGTTCTCCCGCTCGAATCCTTTCGATTTTTATTTATGGGAATATCTTAAGATCCTCGTGTATAATATTCCTTGCCACTCCGAAATCGTATTATCGCTGCGTGTGAAAAAAATACGAAATATTTCGAGAATTTTTGAACATCTTTAATAATCCATGCGACGTGGATGCGAAGCATGCGGAAGGAAATTATTTTCAGCAATTTCTGTAATGAAAATATAGATATAAATATAAAATAAAAGTATAAGTATAAAATAAAAAGTGTTTACAACTTGGAAAGGAAGCGTATCCGAACCTATGTTTATATGAATTTTTTTCATCTTTACAATGAGTGAAACATGTTCTTAAAGTTTGACCAACTATTTCTGAAATACCCTACATATGCTGTAGATTTTATTTATAAAAAATAAGTTTTTATTTTGCTGTAAAAAAAAATGTTGAAAATAGCCAAAAAACATTATTTTTTGTTTCTTCAGTTTACTTAAAATCTTGAAAAAAATCCTGCTATGTAAATTCTATCAACGGCGTCATGTTTTAAAATAAATCTTCGAAATATTATATGTATTATGAAATTTTAAAAAAAATTTAACTGTTAAATAGTTAACTATTGTATAGAAGTAAAAACATTAAGATTTTGCCTAACGCTTTACACGTATGTGTATGTACAGTTTATACGAAGAATCTTCGAAACGTTTAGCAATTAGCAGTAAAAAATATCCTATATCGAAATCCTATATAGAAACGAAGTCGTAATGAAAATGAGTTGCCTCAGCAAACCCCAAAGCCAGGATTACATTCGCGTAAAGTTTTGTTAAGTGTTTGGTGAGATTATTCGAGAAATCTTTTATCACGAACTACATCCAATTAAGCGGTAAGTTCGAACAAACATTTTGCCTAATTAGAAAAACTAAGAATACAATTGCACAAAACGACCAACGCTAATCAGAATTAAGGAAATGAATTATTTTCCAGCCATGATAATGCTCAACTACAAGCATGCTCGTGAAAAAAGTAAAAAAAATAGTAAATGATAATGAATGATAAATTCTAATATATATATATATATATATATATATATATATATATATATATATATATACACACACACGTTAATTAAATATTTTCTAAAATAAAGAAAAAAATTGTTTAAAGCAACAGTCATACATATCTTTTCTTGAAATAAAAAATAACATGAAAAATTTTTGATTATTTTTACAGTGAATGTAATGAAAATGATACGAACGATAAGAATGATAAAAATGATCTTTAAATCATAAAAATCTGTATTCTGTGCTAAATGACATAATGTAAAAATTACGGATAAATTTGAGTAAAATCGGAAAATTTATAACAAAGTTGTGTCATTATACTGAAAGCATTCAACTGGGCAAAGCATTACGTATAAAGCTAATTAATTCTAAACTAGAGTGTCGATTTTCATGCAAGAGTTTCTCCACGTTGGAAAATGCACCAGTGTTAATCGCGGCAATAAATTAATTTCTAGTAGTTTGCTGTTCATTCGAAATGAGGAACTTGTCAATGAACTCGGTGAAGTCGCGAACTCGGAATACGAAGGAATGCTTTATCTCAATGCTGCTCAGAGCTCCAGCCATATTCATTTTATAAGTTTCTACGAGATTGGTATGAGAATCTTTAATTATATTAAGCATCGTCATGAGTAATAATGTGTATGCTCTTCCATATTAATAGTAATAAAAAAGAAAAATATTATTTATTGTTATCTGGTAGAAAAAGATACCGAGTAAAATATACCGTTTCATGTTTTATATAAATTATTAATTTTATTAATTATCGAAAACACAATAGCGTTACATGATACTTTATTCCTTAATGAGAAAGTGATAGCTTTTCAATTTCTATCTGATCAAAACAAAATGACTCAAACATGAAGAACGAACGATAAATTGTTCTCCGATTACTTTATGACATGATATAATTGTCTCTGCTGTAAGAAGGAACATCGATTTAGAAACAATTGGAAATGTCAGACGTCGAGGAATAAAAAAGAAGAATCAAGATAATGCTGGCCGACTGCTTTATTGATTCTTAGTGTCGTTATCCACCAGCAAGCTTGGAATAAGAGATATAAAGGCATTATGAATTTAAATTTCATTGAATCTATATGTCTGTCACATAAGATTATTAAAAATTTTATAATAAATAACAAAATGACATGGACACATCAAATCGCAGTTTAGCAATTTTAATGTGTCCTATTCATACCACAAACAAAATTTATTGGCATTTGGGTTAATATATGTGATACGAAAATTAACTAAAATTAAATAAAATAATAACTAACTATACACATATATATATATATATATATATATATATATATAATAGGACAAAATTAAAATTCCTTAAAAATTTGAAATATAAAAAAATATTAAATAAAGATATAAAATTGTATTTTTTTTTACTTTTATATAAAATATTTTATATAATAACAAATAATTCGATATCTTTATTTTATGATAAAAATCAGACATTAACTTAGGATTTATTGAAATGTTTTTTAAACGCTATTGATGCGTTTAAAAAAGAATACTGTTTGAAATAAGTTTTGTTTATTATTTCAACATGTATGACTAACCATTGTTTACAAAGCATTTAAAAAATGTCCGCTATGAGAAACAACGTTCTAGAATCATATCGAACAAATACATATTCCTGTATATATCATATTATTTTTAAGCTAACACAATTTTTCGTTTGTTAGTGGGTTTAATTTGTTCTCGTAACAATCAAAAATTCCGAGAATTTTGTGGTGCATAGTCTGCCGCAGTTTAGATCATTGTTTGATGATCCGAGCTGGTAGAGAACTATGATGCGAGAGAACAAATTGAAAGAAAAAGAGACACACGACGAGAAGTTATTGGCGAATGAAATCAGTTGAGTGGCTTTATCAGGTCCTCATCGATCTTAGTATCACATCAACGACCGCACTAAAGAAATCGAAACAAAAGAAAAAAAGAGAGGATAAATATTTATGTTCAAGAAGAAATCTTTGTTGATCTTCTAATACAAATTTTTTCAGTTTATCGGTGGATTGATTCATAATAATTATAAAATGACTTAATTTTATATTTTATTGCAAATGCTATTTGTTTTATAACGTTAATGTGGTAGAATTTCTTTCATATACTGTTCTTAATATTACATTTTAAACTTTGAAATCATAGCGTAATGTTATAAGAATTTTCAAAGTCTTTAGAAATTTACTGCAATTTGAAAAGTTATAAAATATTTCATAAAACTGAAGTATAGTTTGTGAAAGAATGTAATGTGTAACATTTAACTAAAGAAATGTCTACTTTAGTTCTATAAAACTGAAACTTTCCAAATACGATATTTCATATGCAATGATCTAATATAAGTACCAATTTTCTTGCTTTCCAATATTTATTCGACAGAGTAAAAGTAAAGAAAGAAATTTTATTGCGATAAGAACTAACTAATTTCAATAAAGTTTATATTTTTATACTTGCACGCAAAATTACGTATGTTAATAATTTAAGAACATAAAAAAGCATAGAATTCGAGTTATCAATACATTCAGCAGAAAAAGCAGTTATGCAACTGTTGTAAAATTCTTTAATATGATTGGTTTTGCTCTTAATTTTTCGTTTAAATGTGTATAAATCAATTATATTAAAAAATTTTACGATAGTTGCAAAGCTGCTTTTTTTGCTGACCGCAGCTAATAATTGATCTCTTTTTTTTTGTTTTTTTTTTAAAGAAATAATTTCGAATACGACAGGTCTCGTGCCACTCAGTTTCTCGATTAATTTCATATATTTTAGTTTATCGTATATAACGCGTAATCGTTTGTAACTTGAAAAACCGTCTGTTGTCGTTATAAATCGCATTCTGGATTGGACATGGATGGTCGAGGAGATGCATTGGCGGCTGTAACGTCGATATCGAGGCTGTTGTAAGCGGTGATATAGTGTTGTAACATCGACCACAGAACCGCATCGAACCCCATAATGGACATCTAATCGCATTGCTTTATGCTAATGAACTCTTGTATTTCGATAAAAAGAATTCGATAAAAATTCTACGAGAAAATTATTATATAAGACATGTATAGAGAGCTCGTTTGTAAATTGATCATAATATACACATTTCTTTTATACATGTATATAATGTATATCATATTGTAAACATTATTATATATATAATTTCCTTTAGAATAAAATTAGATGATAAAATATTGGTATAATGTTATATACTTGATATTATAATCATACATTGAATCATATTGATATAAAATTCTATAAAGAATGGATATCCATAGCGCAATATCGAATAAAAGAATTAAACACAATAAAAGGCATTAAAAATGAATACTTTAAATGGATTTTTTCGATTCGGCAAAAATTCTGTTTTTTGTATCCGTTAAAAAAATTAATCCTGCTATTTGAACAACTTGTACGTGACAGTGATAAGAACATCATCGATTGAACGAGAATTAAACGTTAATACTGTTTTTGTATAGTTGCGCTTTCTCTTTCCTTTTCTCTCTCCTTCTCTTTTTATTATACAATAAATCTACAATACGTTTCGTTCAACTTTAGTTTAGCTCACAACATGAGAATATAGATTTTTATGGAAAATATTAAGATTAATTTAAAAATAAAAAGATTTTATTATCGAACACGTCAAAAACGTACTTCGGTTTTTACATGACACGGCCCAAAAAAAAAGGACGATTCCTGAAAAACGGATCGCACGTTGCTGTTGCAACATTTTACAATAAACTCGTAAAAAATTTCCGAGCAACACTACGATTTTATGTTTTTTCTACTGTGAGAAATAGAGATCGAATTCGTGTCTTTTTTTTACGTAGGTATTCTTGTTTCAGGGGTCGGATCTCATCGGCTTTTTAAATACCGGAAGTGTAGGTTTACGAAGAAAGCGAGAAATAGTCAACAAAATATTTATATTGAAAATATAGGAAATATCGATGTGTTGCCAGAACGAAGGGAAAACAGGAATCCAGAGATTACTCTATGTTGCTTTACGGGGCGTAAAAATATCTACATAATAATTTTATTACTTGAAAGATCGATTCAAATCACGCTTTGCATGACAAATATTTTTCAAGCCGTTTGCCCGTTAAATATTCTGGTAGTTAAAGATCGGATTTATCCGGCTCGAATATTCTTGCGGAAATACACCGATAAATATTCGCGCAAGCAGGTAAGAGAATGATGGAAAGAGAACAAGGGGGAAGGGGGGAGAGGTAGGGAATTCTGCTCTGCATTCATAATTTTCCTGAAATTAAGACCGCGTCGCGACAGTCGCGTCTCAAATTGTCAAGATTCTTCTACGTGCTGCTCTTTAATCACGCCTGAGCGGAGATGCTAGCGGGAATCCTATTGCGCTGCCGTAACAATGGCGCAGAGTGATAATAATAAATATTCCGGGAGATATCGTGCGCTCGCGCGCGTTATCCGCCGAGTTACGAAGCGCAATTTTTTATTTTAATTACGGGAACAAGCGTTATATCGCCCGCTGGGTTTCATTAGAAATTCGCTCCATTAAACCGACTGCGCGCGCGTTTCCTTTCTACAACCAAGTTTCAATTGTAACATGCCTGATCGTTCTGTAAATTACTAATAACTGCTCGAGGAATAAATATATATACGTAAACTATATATATTTACATCTATATCTCTACGTCATTTACCTTCGTTATACAAAAAAGTATTCTTGACTGTATTACGATTTAAAAATATATACATGCAGTATGTCTAAAAAGTTGTCAGACAAAAATTCTAACGAGTCAATGTTTAGATATCAGCTTTTATATTTATATCGGGCTTCTACATAGTCCTTTTTCCTCGATACACTCAACAGAACAGCGATACAATGATCGAAAGCTATTACGATACTCCTTTTTCACAATCGCCTTTAACTAACGCGGTCCATTATCTTAGATTGGTAATAATATATATTACTCGTTTTCTTCATAAACCTACAGTTCCGGTATTTAAAAAGCCGATGAGATCCGACCCCCGAAACAAGAATATATCTACGTAAAAAAACTTTCCTTTTAGATGCAATTTTATCTTAGGAAATAAAAAAGTCTTTTACGGGACCGGATCAGATGAATAAATAAAGTATGATAGATGGTAGGCCAATTGACTTGTCATTGACTCGCAAAAATTGCGAGACAATCCTGGTTGCGGAATGTGCAGACGCAAGTCGTGTAGAAGACATCAATGTCTAATTCTTAAATCGTGGCTGATGAACACATGGCATTTCAATTGTGTTTCAAAAATCATGTTTTCAAAAACCTTTAAAAATCGAATTTAGAGTTCAGCCTGAAGATTTACATAGGTAAATTCGCACGACAATACGTCTGCATGATTGTTTGTTGCTGCAATTATGACAAAACGACAGATTGCAATAATCTACCATTGCAGTATTCACCAGATTAGTTTTCGACAAATTCTTTATTTTCGAAAAAAATATTTGTGCCTAAAAAAAGATTTTCAACCTTCCTGTCTTTATATGTCATATTTCACTTTGTCTCTTAGCTTTCTAGAGAGATGATCAATTTCGATTCCCATCGCATTGTCTAATTGATAATATACGATTTTGACACACATACTAAGAAACATGTTCGTCCTTTTGCACACGCACAATTCGGAGGAAGACATTGGTGTCAACTACAATCGTTTATTTGGTTTTCTCTCAATTTGGAGCGAGTTTTATAGTTGATATTGCGTCCGTATACGAATTTTATTTAATTTATATATATTTTATCTACGTTATATCCATTTTTATCTTGTCTTCACATTGAAAATGATCCAACAGGGATCGAAACGTTTGTTCTTGTTCACTTACTGATTGTTAAATTATATTTTTTTTAATTTCATGACATTGTTTATTTTATTTTTTAACCGTTTAATGTAGATTATTTTGTTGTTTGATGTTTAGGCTCGTAGCCCTTTATTCTTTCATTTACCTAAAAAAAGAGTAAGTATCTTGACGACGTAACATCAAACTGAAGGTGACCGTATACTATCAATAATACTGATCACAATATTGAATCATATTGACAGTATGCATCAATATTTTTTGTATTTCTACAACTTTACTCGATCAGTATATTTCACTTTAGTTTTACGTACATTATTATCTATTACACTGTGACATACTGTGATCGATCCTAATAAAGCGATACTGACGCTCAAGAATAAAAATCCAGATCACCGTTAGTCTACGTCAATCCATTAATATTAACCACACACGATCAGTAATATTGTCAGTATTTATTAATACTGACAGTAATATTGACCAGGGTCACCTCAAGGTACGAATTGAAATGTTAAAGGCGGTTCCAGAAAAAGAATATTATAATAAGACAGGAAACAAGATTAGCAATAATTTTTCGCAATAACCGATATGTATCGAGAGTAACGCATTATTTCAGCGCGCGTTTATAAACAATAAGACAGGAAACAAGACCGTTTATATTAAATAACATTACAATCCGAAGCGCCACTACGGTCTAAGTATTAAGATGTTGAACTAATATATATATTATTCAAACGAATGAATTTGGGGAATTTTGGGGGGGATTATTACATTTCAGATTAATTGCGTTAATGTCGACAACCATATCGACACGTAATTATTATTTCTGAAATTAATTCATTCGTTTGAATAATATATATATTAGTTCAACATCTTAATACTTAGACCGTAGTGGCGCTTCGGATTCAAAGTAATGTTATTTAATATAAACGGTCTTGTTTCCTATCTTATTGTTTAAATTTTTATGATTTCAGTAGAGATTACGATAGGATTAATCATATAAATGCAAAGAATTCGAGGTTAATGCAACTTGGGCTACGCGCATCTTGATTCGGTGCAAACATCACGGCCTTTCTGTCGTTACATACCTACCGCGTAACCCATTTATATCGCGCCGACGTTCGCTCGACGTGGTCGAAACAATTCGTTACACTTGAAATCAATTAGCGCGAAGTGCTGGTAAGTGGGTGAAAGGTCTTACGGTTCTAAAGCGGCAGAGAGAAAGAGAAAGAGGGAAAGACCGAGAAAGAAGGACGCAGAGTCGCTGCAGTTTGAGAAATGACTCTACCATTGCGTGGTCCATCTTCTTTTCTCTTTTTCTTTTTCTATCACGCGCATCGCTCTCTTCTTCCCTTTTCGCATTTCCGCTATTCGCATGTATTTCTGCTTCTATATGTAGTTTTGTTTTTACGTATCACTTTTATCTTTCCTTTGTCTACTCCTCTGTCTTTCCGTGCGCCTACAGTATGTGTTTGTCGCTTCTCTCTCTCTCTCTCTCTCTCTCTCTCCTGTTCTTTTAAAGTAATGGAAGCTTACGCGAAAAGATTAAACGTGGTTAGAAGATGTAACCTTACGGCACTTTTGCGGTGAGAGACCGCAACTAAATCGCAGTAACTACATTTGCGAGCACTTATTGTGTTTTTCGGTTCTCACTCGCGCCTCGCCAATGCTGTTTGCGCAGCTCGAGAAAATGGACAAGACTGTCGTCGTTGGATTTTATGAGGCTCCGACGATTCCATTTCGCTCGACTTCGCAACTTGGGCATTTTAAGCGTTGTCATTTAATGCTGTTTCTATCTTAATATAGAAATATTAAAACCGAATTTAATTTTTTTAATTATTTTATGGAAATTAATAAAAAATGTATACAATAAATTTCAGAATAACAATATTAATAGACAATAAACAGTTTTTCTAAATAGGCAATCGTAAAATGATCTTTTATTTTATAATCCTTTTTCCGAAACGTTTTAGTTTTTTAGGGATCTAAATATTTGAAATTTTTCCGAACATTATATAAAAAATTCTCTAAAAATCCTCGCTATTCGTTTTTCGGAATTGCAGCGTTGAAGTGGGTAAAAAACAATACAAGAAATATTGAATTACAGTCCCTAAAATAAGTTTCGTTAGAATTTCTGCAAAATGACATTACGCAGCCAGCAAAAAGATATTGCATTTTCACAACATCGCGGAAATGAATTAATACTGACGGAGCGGAAACCAATCTGTGCTAATGTATTCGCCAAATGTGGAGACGAAAACTTCGATGCACGCTCGTAGGGATTTAAACATTCTCTAAGAGTGGAATCCGCGAGTATCCTATGTGTGCATTTTCGGAAGTTAAACAACGCGTGGAATTACGATGCGGAATGCGATATCCGGGGCAGCGCAGCCTCATTAGCGCATTACTGCAATTAGATGTCTATTACAGATCAGCGCGATCAACGCTCACGCTCTCGCAACACACGCGCACGCACGCACGCACGTACGCACGCACACGCGTGCGCGCGGACAATTGTATAGTCATATGCGCGATCGATGACTTCGTGAAGGGAAATATTTCGCGGCATGCGTCCGTTGGTATGCACGGATATGCGTCAATATGGGTGCGATATACGTTGGCATGCGCAGGCATAATACGTCGACAAATGCTCGCAAATATATTGTACATATATGCCAACAAGAGCGGTCTGTGACAAACGCAACGAAACGGCTCTTGGACCCTTTGAGAGTATTTTTATGGTCAAGCCTTGTGCGAAGGGCGAGAAATGGACATGAATCTGTTATGTATTCTGGAACACGTATCTCTCGAGAATACTAAACCAATGCGCGTGATGTTAAGCGGATCGAATGGTTTAAGAATTCTGTTCTAATGCAGATTGAGCGACAAACATTTTTGTATACATTCGTGATAATTTTTTATAATCACATGAAGATAATTTTGAGGTATCGACTTTATTAAAATCTGTATTTGACTTTCTAGAGGCGAGGGTAAGATTCTTCACTTTTTTTTATTAAAAGTATAAAAAAATTGTTTTTTTTTCCGATAAGATGATACTTAGAGGGTTAAAGAATGTTAAATTATTTTTAAGGTTATATATACATAAAGAAATTAGAATTATTGATAATAACTGTCAGTAAACAATATGAAGAAGAAAAAATGTTAGTTAATAATCAAAGCTCTGTTGATTAATAATTATTTTACTAAACATAATTGTTATTACAATGATTGTATATTACATATGATTGAAAGAATTTAATAATTGTTCTATAATTTAATAATAATTGCTTCTCATTACAAAAATAATGCATATTAGAGTCTATACATCTTTAATGACAATCCTGCCTTTTGAAGACACGTAGTAACAACATTCTTCATTTTGCTAAGTTAGGAATTCTAACTAACTTTAGGTTTCTGCTAAGTTAAGGCAAGAGCACGTAAAAGCTCGACTCAACTACTCGAGTTTCATTCTTGCCATGTATTTTTAAAGCTGCAACACACGGCGAAACATTTGCAACTTTCATGCATTATGTACTTCTTTGGTACTACATACTAAGATAAAAATTTTGTGCAACAGCATTTTTTTATAAAAATATAATTTGAAATTATTAAATATCGATGCAAAAATAAAAAGCTTTCAACGTAATTGGGAAATGTAAAATTGACAATTTTGCAAAATCACGATTATATTGTATTGCAATTTTTTTCAGATGAACGAATTTCAAATTTATATTTATCTCTTTTGATTAACTCGCAATAATAAAGTTAACAAATATTTTGACACCAATTGGAATAAAAGAATCGTTGTTATTTGTTCGTATAAAAGAACGGCGGAGTTTTATATATCCTGTTGCACAAGAATATTACATATTTTTCCAGAATTGTAATAATTATCTTTCTTCTCATATGCTTGCACGTACAGTAAAAAGCACACAAATATAAGCAAACATATATAATGCTCGCGTCGCGGGATTTGATAGAACAGCATTAACCATTATCTGCCACCAGTCGTGACATGCAGCTTAACGTTTTAAACGAGCAAATTGTTTGCGCGTTTTGTAATAAAGTTTGCACGCGAAATAGCCTCGCAAATTTTCCATCAGCGTCGTTTTCGAGACTGCTGGAAACGGAATGATACTTTTAGGCATTACGATATGGGACAATCGTGCTGGCAGGTTGACAGCGAATAAATCGACGTCGAAATGTTTTCAATATGTAACGGAGAACACGAAACATTTTAAACGAGAGAGGAGACGCCGCCGCTGCATTTTAGCGCGAGCATTTTGACGAATTTATGTCGCAATCAATTAAATTGATGTTTCGCATCTTGCGTAATCTCGTAATATTACGACAGAACATTTAACTTGCCGCGAGACATCAGCGTCGCTTTAGTTGTCATTCCCTCTACTTCGTTTTTTTTAATTATTCCGTTAGACACGGATTTCGAAAGTCAATTTTGGGTATACGTCGATGAAAATTCGTTATATGTCCTGCGATATTCCTGTTTTACGAAACACGAGTTCAATCATATTTTACTTTTGATAAAATAGATTTGTTTCGTTTTGTGTGTAATATCACCATTTTTGGACGATATCTGCAGTAGAAAGCAAAATTAATTCTCCATTTTTTAAATCGCGAATTACTAGAAAATGAAAAAAAGTATTTCGGAATGCCATTTAACTTTACTGCAGTAATAATTTTTATAAAAAAAAAAGGCTAGAATGTAATAGTTTTCGCGCGCGCGCGTAAAAATTGTTTATCATTCGTACGTAGTAAAAAATATTTTATATAATATTTGTGTAAAAACGGTATAGTCAAGTTCTTGTTCAAATTTTTTGCATATCTGAGCGTTAATTTAACGTAATATGATTGTTATTGAATATTTGCATTAAATTGATATTCAACGTTTCTTAGTATTAAAATGATACAATTTATGAGTAATTGAACGAATAACATGAAAAAATCATGTTTTCTAAAACATAAATTTTAAGATAAATGAATAAAATATGTTAATTTAACGTAATATAAATGTTAATTCTAATACGTAAAAATAAATGCTTTTTCAAATTGTGTTACATTTTTTCTGTTAATTTTTTACACAATATTTACATTACTTTCTAATATATTCACGTGTGTTATTCTAACATAACAATTTGAGTGGACCTTTTTGGGACATGTGAAATGTGTTAAATTTAACATAAATTTTTCAACTTATGCATTACGAAATTCTCAATGTGTATCATACATGTTACGCTCCCGCGGAAGGAAATCTAATTAAATTCGTTCTCGATAGGGAAATATTTGCCACGCAATAAGATATTCTTTTTCGATCGCGTTAACAGATCGCGCGGCATCGCGCCACCTTTATGGCGTGTCGAGACAAGCTTAACCACGACCGAGCCGCGAAATCGATCTACGACAGCTGCCACCCGTAAAAAGGCAAGAGATCCTCCCAAGAAGAAGAGCGGAAGTTTTCGGCATTTTCTTTCGGCCCGGGCGATCGTTAAGCTCAGAGGCGGCGCTAATGCCGACGCCGGCCGTGCCGGGAAAGGAAAACTGCATTCCCGCGCTTAATTTGCACCGTTTACCTCTCGGGATGCTCGTTTTTTTTCATCGTCCCGCACGAACGCCTCTTGTTCTCTCTCTCTCTCTCTCTCTGTGTCTCTCTCTTCCCGACCACTCTTTTTCTCTCTTTCGCTTTCTTTATGTTGGCTCGGCTCGTGAACTTAGGCACCGAGAAAACTTAATCCTCCTCGCCCTTTTCGCATCACGCGGCTTCTCTCCCGCCTCTTCGCCAGCGGCCTTTCTCTGGATTTATTCCAGGTAAACTTGTTGGCCGATAAATATTTTCTTGTACCAAATTACCCTCCGTCGTAGCCACGGCGTCGTATAATGCAAAATGGTGCGTTAATAGCCCCCGTAGCCCCGTGTTTGCTTATACCGTAGTCAAATCTGGATGCACTTTCGGTCGCGCTATTATTGGATAAATTTAAAATTTCGAAATAAAACGCGAGCGACAGTTGTAGCTATATTAAATTTTCATTTACGAAATATAAGCCAAATATTTTTTCAAGCGCATCGAATGTATTACGAATTTTTCTACCTGTATCTACGTATGCTGATGACAGATTTAATTTTAGGAGAGAATTTGTGCCAGAAAACTCGCGATTAAAAAGATCCAATTTTACATCAGCGGATTTTGTCAGTCAAATAAACTTTTATAAATTACATAAAATAGTCATGAAGGAGATAACGAGAACTCATAAATGATAAAAATTTCACCGCGCGTATTTATACAAAGTCAAAGTACTTTTTTTCCGCACGCGTTCAATTTTTTTCAATCGTACGAGAAAGACATTGTGTCAGAAATCAATGCACGAGGAATGTTAATCAAGTAGAACAATTCGAAGTTCGCTCTTACAGCGTGTACATTGCGCGGTCAATTTATTAGTGCTTTCACGTGCTGTAAAATGCGCATTTCGCGGTGGATGTACGTCATGGTATATCCATTTGAAGCTGGGGCTGCGGGCTGCAGAGCTGTTCAACGGACGCGTTTACTTCGACATGGCGTTAATTGCCACATAGGGACCTATATAGGATATACAGGTTTGCGATCATGTGATGCGCTTAAACTTCGTCTTCAATTATCGACGCGCAGAATTCGCGAACAGGCTCCAATAGGCAAACGCTCGATGTGTCAGAAACACCGCTATCTTTAGCCGTTCTCGCATTATGATGCCGTCGTTGCCGCCGTTGTCGTAACTATCGTTATGGTAACGACGGTTATGGTGATTTGCTCCGAATTTGATAGGGATCGCGATTTTAGGTTCGGTGAGCGCTTACATGTATCTATATAGGGAATGCGGGCTCGTATTGAAGAGCTATTAACTGGGTGAAATTCTGTGCGAAAACAGATGTAACGTTACGTTCTCCTTATACAGACAGAAATGCTTTTTTTTTTACAAAGATACGTTCGACCAAGTGATCGAAAGAACATAATTTCTTTAAAAATATGCATTATTATATTTATGAAAAAATATTAAATTTTCTATGTTATATTGTACAATGAAATTCATATTTTATGCAATAATATAAAAATGTACGAATCATATTTAATAATATGTAATATTTAAATATGATTTAACATTGTAATTGGCTAAAGTTCTTGATAAAAAAAAAAGCTGATAAAGAAATATCATTTACTTTGACATGATTTCCATGAAAAGATCTTCCCAATTGCGGTACTTTCATAAAAGAGGCAAATATCTCTAGAATGTCGAATAGAAAGCAGACAAGAGGCATTTCTATGGAGCTATTAAACGTCTATCACATATTCGACATGTATGTTCATTGCGCGGCCATAAATTATCGGGGTAATTCCTGAATAATCGCTTATTTCACGCAGCCATTTTCATAGCACGAAGAGTGTGCTGCGGCTCACTTAATTTACATAATTCACTTATAGCTTGCGGAACATGAATTCCCAGTAATTACGTCAATATGGCTGACATAATTTTAACTTTTGTTTGCATTCTTTGCGTATATCACCAGTTGCATGTGCGATTGAATGTAAAATTTATTACAATGTTGTTAATAAATTAAAATGTCATGGTTGTCTCTCTTTCTCTCAACATATAAGAGCATATATTAATTAGCAAATAAAAACAAATTTAAACAAATATTATTATTATTATTAGATGACAGTTATTCTTACAAAATGTTATATATTATTTTGACAATAAGCAAATAAAAATAAATTGAAAACATTGAAAACTTTTTAAGAATTAATTAATAAAAATTTGTTGTAACTTTTAATTGGAATTGATTGTAATAACACAATTGATTATACTACCTCACTTAACATTTTTATACATACAACAGAACAAAGTGATAAATGTCACTATTATAAAAAAATCTGTCAGTATGTTTAAACTCGGAAGTTTCAAGACATTTCCGTGAAAATCCGGATGGCACGGATTTGTCGCTCGGATAGTGCAAAGAGAAATTTTACTCGTAGCTGAGTGTCAACTTAGCTCTCATCCTTTTCTACTGCCGGGTCAAGGCGTTTCGTGATTAAGACCGCGGAACTTTCGCAGAAAAATGGAGAGAAAATGGCAGATCCATGCCCCGAAACGGGAGCGGATGGACTTTCCACCTGTTTACATTTCCAAAATATTTGACACTTGATTCGCGCGCGCGATTCCTGCCGTTGGGTAGCTCTCGAAAGTTTGCGATAAAAGGGTTGAAACGGAGAAGAGAAAGGAAAGGACGGAAAGTCCGCCCACTGCCGCATCGGAAGTTCGCGACGTTGACGAGACGCCGTGGCGGAAAAACACATAAAAAGGGGACGCCGAAAAATCGGCGACGACCGAAAGAGTCGGAGAGGGGCGTAAGACAGAACTGGAAGAAACTAGATGACAGATAACAAACTTCGTTCTCATTTTTGTGTCGCTTTTCTTCGGCCACGAATCATCACGTTTATTAAATCCTAAAGAGAAAATAAGCTTATACAGTATATACTATAATAAGAATAAAGATAATACCAATGGTGACACCAAGCATAAGTTTAAAAAAACGTGGCGCATTATTTAATTTTCTATTGATTAAGCAAAATAAGATTTTATTATGTCTTGCAATCCAAAACGAAATAAAATTGTGTTTTTAGAAATGTTTTTACGAAAATTATGAGATCTTAAAAATGTTTTCAAAATATCTGTTAGTATATTAGAGGGAATACTTTAATTATTTATATTGAAAACACTATTTTTGCTTGAATATATTACATTTTCAATTTTATGTTAATCAGTGAAGTGACTCAATATGAAGGATTTATAGAAATTATATGAAATGAATTAAATCTGCGTTTACGCGTACTAATTCAGAAATTCGACATACAAAGGCGATAATTCAAAGTACATTAAACGTATATAATTTATGGAAATAACTATATGCTTCCGAGAATTAATTTGACTGTGAGTCTATAGGTTCTTGTTAAATCATAATTCGAGTGTTAAATGAATTTCGAACAATGCGCTGTATCCGAATGGTGATGATTATTAAAAATGTCGACAATGTTAATACTTCATTTTTTTATTTGTGAAATATAGTAGTGCTTTGGTAACTGATAGACTTTGTCTATAAACCCCGTTAAAGCAACTTTGAATTGAGTTTCGGAAGGGCGAACGTCGATTCAACATGCCTTTTCATCTTGCGAAAAGTTTCATGCGCTGCTTAATGGCTCCCTTTGGCATTCGCTACCGCTTTTGAATTATCGGCTGCTTTTGAGTAGCTACATAATCAATGTCAATATTGTTATAGATAAAATAATACTTATATAAATTGTTACATAAAATAGTTGAGAAAATGTCCAAATAATAAAATTTCCGTAAGTATTGATTGTAAAAAAAAATATTTTACATACAACGAGGTATAACATATGTATCTTCTCCCTTTATTAAATCGTCTAATTTATTTTTTGACAAATAAAATTCTCAATTAATAAATTCTTAAACATTTCAAATAGTAATCTATATACCTATACAGAACCTACTTTTTTTTATAACTATGAAATTAAAGTTATTAAGTATATTACACAGATATATATACAGGTATATTTTTTTCCTTAAATTTTGAAACGCTGAAATTGCAGTCAAAGTTTCTAATTTTCTATTTCACCGCTGGCATTAACTTCAACTCAAAGTATACCACATGAAAGTTGCTTCGTTGAATTTATATTCTGTTTGTAAGAGTATGCCATATGCATTTACGTTTGAGTATACATTTGTATGACTTACATTTTTTTTTTAAATGCTCGAGTTGTTCACTGCGAGCTGTCCAGCAGTAAGGTCGTAATTAAAAGGGACGTTAACATTGTGCAGTATTTGTATATACATGAAATTTCTTTTCTCTGTAACTCCATAGTTATGAGGTTTCTTATATTTTACTTGTAGAAATACTGATGCTCATTTGGTTATTATTATGCTTATACATACAATGCTTATTTTGCATTCTGATAATGCCGGTGGAACTTAGTGTTAAAAAAAAAAGAGAAAAACATTTATTTATATTATTTACAAAGAAATTGCATTTTCTGATGCTAATACTGCTAATGTTGTAAAATATGCATAAGAAAAATTGCGCATGGAATTGCAAACGGTGATAAAAATTATTATTTATAATTTGTAATTTTCATAATTCCAACGTATAAAAAATGTAAATATTATTCGAGCTCATCATAGATGTAATTATTACGATTTTCCATTATCACTACAATTTGTACGTGTTGGTGGTATCAAGTCAGCGAAATTTCCACGATTATTCCGTGGGTAAACAAACTCGCTTTGGCAACATTTCGAATGTGTTTTCCGACTGCGTGCTGGTATCAGAACCGTCTACTCGAGCGTGTCGCGAACGCTCGCAAATGAATTATTTTACGTCTCAGGATACCTGCAGGTATTTCGAAAGCGACTCTATGAGGCAGGAGGGAATGCGGGAGTCGTACAATTATTCGAGGTTAAAGGACGACGTGATATATTGGGGCGAGGTCTCCCGAGGAAACTGTCATCTACAGCTAGGCAACAGTCGCGCGCGCGCGCGCAAGAGAGAGAGAGAGAGAGAGAGAGAGAGAGAGAGTCCTTGTGTCCTCGAGGTTCTCGCTTGAGTTGTCTCACCGACCGACAATCGGTGCAGTTTGAGTAATTGGATGCGATTTCTTTCTTTCCTTCCGTTTTTTTTTATTTCGCATTTCGAATAATCGACATCATGAGGCGAAGTAATTTTCAGTCGAATACATCGCAAGGGAAAAATGATGTTATGCAGCAATGGCAAAATTACTAGAGCTTTTATTCATTTGTACAAATTACTAGAGATTTTATTCATTTGTCAGCGATTGTTATTTGACCATAATTTCATTTGTGGAAAGCAATTTGTAAATTAGATAGTGGCAATAGCGGCGAAGGATAATGTTCTCGATTAAATAATTATGTGGAATAATTTTCTGTTCATTTTCTTTGCCGATATAAATTATCGGCGTTATAAAAAGTGATTCAAAATATATTAATTTGAAAAAAATATTATATAGTTTGTAATTATAATTGCGTTACAACATTTTTAAATCAATTTGTAAGTTTAGTTAATGTCAAAATCCAAGTATTTTATTTTACATTTTTAATTTAGTATAAATATTTCTACTTATTTATCTTTTTTCTACTTATTTCATTGTTGAATTACATGTCTCAAAGAAATAAAATATTTTTTAATTGTTTCTTATAAATTTTATTTCGGCACTATTTTATAGACACATATTTATAAGACACTAGCAATATTTTCTATTTTAATTTTTATATATTTATAATATTTTACCTATATTTATCGTAACGGAATATTAAAAGGAATATTATTTCGACAATAGCATTTAATATTTTATAGATTGCATTTTGAAAACAGTGCGGCAATAGCGAGTAACGTGACAAGATTTCGCTATTAACGATTACAATAGTATGGAGATCATATAGACGATCATAAATCTCACTGACTATCGCCGATATTGCATGTAAAAAGTCTCTCCGCAAAAAAAAGTTAGTTGGCACATTTATGTGAGAGAATCATAACTTTAAAGGAAGATTTTAATTAAAGAAAAATAAGGTCATCATTAAATAATTAAAAAAATAAGTTAAATATAACAGAATCATGCAAATAATTGAATATCTAAAATCAATGCAAGAGTAATAGTAAAAAATCGTACTCCGGAAAACTAAATATCTGAATTTGCAAATGATAGTGCAACAATTAAACTGCAAATCATCTAATTACGTCGGTAAATGTTAAATCAAACATTCATTTTCTTCTGTCGTTTTCTTATTTTGGAAGATCGCAAGGTTTGCCAATTAAGATCGATAGTGTATGGTCACGCTAACCATTTATGAATCTTTATACCATTTACGAATTTTACGAATGCTCGAAGAAATAAAGCTCTTCGTTTGCGAGAGATCTTGGACGATTTATGCGCGCCGATTGAAAGTCATCCATTAAATTTGCATTTCCTCCATTACACGTCGATTCCCGAACAAAAACTCTTGTTCTGGCAGGAATTCTTTGTGTAACGTAGTTGCATATCACCGACCATTATCCAACCATGATCCCGGAGATATTCACGGGGTGGCGGCCGAGTGCATGCAAAATAATTCTGAAATGGCCGTCGAAGTCCGTACCGGCCATTAAAACGAAAATATCGAGTCTCTCCAGCGCTTCGCGGAGTCGTACGGTTTTTTTGCGTGAAACAACTAATGACTAATGACAGTACGGGCATTAGGATAAGTACCGGAAACAGGAAAAACTAGATTGCAACTCTTTATTCTCTTCGAAATAAGTCCTGGAATATCTTCTAACACTACGTGTTTCGCGAATAATTTATTTTATGGATATTACAGTGTGTTTTTCCTTAATGCATTATTCCAGAATATATTAAAACAGAAAAATAATCTCATGATTAACGCAAGCGAAGCTTTGTTATTTGGTTTTATTGTACAGTTTTTACGGATAATAACTTTGTACATTTTATTTTTTTTTTATTCTTGATGAAATATACAAATTACATACAATTAATTTTATTAAACGAGAGATTAAATTGTATTATTTTGTAAAATTAATAAGTGAAAAATAGTAGACCAGTAAATAAATAACATAAATAAAAGAAAGAATCTTTTATTTAATCAAAGTAGATTCTTTATGCTTAATAATGTTCATATATAAATTTTTAATACGTTTTTTTAAGATAAACTGAATCAGCGAGGAGTTTATAGAACTGAAAAGTATATTTAAAATATATGTGAATATGTGAATATGAAGTACCAAGATTCGCTTCGACCGAATATATAGGATTCTTTCTCTTATTTGTAAAATTAATTATCGTAACTCGTGTACTGCGCGAAAAAATCCACATTAAATTGAATTACATTTTTACTTCTACATGGAGAAAAAAAGATTTATTAAAACAACTAAAAATTTTACTAATTCAACAAATTTACAGTCGTAATATACGGGCAGCCAGTTTTCTATATTAAAGTAGCAAAGTTGTACTGAATAAATTCACCAATTATATAGATAGGAAAAATTAGGGCACTATGATAACAAGCAAAATTTAAACCGTAGGAAGGTAGAAAGCCAATGTAAACCAGCAGATTGTTGGTGTGTAAGAATACCATATATTCAGAAATGAAATAATTACAAAATTTAAACTCTCAAAAGTACTTTCAAATATAAAAATTTTTTTACATAATTAAAGAATTATGTATATTTAAAAACGTATAGAATATATTTGATAAATATTGATTGGTTTTTTTGGAAAGAAAAAAATAACATTTTTTAAGAAAAGTAAGTTTATCCAAGAAATAAGTGATGAAAATTGAAAAATAATTAGTTACTGAATATAATAAAAATAACTACAACTAATAACTATAACTAATAAAATAAAAAATCCATAAATAAATTTATATTGATCATCGAATAGATAAAATACTAAACTTATGAAAAGATAAAATAAAATTAATCGCTAGATTTATAACCAGTCATTTTCATCAGCGCATGTATTAATTTGTATTGTCTTGTTTTCTTATTTAGTGTGCACTGAGAGAAAAATGTTTAGTTTCTGTAACTTTAATTACACATTATTATAATTATAATTGTTACTGCTATAATTAGTAATAATAACCATATGTGTAGTTCTATCAACAAATGTATAGTTGGCAATTTAAAATGACTATAATATATTATAGTTATTATAATTATAAAAATGGTTGAAATTTCCATGAAAATGATTCTACTTACTTTAGCCAACTATGTACATTTGTTGTTAGAACTATACATGTTATTATTACTAATATTATAGCAGTAATAATCATAATTATAAGTAATATGTAATTATAATTACAAAACATTTTTCTTTCAATGTGTGGTTTTTAATATACGAAAATTTTTAATATACATATATATATATATATATCTAAAAAACGGAAGTATGTATCTAAAAAATAAATGATAAACGATTATTTGTAGAATAGAAAAATATTATTTATAGAACAGAAAAATATTCATAGAAATTTATACCTGACTTTCAATAAGTCTTCTAATATCTTTTATTATAAAAGCATTGAAACATTTCTAAATAGTTAAAAAATTACTTTCACATCACAAAAACCAATGCACATTAACATGTGCATTCTGAGACAACGGAGTTTAATCACTACCATCTAGATATGAAGTATGGGCAATAAGATAATAACAATTATATAATACTAATTATATTCATGTACTATTCTGGATTATCTCAAATAGTTCATAATCCATGGTATCTCGTGATTCATGGTATCCCAGTCCCCCCTAGTCATATTTCTTGTAATTGCACAGTAAATTATTAATACACTAAAGATAACTTCCTACGAAAGTCAATCCAATATATAAATCCAATATATAGATAGATCTAAATTTTTAACAAAATACACTCGCTAAGATAGCGCATATTTTTGCTACTGTAATGAAGAAAACTTGCTACATTAGCAATTTTCATTATATAATAAAGAATTATCTGAATTAACATACTGATAATTGCTTGCAAACATAATTTCTTTGTTAAATTAAATCTTTTTAGTTATAGATGTTGATCTCGTACAGCTATAATTTTGAATAACTCAATCTATTTTTTCCCATGATAGACAAATGTATTTCTCAAATAAGTAAAACAAAACATTTGGAGGGATAATAATATCATAATTACACATATAATTATTGCTATTTTATTCCGAAATACTTGTTGTGTTTTATTTATAATTAAAACACAATCTTTCTAATATATATAATTAAAACGCAAAGTTTTAATTGTGGAAAACAGAACTTTGAATGCTTTAATGTCAAAAGACATGAAACGAACGTTCTAAGTGAGTGTTTGGTGGTTAATGTCCTTTCGCGTATTGTGTGCGCATCGTATAACGAGCGGCTGGCGATATAATTATGAACAACACGAGTAAATGTGTTGAGATAAATTACCGTCTATTGTGCTGTCATCGCGGCAATTGCTTTATGTATCGCAGTAATTTACCTGAATAAGTTTATCAGTCGCGTAAAGGACCAAAAGTCAACTGGTAAGATACGCGATGTGTTTTACCGTTAATGCTTTTAATATAATTATGATTTTTCTTATACTTATTAGATTTATCTCAATTCTATGTCAAAGATTTTATAACTAATTAATTATTTATTTTGAAACGTAATAATTTCGATATTTGATACATTGAACGTCAATAATAAATATCACTTCACATTTAATAAACATTGAATTTTCTGTTACAGATTATTGAATTATAGACAATTAAATTGTTGTTTAATAGCAAATAGATAGTTATTCAATTAAATAATTATTCGCGGGTCGCAGTACGCTTGTTTGAAAAGACCATTCACGAACATTCATACACAAATTTCAGTGAACGATTTTGTTGCCAGGATAAAATGAACGAAGTTTCATTAAAAAATTCCATGTGTAACTACATGTACGTTCGCAAACGCAGCATTTCAATGTTTAAAAGCCTGCTTTACGGAGCTACAGGGTAACAAAGTGGTCTACACCTTGGACCGAGTATGCGCGCGTGAGTCGTACGTGTGTTTCTAGAATAAAAATACGTTCTTTCGTAAATCATGGTTTCCCGCCTGCTTGCTCTGACGTTTTGTTACCTCGAAAGTTTTACGTTGCCGTTTAACATTTTTTTTTTCATCCAGGTCCACCTGGGTTAAGGTACTCACAGCACTGTATGCATTATGGCCGTATGTATTTATTAGAATTGTTAAATTATCAACGGGTACATGAATATAGTTGGCGTAGGATAGTTTATCTAGCGTTATAATCCAGAATAAGTTTTCGTACAATTTTGAAAAGAGAAATTTATATAACGAGAGATGTAACTCTCTCTTTTTCAGAAGTTATAAAAATGAAGAAATAAGAGTAAAATTAGACAATCTGAATTCTCTCATTTCTATTGCCGGTTTTTAATTCACTTTCGTGAGAATTTTTCAATGAACCATTTGATATTCCTGTTTCTAAATTCATCAACTTGATTTCTCTTCCTGCAATCGGGGTAGATACCTTGTTACACAATGTAAGGTCTTACAAAAATTCTGATTGAGCACTCCCTTTCTCTGCCCCTTTCTCTCGATAGTCATCCAGAAAAGTCCGAGGATAATTCCGACTCGTTCTAGGAACATCTGGCTCACGTTCATTACGAAGTTTCGTACACCACGATCGTCGACGTTTTTGCGGTTTTGCTGTAGATCGGTGCTGCGAGTCGTCGGTGAAGTGGAAGAGAGATTTTGCGGTGAATTTCGAGCGAATTAAATCTCTCTTCCGGTTTTAATCACAGCGCAACGAGTCACACTAACACACAACTTCGCAATTTGGTCAGACCGGTTAGTTTCATTTTTGCTGATGGAAGTACTGAATTGGGATATGTGCAATGTGTACATATTCGTCTATATTACAAAGATAATTAATTTTCATCTCGCTACGAATAATTGTTATCAGGTTACAGTTACTGATGATTGAAGCGTATATGCAGTTATATCATGTTGTTTACCATTTGAAAATCTAATTTAATTTTGGTGTTTTTTTGCAAGAACTATTATAAAAATTAATTTATCACTTGGCTTTTTGTACTAAATAATAAAATAATTTTCTGTAATAAATCAAGTTTAAACCACATATTTGTAATTACATTGTAATTCATTTTCATATATTTTTTCTAATGTTTTCATATGCAATTTAATAATATTATTCACACACTTTGATGTTCTTTCTACTTTGAAATTGTATAAGCTTTATGAGAAAGTTTAACTTTTCAATAATAAAATATATTTTTGCACGAAAGAAACCTAAACACATTGCAAATTAAAATTTCATTTTAATTTTTTTGTTAATCTTATCCTGCTTATATAATTTTTAAAAATAAATTTTTATGTCGTCTGCGAAAAAGAAATTTTTCTTAGCCTCTTAACGATAGATATTTATTTTATTCTCTGTAATAGATTCACGTTTTTATTGGATTTAAACATTTCCTTTCGCTATGTGAAAAAGAAACCTCTCTTATAGCTCTTTAAGAACATATTTTTTTCGAGATCCTGCTCGTCAAGTCTGCATTAAAGCTTCGCGTCAAAGCGATCGTTCAGTGGAATTACACGAAGTCTGTCGATAAAACCGAGAGACGATGGAGCTGCGAAGAAAGAAGCTTTCAATGAACGGGGCGGAGAGGAAAGACTGTCGTGCGAAATTCTCCACGGTAATCGGGAAATTTCCATAGAAGCTAGGGACGAGTGATTTCGGTAGGGAACACTTGCCTGCGATCGGATCGGTTCTGATCCAACTTTTGAGAATTTGCGGCGATGATCGGGGAAAGTGCTCCGCGAGTTAGGATCGCATTATTTGTTCGTAGAAAGTCCGCGGTTTCCTGGCAAAATGAGTTTTCCGCGAGTCGTTCTTAAATGATGACATCCATTGTGACTGTGTGACGCGATTACGATCATACCGCGTCGATTCGATTAAAGAAAATCCTTTCTACTATCTTGAAATTGAAACAACGTTGTGAAAATATAATATAACTGTGAAACGGAACATTTTGTGTACTGATAGTGATGTTTTGTACCAAACTTTTGTTATTGATGCAAAAACTATTTGTTGATATGTGATCAATCAAAGCATTGGTTATCAATTCGTTGAGTTTATTAAGACTCGATTGCACCAACGTTAATTTAACTTTAAACGAGGCTTAAAACTCTCTACAGCTTAAAATTCTATCTCTCTTTCGGCTTTAAAGAGAAAAACTAAAAGTTTTAAGTCTCATAAGTCAAAGTAACTATCGGGCCTAAATAAACTAATAATTTAATGATACAAAACTGTCTTGTATAATGTTCGGGTCTTCTAGTTAGAAATAAAACATTAACCGGAACAAAACAATTACATAAGAATATATAGGAGAAACCGGGGTTTTTCAGTTTCGAATTTTTACAGACAAAATTAAGAGACTTATCAAAAAAATGAATTCTACATTAGTTACTACGTACATTTGACTACCTAATAATATTTTAATAATAAGGGAAAACTGATAACAATATGAAAAAAAACGTATTTTTCTAATGCATTCCATCTGAACTAACCCTGGGACTGGAGTAATTCGACTAAGATTATTAATAAAATAAAGATTAATGTATTTTAAGCTACATCTTTGACATATTAATAAAACTTTTATAAAAATATATTTTAAACGCAAACATTCGCTTTACAAGGCAAAACAATGTTTCTTTTTACAAAATTTGTTCATTTCGTGCAAAAACACGTCGAATAAGCCTAGTTTTCGAGATTGGACATGAGAGAACTAAACTTAAAACATTTAACACTGAGGAAAATCTCTTAAAAGGAAAATTTTGAGTAAGTATTGTAAGAGTCGTCACTAAATGAATCATACAGTTCCATGATGTGATTAATCCCCTATTCCCATCCGTTCACTTTTTACATTAACAATATATGATAACAGAGACACATAAAAAATCTTGGACTTTATTAAGTAAGAACTACACTTACTGTCTAAGTAGAAATCAAATATCTCAGACAATCATATACGATTGTAAAACAAATCTTTAAGAATAAAAATATTTACTTAGGTGTACGATTTTTTAAAATTGTGGCATAACTTCTATCATAGATATGTTCGTAACAAGATGTTAGCAGACAGTCGTTGCTGCATGCTCAGTGTTTATGCATGTCTCGCGTGTTTTGCTTATAATGTAACCTTGATTATTCTATTTATATTCAACTGACCCCGGTCTCCCCTACATATATCTCTCACTTTTTACAGAATAAAATTATTTTGATATTTTTGAACTTTCCTAGTTTAGCAAGGATATACAATATACATACACATATAAATTTAGATCGATTGATTACTAATCGTTCTGAAAAAATGGCTGTCACCATAGTGGATTGGCCATAGTGTGGCGAGAAGTATACGAAACTGATTTGTAATCATTTTTACTTTATAGAGATGGACATGGAATCTTTTTCATGAGAGAATACCATCTCTGACGTGAAACACTCTTCGCTCTACTATAATAAATTATTTTGTTGAAATTTTGTAATTTCAACAAAATAATTTAGTATGGTAGTAGAGAAAATTTGTTTTGAAATTGCAAGTTGTAACCCAATTTTATTCTTTACAAAACGTGAGTAATCAAATAAAATTGTGCTATTAAATAAAAAAAGTTTATCAAATTTTGTTTCTCTAACAAAAAAATATTTTATTTTGCTATTTTAACAAAGCTGACCAAGAAAAATTGGCCATTTGTGAATAATTCTTTTTTTTTTGTTAACATTATTATAACTTTTTCAGTGTAGTTAATAGTTCAAGCATGATAAAATAACGTTTTGTACAAGCTTCGTATTGCCATATTTAATTTCAACAATAGATATCTATATGAATATATTCTATTTTTTTAAATTTTATGAAATTTACTTTTTATTATATATGTGAGATCTTGAGATTTGTTTCAATTTCCCATGATCTGTCATTACGCAAACTATAAAAAGAAAAAGAAAAAAGAAATCAAGGAGACAGCCGATAATATCCTAATAACATATTTTCTCTCTGTAAAAATAAATCTTTAATTATTACTTGAGGTATATTAGGTTAGGACGTCTGCCTAGCTGGCTCCCCTACTTAATCAAATTTTAATGAAAAAATTATAATAATGCACTATTTATGCGTTATCCATATCCGCAAAAAAAAAATTTTTGCGCTTATTTCGTTTAGCTTAAAAAAATTTTTTTGTGGGAGGGAGCTGAGTAGACAATCAGTCAGCTCCCCATCCGTTAAAAACAATCGATTTGGAAAATTAAATACACAGGATTTATGCACTATTTATGCGTTATCATATGCACACAGTTTTCATTTTTGTACTGCAACCCTTAAGGCACTTCCCTCTTGGAGCGAACAGACATATTTATTCCTGTCGTTTAAAATTGCAAAATTAAATACTGACTATGCAAAATAATTCTTTGATTTATGCACTATCATTTCCAATTTTATAAATCATTTTTATTTTATAAATCAGAGAATTATTTTGCATAGTCAGAATATTTAATTTTACAATTTTAAACGATTTAGGGATGAATATGTCTGTTCACTCCAAGAGGGAAGTGCCTTAAGAATTGCAGTGCAAAAATTAAGACTGTGTGCATATGATAGCGCATAAAGAACGCAAATCCTGTGTATTTAATTTTCCAAATCGATAGTTTTTAACGGGTGGGAAAAACTGATTAACTGCCTACTCAGCTCTCCACAAAAAATTTTTTTTGCTAGTATGGATAACGCATAAATAGCGCATTATTATATAATTTTTTTATTATGATTTGGTTAAGTGAGGGAAGGGCCAGCTAGGCACACGTAGTTAGGAAATAACATGAAAGAACATGTAAAACAAAATTTTGAGAAATATGCGTGAACATATTTAAAACTTTTGTTTTATTTTACAATAAAATTGTAAAATTGTAAAGAGAAAAGCCGCTACAAGTTTTCTATATAAGATTGCAATTAACTTTAATTTGGCGTAAAATCATAAACAAAAGATAATAATCTTGAGACTTCCATGGGTGCTTTCTATGTAAAGATTATGCGTTTCGCGGATTTTCTTCTTGATGAAGTGGACTGTAAAGTTTATGAAACATTGGCAATTCAAGAATGGATCTGGACACGGAGAAAACGCATAATTTTTATAACAAAAGATAATAAAAACAAGTTTCTTATATGCTCGTTTTATTTTCGGTACAAAATGGTTTTCCACACGATTGTTATATTTTTAAATTAATATTTTAAAATTAATATTACAAATCTATCAGCATAATAAAAAGGACATGAAAAAATGGCAAATTTGGTAATAAAAATTTTCCGATTATTTTTAATAATTGTTTACCAAGACGTGACAAATTCGAATTGATTGAAAACTGCTGATGCAATGCCTCGAAGCATTTCTTTCTTTTCTCCTATTTTTCCCGGGCTTTGCCGCACCCGATCGATTCGTTTTGTGTTATTAAATTATCTAATTAGAACTCATCCTTCTCGATGGGCGTCGTGGAGTCTTATTAACTTAATACCGGCTTTCATCCACCCAACGCTGTCAGATCGTGTCGTACCGTCTTTCCATTTTCCTTTTCCTAGAGATCGCTTTCTGCATCCGTCGGCTGTCTCCTTGATTTCGTTTTTTTTATCGTACACATCATGGCAGATCGTGGGAAATCGGAACGAGTCTCAAGATCCCATCGATTTTGGAAGGATACGCAGTACAATTTCCGGATATCACTTCGTTTAGGACGTAAAATTCTTCTGAAAATATTTCGAGATTACGAATATTTACGAATATTTTTGGAAACATTTGCCAGCTATTTTGCGAGATCGTATGTGGCAAAACGTAAAATAAACAAAAGATGGAATCAATAAAATCTGTTAATTTTTTAATATAAATCATATAACGAATAAATAGTGTAATAATTCCAGGATCTTTGTTGATTGGATCTTTATGTCTCAGACTGTCTTATAGATATTTATATCTATATGTGTGATAATTCTTTTTATGATGACTTTTCTGAAACAAGATCCACGTTTATCGAAAAACTTTTATTATCCAAAAAGTTATTTAAAAGCTTTGCTGAAAATCGAGCTTCATAGCGCGTATACGCGTGCGCTCGCACGAAGACTGCTTTTCGGATCCGTTGTACCTTTGGGAAATTGGTTCCGCGCCTCTCTTAACTTTTATTCTCTCCTAGGGACCGACGACAAGAAAATAGCGCAAACTGAGAACCAGTCAGTCTTTCTTATCTTGCTACACTTGCTTCCATCCTTTCATCCCTCTTTTTTTGCTCTTTTCTCTCTACTTCTTTCTCCTTCTTCCTTTCCCCTTTTTTTTATTCCTAACCACGTTTCTTCTCGCTCATTCTTTCTTCGCTTCTCTTCACTTTTCTCCATTTCTCGATTCCTTTTCACCTCCGTTCGCGCGATGTTCACCTCGCCAGTCTTTTACCCTCTCATCGATGGATCTCGCGTAAATCCTCCAGAGTCGGGTTAGATCTGCCGACTCGAACCACTTGAAAAGATTCCCTCGATCCGATCGTGGTAAGTGTTCCCTATTTCCCCTCCATACGCCTGCCACCTTTTCTGCCAGCATCTCCCTTTTAGCTTCTCGTGAAATCACTTTGACTCGATCCCGCAGCTTCTGTTGCTCGTGAGGTCTTCCGATTGCCGTAAAATCGCGTATAATCATCGATTCTTTTTCGAAGCGTGTGAGTCAAATAATTAAGCCTATAGTGATCCTCAAATAAGAGATTGGACGCCATACGTTTGGTCCATCATTTTTCAAAATGTGTTTAAAACAGAATGAAATAAATGATGTATAAAATAGAATAAAATATTCACGTATCTCATTCTATCTCATTCTTAAGCACGTCCTGAAAAATATGGTGGACCAATTCAAAAGTTGTCCCATTTCTTACTTGAGGATTTCTAACTTGGCCAAGATTACTATGCGTGGTGTATGATACAATTGCGTTTTCTGATTCCAATAGATGATGAAAATGATACGAGTTACAATTAGCGCGAATGTGGTAAACAAATTAAAGATATGTGTTATGACAATAGCGATATCAGTACTAAAATACCATTTGCTCACGTGCGTGACTGTAGTCACGCAATGGGTATGACATAGGCCAAATTAATTGTAAACAATTGGGAGGTACTTCCCGAGGTGTAGTATACACAGCTGTAGCAAGGCACGTATACGTTCATCGTTAACAACTCCTCGTAAATTGACGATTGTCGCCGTCACGAAACGACGGCAACCTTCTTTGATACATCTACCGTATATTTACAGGGGAAAAGATAATATTAGGAGACCGTGCTAGTAACATGAAACATCAATTTCTTCTGTATTATGCAATTTAAAAGTACACACAAAATTATTATCATCATTTGTTGAGTCTAGCAAATAAGTTTTATCAGTTTATTATGAGTGGTTGGTAAATAATTTGATTTTATATTTATTTATGTTACTTCCTGGTACACTCTCTGACACGACATACTTTTCTATGAATTTTTGATATATTAAATATATATTGTATCTCTACCGAGGTACAAATATCTGACAAGAGAGATTAACTGAATCAGGTTTCGTCATTTATTACGATCTTGAAAGTAATTTACAAAATATATTTTATCTTTATTCATGGAATTCAAGAGTTATTGAGAATATGATGGTTTTTTTTTTTTAAAGAAAATCGATTCCAATTTTATCAAAGGATCTACAGATAAAAAGAATGACAATAGTCCTATAAACTGATATATATTGCATCTCGATATATCGACAAAACCTCACCTTTTTCCACCATATCTGTTTATGTTTTATAAATTCTTGAAAAATTGAAAACTTCGGATATGAAGAAGAGATCTGCAGATACTATCTCTGAAATAATATTATATACACACACATATATATATATATATATATATATAGGTTTATGACATATATTTGCTCAATTCCTAAGATTAGAAGTGACTCTAACTCGAAAAGGATATAGTAAACAAGATCACATGAAAAGAGTTCCAATATGATTTCAATCCATTTCGTTTATGCTACATTTAGCTCTAATATCCCGAAATACTCTGCTTTGATTTGTCACAAATTACGTATGGAAACCACAATCATATAACACGTGACGCTATCATTAGAAGTCAAAGTAGATATCATTAGAATTCAAAGCATTTACCGAACAAGTTGTCGTGAATCAAACGAATGGGCGGTTTCACGAACCAAGCTGATTTCCATCAGAAGATTTGCGGTGTGGCAATACCATATCGACTGCCACATTACACATTTCCCGGAAAATGGAGATCACAGCTTGTAAACGATTGCGCGGCCGAAAATCTCCATGGTTTATAGCTAATCGCCGACCTAATTACGTGAATCGGTTAATTACATGAAGATCGCGGTAAGCCCGCGCCTCCCTTCTTACCCGCGTCGATCGACGCATAATTGTTCTACAATATCGAGGCTGATGTGCGCATTGACAGAATTAAATTGGAACTAACGTGTGTACGCAGTAGTTATCGCGGTGGCTCGATCAGGTTGATTGGATGTAATGTGTGTACCCGGTCGTTACCATCGTCAAATCAACGCTTCCAGAGCATTACGGTGAGGGTTCGAGGGAAAAGCTAGTTCAAGCGCGGAAAGTCCGAGTTGAAAAGAAAAGAGGAAAAAGATAATCCTTTGCGCGCGCGCGCACGAGAGAGAGAGAGAGAGAGAGAGAGGAGAAGCAAAGAGCTGTATTGAACTTTGCGTTTGTTCCTGCTTTCGCGTGGCGCAACAGTTTCGTTCTCATTTCTTATTTCGCTTCGTTTCTCGTTGCCCGTCTGTTACATTATGGGTTACAAACCTACGCGTTTGATAATCCCACGTTTAATGTTCCTCCCCATGAATATCGAATCGAGGTAACAGACACGAGAGTCGATAGTATGCTTTTTGCGACGCACAGAGTGTAACTGTTCGTCATATGAATACGTGTCGTCTCCGTTTCTGCGAAATTATTTTTTCACGACGTGCACCGACATCCCTCGACGATCGCATTCTCGTCGACGATCCGCCTCACGAACGTCTCACTGCCGACGCAGGGATCGAGTGCGAAAAGTTCTATTCGTATTCTTACAAATCCCGCGCAGTCTGCGAAGTGAATTCGGGAATAGATTCAGAAAGATATGATGGGATGAAGGATGGAGAATCAAAGGATCTACAATGTAAGAAACGTATGAATCGGACTGTCTGCGGAATTCTGGTTTCATAAGAAATCGAATAAACGTATCGTTACGTTTGGAAGCTTATAGTGTCATAAATTCGTATCGGTTGATTAACATTTTAAACGAACGCGTGTCTTCTATAATTGAAAAGACTTTTCTCATTTTTAATCCTTATATAAAATTAACTTCAATTTTAATGAATCCACGTATGAAACATAGCACTGGAATATTGTGGAGGAGAAGATGATATTATGGCACCCCATTTACATTTTGTACAATAATTTGGTTAATATTTAAATTTGAAACTTAACGATTACATTTATGAAGTATTGTTCAATCGAATGTGGACTTAAAATTACAAAACATTTGTTCCTTTGTTCTATTTATAAAAAAGTAACGACACTGCATAATGGCTTGAAGAGAAAAAAGGGATAATAATAGCCTTCTATATAAAAATAGATTTTAAAAATTGGTTTTGTTAAAAAAAGAAACAGTATTTGGATATAAAATTAACAAAAAAATAAACTATAAATTGTGCAAATATATATACGTATATATAACTTCTTCTGCATGGACTACTCAGTACTAAAAATCTAGTAAAAAAGTAGTATATATAACATAAACAATAGATTAACAGTAAACAATTGATTTATGGAATAATTAATTTGATGTGAAAACGTCGAAAAAGAGGCTGTTAGCAATCAGCACACTTAGGGGGCCACATTAACAAAATACCATACTGTTGTTTAACTTTGCATAACTCGAAATTTATACAGCCAAATAAAATGTTAAATAACAAACAACATATTCAAATATACATATATTTATGTGATGATACATACAAGTTTAAGAAGAATGAGGAAGTATGTATAACTGAATGCTAAAATGTACCTTAAAAAAACATTTCGAAATACTTGAAAATAAAAATATAATATAATAAATGCTAACTATTGTGTATTGACATATTAACACCATAGTGTAACCACAAACTTTTATAACTAGACTGCTGACTCAACATGGATGGAGAGAGATGAACCTGATTCCAAGCTGTCCATGTTTCAGTTCACATATGCGTATAAATGCATCCTGTCTGTGAGTAAACATATGCGTATGTATGCGTCCTGAATGAATGAACACAAATATAGCGGTGCTCAGCGTCTTCAAACATGAAGACGAAGATGAAGACGGTAGTTTATTTATAGAAATCTGCAAATGTAACAGCAAGTTACTGATCAAAAATTTTATAAGTAAAAATTGTAAACTAGAATTCACCATCTATTAGGAAATATTAAGGACCATTATATCTACACTGGCTAATACCTGTACCTTCTCATCTACATATTATGATATATTATACACAATTATATGCACAATCCAATTCCATTTGACAGATGCAAAGAATTGTACCTATAAACTCAAAAAGATATAAATTCAAAAAGACATGAAGGCAAAGTTGTACAATAATCTGCGAAGTGAAGAAACTAAAGCAAGCTGCAACTTCATACAACAAAATATTACCGTTACAAAAATAAATATCTTTTTTCCTGTTGGTTTTTTTTGTTTGTTTTTCCGATGAAATCGCTATACTATTTCGTTCTCGTTCACTCACGGAAGCATTTACGTCACGTTTTTTTTAACAAGTTAATATTTTATCCAAGAGTTAACACCCGCGCGCTAAAAGAGCGTTTATCCTCACGCAATATTTCACGAACTTCCGGCCTAAATCTGACGTAACAATCCAAAGCACACCGGTGGTTCCGACATCCTGCCTGTGATTTTTTTACACATCCAGTGAGCATCCGCCGACTATAAAATTCATACAGCAGCGCATACAGATTTCAAATAGTATAACCACTATAGCTTTATTCCTCATCATATTCATTCCTTCGTATGTTTATATTTTAATTTTCTATGGAATGAAAATAAAATTTTCGAATGATTTTCAAAAATTTTCAAATCGTCCACGGAAAAAACGATTTTGTTGAAGTCTGAAAGTTACCAGATACAAATTTAAAAATAAAATTTGATTGGACCGGCATTAATTAAGTAAAATGCTCAAGCGTAACGTAAAAAGTACTGACATTCTAGCAATCAGTTTGTGCGTCCCATTATAAAATAATTATGGCAGCCCAACAATATTATTTTCAGATCTAGTTGAATTTTTAGATACTTTAGCCAAACTATTTTTTCCATGTATGTAATAACGACAATTTTTAAACTCTAAAACATTTTTAAAAAAACTGATAAAGATATCATCAGGATAAAATTTATATTAAAGGCATTAATTAGAAGATCTCAATTATTGGTTTATTATTAACGAAAAATCCTAATTAAAATAAAAATATCATATCACGCAATTTACATATTTATATTTAAAATATATATTAATATTTCCCAATATACTTTACAACTTACATTTATGCATTATATTTGTCAATGTGCTTACTTTTATTTTTCTTTATTTTCTCGTGAAATAGACAAAATGTCAACATTTGTATTCTAATAATGTTTCATATCATGTACGTAATAATATTGCTTACAAGGCTTGACAGCGCTTGATATGACTTAACATATTTTCTCTTACATTTTCTCCTTTTTTTTTTATTTTTAATATAGTAATTTTAAAGTTCTGTTTTTTTCCAAATTTTGTCACAACATATTATAATTTAAACATATTGTACACTCTATCTATTTTATCACGATTTGCTTATTTGCAATAAAAAGAATAGTACCGCTGAAATATGAGAGTTTGCAGATAAGATATATAGGCACATCAAAGAGATGCTTTGAATTTTTAATTGCACTTCAACAGAAACGCAGCGTTATATTGTTATTTTCGTTTTATTACAGCAGAATCGTTATTTAACTTCTGAGAACAGAGTCTGATTATTACAGTCGCTTCAATGGTTATTTCGTATTGTATAGCAGGATTGAGTTTGACTGTGTTTTGTTTTTATTGTACTTTGACGAGATACATGAGATATACAAACCTTTTGGACTGCTGAATTTCACAATTTCGTAGTATTGCAACGTTTTCAGATAATCACTTCGCTGATTTCTCGAACGATTAATATAATTATCGGAATTGGCTAGTTTGAAAAGTCTACATTGCGGTTAGCCAAGATAGAAGGCAATTCCTCTGAGATTTTCGCTAGATTTTTCGAAGACGATCGACATCTTCTTATTTTCACGCTGCAACTGTACCATCAATTTCTCAGCCAGTAACTTTTCCTCGTAAGAGGAAAGAGCCCAGACACCGTGAAATTTTCGCGAAGAGCGCCTTTTAGATACACGCACATCCTCTTGGGAGAAAATCAGCGCTAGAAGCACTTCCTTCTTTTGCATTAAATTGCTTTTATTCGGGAAAGTGTCACATATTGACCGGATATTGCATATGAGCTGGTTATATATGATATTGGATTTATTTTTACACGTTTATGCTATTTTAAGAATTTCATAATACTTTACGTAATGAAAATTTCAAATTTTCTAATTACAATAATATTAAAAAAGTAGAAAATTTAAATTTATATTTTTTAAAATTCGCAGAAAACTGATTGAGTCTGCGAATTTGTAATGTTGTAATATATTTTATTAGCTCTTTAAAATATTTTAATAAACAAACATTTTCGTTTAACGAAACAATGTATTTTATACTTCGAGCATTTTCTCACACAGAATATACTTTTGTAAAAGAATGAAAAATATATATCTTACCTATATAAAATATATTTGTTAGATTTGACAAGCTTTTAAATGTTTTTTCTATGCAATGATAGAAAATAAAGAAAAAAATGTACTTCATACGTAATAATTTGTCATGTTAAGTTATCTATCAAATACTTTTTTATATCTTTACGACGAGTTTTCTCGTTGATGACTCTGGCAACTGCACAAATTAACAATTTGCGTATTACCGCGCCTTCCGCTCATCATCACCGGCTGCTGCGCTGTTTTTGGAAGATTTGCGAGTCCGCGAAACTTTTCCAATTGCAACTTGTTCCGCATATCTAACGCAATTTCCCGTGGTTCCACAAACTCTTGGCCTCTGTGACGACGGGATAGCTCGTTCTTAATTTTTTTTTTTGCGCTGTAGTATAGAAAACTTTCACAGAAATTATGATATTAAAAACTTAACTATAGAATTTTTTTGAATTATACATAAAAATTTTTTCTTATTTTTTTATATTATTGATTGCCATCATGTTATAAAATTAATTTTTTTTTAATTGAAAGAAGATATTTATATATATATACACACATACACATAAATCCAATAATTTATTATTGAAACATTCTTTGTTACTATCATTTTATTTATAGATATATTTCTTAAAATATTTTTTAAAGACATTTATTTCTTGTTAAAGTCTTTTTAGAATTTCTTGTTACTTGTATGTCGAGTAATAAATACTCCGAGCGTTTTTCATTTAGGAGGTCTATATGAAAACTGATGAGTTTCTTTTCCTGCATCAAACGCTTCTGTATATCGTGTTGCGATAATAAAATGCGAAGTTCATGGAAATTGCATCGCGCCATATTCCACCGCACCTTCCCTGATACATCTCGTTGCTCATTATCCGACTTTTTGAACGCGATGGCGAATGTTTATTATTTCTTACCTCGAGCGATATTATTCAGCGCGAAGTGCATCGCAAGTTATAATTGCCGCGACCGGTGGTATCTTGCATTACCTGGCAAGTTTGTTATTTTAGGTCGTTTGATAAACTCGGAAGATATCCTGGGCATTTGCACTCATCCAGATAGATTAAAGCGAGCGTCGTTGCCATTTTCGAAACTGCGACCGCGTTTTATTTGGCGTGGCGGGTAATTAAGTCTCCTGCAGGGTCGTCGACGTAATTTGCGCTAACGCGAATTACGTTGTTTTAAGGCGCTTAGTGAAGCGCAAAGAAACATCCTGCAGGATTCGTCCAACTGTTAAAATGGCGGACATTCTAAAATTAAACCAAATAAACTCTTACTTGAAACTAAAATGTAGTAAAACTATTGGGTTTCGTGTAAGAAATCTCTGGTCAATGGGATTTGGGGATTCCTGATTTTAATGATAATGTAGTTTAAGATATCTATATGATGTGTGGCAATTGGCGAACTTTAATTTTAATTATGTAAAAGGTTAAAAAATTTATTATATTGTCTGTCTAAAGTTTCTTTTTTATTCAGTTTTTACATATATTCTATTACATGTATTCTATGTAAAGGAAAAGATTACATAGGTATGCGTTCTTCTTTTTATTATAATACATATATAGAATTTGTAAGATTTTAACATTTTGTAAGGAAAAAAAACGTACAAGATTTAATAAATTGTATTTAAAAAAAGTCCAAGAGCTTATTTATGAGTTGTGTGTAAGAAAAGCACTAAAGTTGTGTATACACAGAGTAACATCAAACATACGTGCGTAAAACTTGGAGTTAGTATTTTCATATTTAACTCCTGACCGCATACCGTACGTTATATATAAAATATTCAAGAAGAAAGAGAGAAGCACGGTACAGTAAAATATTTATATTTATGAAAGTTGCAATCTGTGTAAAAAATCAGACAACTCGCGCGATTACTATTTTAGCTTATATACGAGGAAAATTCAAATTTAAATTGTAATTTAATAATTATACAATGAATTAAAGAAACATAGCAATATAAGTCATATTAATTATTTACATTTTCAACACAGTCTTTTTTTAATACACCTTCTTTCAATACATCAGCGCCATTGTTTCGACATAACATGTTCCTCGAGAAAAAAATCTTTTAGTTATTTACATTAAGTTTACTTTTGAACCTTTTTTTGTAATGACCTCTTCATTTAAAAAAATTATATTATAATTTTTAAATTTGAACGCTCTTTGTAATAACAAGTGCACATATTTTTCTATCTTTTTTAAAAATATGTTTTTGAAATATGTTTTAAAGTACAATGTGACACACACACACACACACACACACACACACACACACACACACACGCGCGCGCGCGTACTAATTTTATTTAAAAATAAAAATTGAGAATATTTTATATATAGAAGGCATTTTTTATAGGGTAACTCCGATATATACGCCATACCTATTAAAAACTTAATTTATTAAGTATTATTTACTATGTTTATAATAAACGAACTATATCAGTAAAAACTTTATACTGTCTACTACTATGAAAAAAATATTAGAAATCTCCGAAATATTCCGAAATATTTATTTTTCATATTAAAAAATAAACTTCTTGAAACTTCTTCTTTTTTTGCATTTATGCCGTATATCCCATAGAGGTGGGATATATGACTACTCATAAAGGGAGGAGGGATATGTACGGCTCACGAAAAATTTACAAATAATGCATATAAATAAGACGTATAATGACACAATAACTTATAAAATGTGTTTGTAAAGTTTTAAGGAATAAGAATGGTAAATATGTATATGAAGTAATAAATAATATTTAATTACAATCTTTCTATATATATTACAAGTGTTATGAAGTCATAATATTTCATATAATACTATTTCATATAATTCAATGTTTATTGCATTTAGTGCACTGAATTGAATCTGCGCATTTTGTATGCTTTGGATATAAATCCCGTTCGCTAAAAATGCCATCCCAAACAGGTGAGATATACAAAACAACAAACTAAACAAAGAATACGAAAGCAAAGCACTTGTATTTTGCTACACAATATGCTTTATTATTCCACTACACGTATGTACCACGAAATAACCATTAGTCTTTTACACGCCTTACAGTAATCATTTTATGTAGATTATAATTTGATGGCGTGATTACTTATTACAGTGACAAATTGATTCAACTCACAATAATTTTATTAATATTAACAGTAAGAAGTTAAAATCATAACACAATACTAATATAACATAGAGGCATGTAATGGAGTAATTGTGGAAAAATTACTCCCACTCTTCCTATTTTTTTCTGACTTCTGTGGCGTAAATCCCAAAGCGGCGTATTTACCGGAGTTACCCTATAGAAGAAATTTGTATCAAATAAATCAGATATGCATTTATTTGTGCGTATCGATATTGTTATGCTGAACTGACATGCCTCTATAATTGCATTTGAGTGTCTTCTTGTGCATTTCCAGGCAGCCCCGATATGCCCTGAGTTATGATGCTTGTTAAATGTATCTCAAAATCGGATTCGATACTTCGTAGCGAAGTATATTCTCTTGCTCGATGCTGATCCGAGCGTAGGATCGTTTAGACTAATTAGAAGATATCGTGTACTATAACGAGGACCATCTTCTTTACCTCAATGGAAGAAATTAATTGTCTCCACTTTATCTTATCTTGCACAACATCTGCCGTTTCGATTTCAGAAAAGACAATCTGCCGTTAACGGAGAGCTTTAGGAGGAAAAAGTTCTTTTAATACTTTCTAAGAATTATGATCATATATCATTTACTACTTTTTAAGCAATAGCTATATAATTATTATATTTATGAAGAATACTATACATATGCTATTAAAAAATATTAAATCTGAATTTTATTATTATTTAGATTAAGATAGAAAAGAGAATGTCTAAATTGTTTAAGGTGATTCTTTAGTAAATCAAGTTACCATAGAAATGTCTAATTTTTTTATGTAATGAAGTTAATCCAAATTGACGTGTGCAAAATTCTACGATAAGTTAACGATGAAATAGAGGGAAAAAAATATTGAAAATGCAATCTTTTACGTATAATTTAGTGACAGATAAGACACACACACTCTCTCTCTCTCTCTCTCTCTCTCTCTCTCTCTCTCGCAAACACTTGTTTGATTGCATACGAATCTTACCATAGACTTTTCTCAAAAAGAGATTACAATAATAGTTTAAAAAATTACTTTTTAATGGTCACAAAAAAGTAATAAGTTAATGACCATTTTGGAAAGATATTTACGTGCATAAATTTGCATATAAATTTAACCTCAAAAAATGAACATAATCTCATCTTGTTTTCGTTTGATGAAGATGTTCTTGATTTACTATCGTATGTTCCATACTATTTTATTAAGATATACACGTACGTAGTTTTAATATTTTATTCAAAGTATGCAGATATTTGTAATTTTGGGTGGGCTCTGGTGAGGCACCCCAAATTTTCAGCACTTTACTAAAGAAGCACCTTAAATAAAAAAAAATGAATTAAATGAATTGTGACATTTGAAAAAAAACAAACATCGTAATTTTTTTATTAATAATTGTATTATTATTGAAACAAAAGTTCTTTGGTACGTTATGCGCAATTTACACCGCAATGCCCATTTCGATAAATGTAGAACGCCGATGGGAACAATACGATTCGTAGACACGATTTTACTCTAGTGGAATAATGGAAACCATTCGTGTGTGTAACTATCAGAAGAGCAGTTCTCGGAAAACTTTATGTCTATACTTGCGCTGTTAAATATCTTTAGAGAAATTACCTATTTTATGTATAGATTGGATTAATTTTCTGTGTATATAGAAAATATTAAAAATATAAAGGAAGAATAACAAATAATAACAATAAATAATAACAAATTAATGAAATTTTAATTTTCTATGAAATTAAATATAACATATGTATATTAACTTTTTAACTAATAATAATTATTGTATTTACATTGTTTGTTTCTCAATGCTTTTTACGCGTCTTTGAAAGAAATAAGAGATTTAATTTTTAAGCAGTTTTCTGATTTTACCGAAGGGGTAACCACTTAATGTAATCATAGGACAGAGTCTTCGAAATCATTCATAAAATCATATGAAATCTTTATGTATAATCTGATAATTATATATGCAATCACGATAAATCATTGTATAATATTAAATAAATTCATATATTTTACCCATTTACTTCATACATAGCGAAAAAAATTATATGTAATTAGATGTAATCTGTAGGATTACGTGACATCATATGATTTCATCTAATTACAAATAATTTTTTTACAATATTTTACAATCAACTAGTGGTTACTCCCTCGGATCTTATTTACATGCATACATGTATACTGAAAAAAAACCAAATTTTAATAAAAATTTTTTTATTTGAATAATTCTAAGTAAATATTTACTAAATGTAAATATATTTATTTGATACAAAAACTATTAATTTAAATATTATTTTATATATTTATTTAATACAAAAACTATTAACTTAAATATTATTTTTTTATTGCGTAAATATTTATTTACTGTAAACAAATATTTATTTAATACTATTCAGAGAAATATGTATTAAGATTTAATAAATTTTTTAAGTGTATATTATAAATGCATGTGTAGAGAGAGATTCCGTAAAATTTATGAGAATTCATTTCCCTGAACAGAATAAATTGAAATAAATCGATAATCTCAGAAAAACAGACGATATTTCTTTTATTATTCAAATATCATTGTGATATTTAACCGGATAAAACTTGACGGATAAAAAAGTATGAATATTAAAAAATTTATTGCAAAAATATTTTTAAGAATGACGATTAAAGCAATCACATCGTATGTCGCACGTTTAGATATCACTTTAACCTGAGAAGACGAAAAGTCCTAATGCACTTTCAAATTAGATTTATAAAAGACTTTTCAAATTAGATTTAAGTAAAAATAGTTGAAAGTTTGCGCGGATACAGAATTCCAGAACGGAGATACAGAAAGTCTATCCTTTCGAATGTTACGTAGAAGTCAAGAAATTCTCCAAGGCTATGAAATTTTATCATGTATCTTACTGTATTTCACTAGAGAATTCACTTTATCGTTCATGAAGAAGTAAATGATAAAAATGCTATACTTTCGTGGTTACATTCACAGTGTAGCTGCACATCATGTACTATAGAACTCTAGGCATACTCAAAGCTTAACTCTGACGTTATATGTAAACCTGTATTACTTTTCCTCTACTGTGTATACATGTAACATTCTATATTCTCATATTAACCAACATATCACATACAATACTCAGTATATTCTACCTACTAAATACCTTGTTTATTAAAGTTGTCATATAATATCCACCTTTAGCTTGAGTACATATTATAGGTCATTGCACGTGAAACATTGAATTCCACAAGTTTTAGTTTCACGAAATCCTAAAGTAGTTTCAACAGTAAACTTTAAAAGTTACCTTTACTAATAATTAGATATGTTTTTTAATATTTATACAGAGTGTTTGGAAAATAATGATAAATTTTTCGCATAGAGGTAGAATGGACTAAACTGAGAAGAAAAGTTCTTTACCATTTTACGATCTTAGTAATAGTTAATAAGATATTAATTGTTAAAAATTGTCGAAAATTGGTCTTCAATAATTTTTTACTCAAATACTATGAAATTTACAGAAAAATTGCGAGAGACAAAAAATGTTTACTTTCTTCTGATAGAACTCTAGAAGAATATTTTCCGAATTTTTTTATCAACTTTTTAGTACTCTCTTTTCTTATATTAACAACTATTTTTACTAACATAGGAAAATGAAATTCTAAAATATTCTGAAAAAATTCTCAGAACTTTATGAGAAGAAAACAAACAATTTTTGTCTCTTGCAATTTTTCTGTAAATTTCATAGTATTTGAGTAAAAAATTATTGAAGATCAATTTTTAGTAATTAATATTTTATTAACTATTGCTAAAATCGTAAAATGATGGAGGACTTTTCTTCTCAGTTTAGTCCACTCTATCCCTATGCGATAGATTTATCATTATTTTCCAAACATCCTGTATATTACACATCACATTAAAACGACATGATCCTTTGCAAATATATGATTGATCTTTTATAAATGCGCAAGTGCACAGCTCTCAGAACTTACACCGTTGGAAAATTTATGTTAAATTTAATTTGGGACATTTCATATGTCCCAAATGGTTTACTCAAATTTATATGTCAATTTAACACGAAATACATATGTTAGAACATAACACAAATATTATTATTTAAGCAGATAAATATAAAAAAAATAGTACTTGTAAAAACCGTGAAAGCATTTTTTTAAAATACAATTAACATTTATGATATGTTAAATTAACACATGTATTATTCATCTTAGAATTTATGTTTTAAAACATATTATTTTTATGTTATCTATTTACTTAGTCATAAATTGGATTATTTTGATACTAAAAGATGTTGAATATCAATTCAACACAAATTTAAATAATATAATCATATTATGTTAAATTAATATTCGAATACCTTTGGTGAAAATTTTTCTCAGATTTTTTTCATATAATTTTTCAGAATTTCTATATAATTTTTCAAAATTTTTCTATAATTTTATAACTTTCTCACATTTTTTTATATGAATTAGAACATTTCTCGGAAAATCTACATCTTTTCTCATAATTTTCCATATATGTTAATTATGAAATATCGTAAGATTTTTAAGATTTTTTGTAAGTATAATTTCTGATGAAATGTTATGTAGAATTTAAAAAATTTAAAAATACTTTCTAAAAATTATGGGATGAGAAATTTCAGAATATTTCAGAATTCACTATGAAAAATTTCTAAAAGAAAATGTAAACTTTCCGAATATTTCTGAGTATTTCTAAAAAATATTCCAATTCATATAAGAATTATGAGAAAAATTTTCACCAGGGACGTTAAAAAATTCAATACAAAAGTTTAACTAGAACTTGAATTGTTTCCAAGGCGAAATATTTTTTATTATGCAGCAAATCAGAAAAAAATTCTACAAGATCCATTCTTTCTGCGAAAGTGACATCGGGATGCGCCTAAATGTCTGGAATTATTCCAGGGGTTTTACCCCGAAGTTGTGCGTTTCAAGTTGCACGTTTCAAGTTGCGCGCTTCAAGTTGCACGCATTTAGCTTACTTATAAAGCTAGCCCGATGGTACCACGGCGTTCAAATGGCGTACATATTGAGATAAATAAATTCTTTCCTGCATCTTACTTCTCTGACTCTGTGTATCTCATACATTCAGCAAATGGGTACCATCGCCATCAGCGTCAGTGGCAATGACGAGGTTTTAAAAAAAGTTACGAGCCCTCGGCCAGGGATAGATGGCCACTCCATGAGCAACGATCCGATTCGCGCCGCGACGACGCGAGTTATGTGCGTCGAGGGACGACGAACTGCCGGTGGACGATTCCTCGGTTACGAATGTATTTTCGTTTCGATAATTCGATTTTAGCCCCGGCAGTCCGATCTCTCCAAGTTCGCGATTCCGATTGGGAAAAATAATCCGCGCCGCCTCCGTCGTGTTTCGTCGACGCTTCATTCGACCTGCAAAGAACAAAAAGGAAAGAGGAGGAGAAAGAGAGAGAGAGAGAGAGAGAGAGAGAGAGAGGAAGGGTGAAGAAAAAAGAGAAACAAAGGATTAACGGCGTTTCACCAACCACCCCTGATACCCGTTTATCTATGCGTCAAACGCACGCGCGCATCCAGTGGCGCGCGGAATAATGTTCTTTCTAACGATGTAAAAAATGGAAAAAATTTTCAAACCAGCGAAATCGAGGATAGCGCGGCCGTTTTGAATGGAACTCGCGTGATTCTCTCTCACGTCCAAAAGAGTTAATTCACAGTCGGTCTCTCTGAGTGAGATTTACAGCGACAGTGTATAGGGCCAGTAAATGTACGGTACAACTAGTGTAGAGGGGAAAAAAAAAAGAATATAGAGGTGAATAATACATTTTTTTATTCATTGTGTAATTTTTCAGAAAAACCTTATGCGTTCAGATATTCGAAAATACTCAATGTATTGACGAAGACGGTATCCTTTTCTCGAGCGACTCCAGGAAATGATTTTTGCTTCCGTGTAGGAGTAAGTACGAAAGATTTCCAGTTTGAGAGTTTGCTTCTTTTCAGTCGATATACAGTCGTAGGTGGAATCAAACGCTTTTTTGCCTTTCATCGTTGCCATCTTATTCCTGAGTGAAGAGTCTTATCCGATTCCCGTACGTCCCATACGTTTTATCATCAAGAGGAATAGAGAGAGACAGATGGTGGAGACAGAAAGAGAGAAGAGCTTGCTGTAAACCACGTGTTCGATTTTCTTCATCGTCGTGCGAAAGTGTGCGCTGTATACGCAAATAAAGTTCGTGCGGTTTGCTTGCGCCACGAACTCTACTGACGAAGATGCCAGGCTTTTATAGCTTTCTATGCAGAAGATATACCTACATCGGGTTCGCCGCAGCGGTTTTCGTTCTCCTTCTTTTTTGCGAATTTTTCGTAAAAATGTAAATGCGGCTTTTATGGGTTAGTTAATGGGTGGATGGATAGTAAAACCTTTATTGTAAGAATCTCACGATGTGTGTTGGATTAAGAAAAATTTCAGGAAAAATCAAAAGCGCGAGAGTTATGAAAAACATAGCGAATACGTTTTAACCAAGAGATGTAAAAGCGATGCTAATGCTTTGTTTATCTTATAAACATCGGGAAATGAATACGGAAATGGATGGATGGAATATCTAAATTGAAACATACAAAGCTTGATAATAACGGAATAATAATTACAATAATTACGATAATAAATGTAATTTATTAACAATACAACAGCAATATATTAGCACATAAATCCATTACCTAAATTCCTAAAGTTTTAGTTTTGTGAAATTAATATTTTCTGTAATAAATATAGTATCACCTCTTAAATATAAAAAAGTAATAAGTTCACGTCGTAATAAATATGCAATTTTAAAATTGCCGTCAACCCAGTTCAAATGTTATCCAATGTTAATTTCTACACCATGAAAATCGTCGCGTAATGCCACATCGATTACGCGTATTGTTGCCATTGTTGCGAATCCGAGGCGGAGATTTGTTTCGCAAATGTAACATTTACTCGTTCGTCGTGGCGGCGTAATCAAGAAGAACAACAAGAGAAATTAATCGCGTTCGCATAGGGGCGACCCGGGTGAGGGTCGACCGCTCGACGAAACCGGCGTCCGAGTAATAAAAGCACTTGTCTCGTATTAATCCGTTTACGCTCGCTACGCTCGGTCCAAAATGAAATTTCCCCCCCGGCGTCCGTCGCACTTGCGGCCGCGCTTTTATTTTCCGAATGCGCCACCCAACAACGACAACCCGACGTTACGCGTATCTCCCTTCCTTCTCCCCATATTTTCGTACAACAACTTTCGCCTCCCATGGCAGCGCGGCGACGCGACGTGAACTTCTCGTTTGTGCTCCCTTAACTTGCTGTAACTCCGTTTCTCCGTTTCCGGTAAAAGGTTTATGTAAATCATTCTTCTTACCGAGGAAAATCGGATTTTCGTGGATTACATTGCCACGTTTCCAGCTACTTGCTTCGTCTTCGCCATCGTTTCGCGAACGGCACGGCGCGGCGCTTAGAACCGTTTAATTATCGCGAATCGCCTTAAATCCTGTCTCTCTCTCTCTCTCTCTCTCTCTCTCGATCTTTACAATATCTAGACAATATCGTTGAATGTAAATCACAAACGGTGTAAATTGAAATTTATTTTATTGTTTTAAATTATATGATTTTAAGTAATGGATAATAATAAGATTGGAAAAAATAATAAGAGGGTATTATATCATTGAATGCTTAGCAAATATTACAATTCGAAAATTTTTATGAAGGTACTCTGCAGTTGTATAAAAATACTTAAGTATAATATTATGCATAATATTACAATGAAATTTTGTGTATAATAATTATTTATGAAACGCGTTGAATTACACGTTTTCATACGTATGTGCATTGTCAAATATCGAAATCAAATCTCAAACTATGTTGAACAATGATCACTGCCAATACCGTACCATGCGCGTTCGAGCACGAAGTAAAAAGTATTCACAAAGAAATCAAATTTCGCTGTAAAAACCGTGCAATAATTACGCATGGAATCGTGATATGCTCGCTCGTACGGTATTCTCGCTAGAAGAAAGTTTTTTTAAATTTTTTACCCTTTCCCATCCCGATGGTGAAATCAAAACGTCCTCTCGTTAACGCATTCAAACAGATTTTCAAATATATCGCGCTCAATTTATCAAACTCTATGCCTAGTGAAAGAATAATTATAATATATGATCCAAGATGGTCATTAAAATTGTTGAATAAATGGGCCAGCGTATTAGTTTCCTAATAAAATATTAACACTTCCTGCGTATAATTATTTTGAAATAATGAGTATTTCTGTCATCCTTTCATCCATCACAATTAATTGTATTAATGAAAATTCATCGCGTTCTCCCATTTATCCGTAGATCTCAATTATTTCATTCGATCCTCCGCACAAAACCGAAAATGAAATTATAACTTTGAAATTTATATAACGATACGGCAAAGTTAAAAGTTTTCCGGGAAATTTTTAAAATTTATTCTTAAATTGCTTTAGAAAAAACATAGATTATATATCTAGAAGTTAACAAATAAAAAAAAACTTATTGATCAAAAAGTTTATGAATCGAAATGTTCACGAGTCAAGAGTTTTTTTTTTTTTACAAATCTCGCGCAGAGCTTTACGACGTTAAGTGCTGTCAACCGAGTTACGAGACAATTCAAATTTACAATTGCGCGACGGTCGAGTGTTAGTAGATATAAATGATTCTCCAAACTCCATACCATTGTTAAAGATCTACAGCATCTCGCGGGGATTCTCAATGCTTCTGCAAACACTTCGAAGAAGATGTCCTCGAGTCCGTCTTCGAGTGCTGGAATCATACACCACCGCTTCGCGAGAAATGATATTTCGATCACATTTTTTTGTACTATTTTCACTGGCTTGTGGCAACAGATTATTATCTCAGAGGTCGCAATACTATCTTCTGCTGCGCATTCTCTTTTTGTAAATTTTTTTTTTCATATTTTTATTCTGGAATGAATCGCGTTCTATTTGCCGTGCATCTCCGCCATCGATTACGTGTGTCGAATATACAACGCTACTGCCCGATCTCTCTGTATTGCAATTTTTAGCAAACGATTTCGTAATCAGTGTCTTGAGAATGTTGGTTATCGCGTGGAATGCATGCTCGAAATACATTTGTGAGCAGCCGACTAAATTAAATTATTGAAGAAAAATTGAGAGATCGAAAGAAATCGGAAGTTGAATGCTGGCTTTCCTCGCGATAAAAATGTACGGAGATCAAATTCGAATAATCGAATCAGATTTTTAAAAAATTCTCGAAATGTGAAGGTATTTTTTTATTGTGTGTGAAACTTAATCTTTTTTTATTATGGCTGTGAAAAAATGTATCAATTTTCTGTTATTGTAAAAAACAATATTATTTTGATGAAACAAATTTTGAATGAAAAAGTGCGTTCTTTAAAATTAAGTCTTGTGATAAAAGGAGAAAACAGTTTAACAATTGAAAAAAAATTTGCTAAAATAAAAAGAAATCATAAGGTAACGCCACTAAATTATAATCTACATAAAATGATTACTGTAGGGCATGTAAAAGACTTAGTGGTTATTTCGTGATACATATAGTGGAATAGTAAAGCATGTTGTGTAGCAAAATACAAGTGCTTTGCTTTTTATTCTTTGTTTAGTTTGTTGTCTTGTATATCTCACCTGTTTGGAATGTATTTTTAGCGAACGGGATTTATACTCGAAGCATACAAAATGCGCAGATTCAATTCAGTGCACTAAAAGCAATAAATATTGCATTATATGAAATATATACCTCATGTCATGACACTTGTAATATATGTAGAAAGATTGTAATTATCATTTATTACTTCATATACATATTTACCATTCTTATTCCTTAATAAAATTTTATAAACACATTTTATAAGTTATGGTGTCATTACACGTCTTATTTATATGCATTATTTGTAAATTTTTCATGAGCCGTACATATCCCTCCTCCCTCTATGAATAGCCATATATCCCTTATGGGATATACGGCAAAAATGCAAGGGTTTTAAAAAGTTTATTTTTTAATATGAAAAATAAATATTTTGGATTTCTAATATTTTTTTCATAACAGTAGACAGTACAAAGTTTTTACTGAGATAGTTCGTTTACTATAAACATAGTAAATAGTACTTAATAAATTAAATTTTTGATAGGTGCAGTGTATATATCGGAGTTATCCTAAATTACTACCAAATATACTATTGAATATAAAATTTTGATCATGATTAACATTTAACACGCTCCCAAAACACGGATAATTATGACGTTAATAATATTCAGATATTAAGTAAATTAACGTGACTATAAATAACACATTGACGATGATAAATTATCGTTTTTGCATATATTTGACTAGATATGATAGTTTTGCAAGTATTCGGCATAATCAGTATAAGCGGGTAATAACTAATATCAACACGAACTTATGAACGGGCCATGGTGAGATCGGTGGAACTGCCAATTAGCAGCGTGATCTACCTACGAGAACCTTCCTGTCGAAAATACTGTAACGAGGGCCGATTTGACGCGCGGAGTAATGCGCGAAGTTTCGGAGTAAGGTAAGGTATCGCCGCCGGTGACAAGTTATTAATTGAAAACTTTGATCCAGTTAGTTATCGAGCACGACGAGAGAGTCCTATTAGCATAATCTGAGGAACTCTCGTGCCGTCGCTTGCATTCGACGTTTCAGAGCGCGAACTTCATAACTACGACGATGGCGGCGATGCCGCAATTCCAAAAAAATCAGGTGCCAATGTGCGATACTAGAAAATAAGAAAAGTACTTTTTTTTTTACTTTTAAAGAATTTTTCATGAGCTGAATGATATTTGGTTTATTTGTAAGAGATGTTCGAAAATGGTTAAACTTCAGATATGTTCATATATTATCATGTGTTATGTCAATGTCGAACTGAAGAAGTAAGAAAAGTATTAGCGAATATATGAATACAATTATAAAATAAATCATATACCTACTATAAGAATATTTTGATTTATTATAGCAGATGCTTGAAAAGATACTTTAATTAAATAGTTATATTGTATCATTTTACTGAGCGCATTCATGACAATTGAGAAGTTAATAAGACTTAATGAATTGTTATTTTATAATGACTGGACAAAGAGAAATTAATTAAATACTGTTCTTCAGAAGAAATTAGTCATTTTCATCAACACATAGTGCAAAAAGATATACACTATTAGATATCAAAGAAGCAATAGTAACTTAGTTCTCTGAGTTAAATTTTGTTACTTTTTAATTTCTATGTCATAATGTAAATTAATCTATTTCTGTGATTAGTTTTAAAATAAACATTAATCTATATTAATTAATCCATATTAATGTATGCAGCTGGTAAATAGTAAATTAGATTTGAGTCAAATTTAATCACATTTTCTTGAGTTAAATTGTTTAACTCTATTTTAATTAAAGTAACTATATTGCGAGTAAAAGTACTGACGACCTATGAAATGATTAAAAATAACTTAAATTAGATATAGTTTAATATTATCAGTATATACAATATTATGAACTAATAACTCTAAATTGGGATTAATATAACATGATGCGAAAGTGTATATATTTATGAATTCTATTATTAAATATTAAAAATAATTATGTATTACAAAAAAAAATAATTTGATCGATTACATGATCAATATTAAAAAATATCTTGACATAGTTATTTTCATAAAAAAGTTTTTCACGGAACAACTTTCGACGACTTAATTATCGTTCTGTACTGATCAACAAAGTGCAACAAGTTATTAAAGTTAATTTATAATATAAGTTAATTCAACGCATAAGTTCGTGCTGTTCCTTTTAACAATATAAACTTTGTTATTATGATATGTTCAATAAAAAAAAAAGGAATGGTTTTGCTTATCTGCGAAGAACGGTATCTCGCAAAACGACATCTGTGCAGAACGACGCCTGCGAAGGATGGCAGTCTTAAAAAAAGAGTAGCTTTCGATATTTGCCAACTTTGCGAATCCTTCGTGTGACAATTGCCAGGACAAGTTTTGCGCGTGCGCAAAATAATACTTCGAGTAAATTAGCTCACATAAACAGGAAATCGAGGGTCGCACATCGTTCGCTGGTATTGACTTTGCGTTTTCGCCGAAGTTTCCTCGTTTCAGCGATAGCAATGCAGTCTGCACAAAACAAGATCCGTTATGAACAATTAGAAGCTCGCAGCGTTGCACCGTAACAATTCGATGAATGTCTTCCGAGCTATTTACAAATTAACGCAATAAAAACACAATACATTCTACATGAAAATCTGATTGCAAAGTTACGTGACGTCTACCTGTGTGAAAAATTTATATATTATGACTTTCCGCCATTATTTGAGAATTCATAATTTTTTACTGTAAAGAAAAACTTGTGTCAAACGAGTTCTGTAATTTATTTCAGAAAAATTTAATGTTTTAATAATCTTTTTAAATATTTATATTATTGATTTAAATTTTCATTTCAATTAAGTCAACTCTATAATACAATTAAGCCGTGTAATAGATTTATTTTGGATATAAAAATATTAATTGTTATCGAAGGTCACTTACAAATAACTTAAGTTGTTGTCTGAAAGAAAAAATCCAATTATTCTCTAAGGTCTTATTACGTTACCGCGATTTAAATTTGATTGGAATTAATCCCGGCTCTTTAAAAATCGTATTGTATTTTGATTAAACTCTTCACGAACGAACGTGACGCAGAATAAGAAGAAAATCGGATTTATTCCTTTTCTTGCACGTTTCTTGAAGCTAGTGCCGTAAAGCCTTAAGCGACTGTCACTTGGCTAAGGATGGAAAGGAAAGGATGGGTGAGAAAATCGAGAAAAAGTGGACGGATGGTATATACAGGTATATACCACCAGGTAACCCGGCTTCGTAGGGCCAAGATCGATGGGAAGCAATTACCAGATTGAATTAATTGAATTAATCGACTTCCCCGGACTGATGAAGCGGCCCTGGTTCGTGACCCGAGACGGTATTGTTGGGATTTTCGTGAAAACTTTGGCAACCTATGGAAGAGCTCAAAGAGCTTTAGACAGTTTGTCGTCATTTTTATATCCTATATAATATATCCTATGTTTTTTGTATCATTTAACTGATCAAATTATGCCATGTACCTATACAAATAAATGCAATTACATAATTATATTTTTAATTAATGGAATAATCAATAAAACTAAAAATGTGGTGTATATAATATATTTAATTTTTTTAAATATCAATTACAATATGTACATCACATTTTAAAAAAATACAATATGATTTTTGTACAGTAAAAAACATTTTATATTTATTGAAAATATTGAAGTGGTCCAATTGTTATATTTTTTTGTTGAATTTTTTAACAATTCGAGTGCTAATTTAACATAATGTGATTACGTTATTTAAATAGTTTGTGTTAATTTTTTCATATTTAATATTTCTTACTCATCAAAATAACACAATTTATAAGTGAATAAATAACATAAAAATAATATGTTTTAAAACATAAATTTTAAGATGAATGAGTTAACATACATCATAAATGTCATTTCTATTGAAAAAAATATGGTTTCATAGTTTATTTACAAACTGTCAGTATTACCTTTTTTATGTTCATCGTCTTAAATAATATTTGTTATTTTTTAACATATTCATCTTGCGTTAAATTAATCCAAAAATTTGAGTGGACTGTTTTGGACATGTATTAAATTTAATTTAACACAAATGTTGTGTAGCTGTATATTTTTATATCGTGCGAAAATCCGGAAAAAAATAAAAATGATGTACTAAAAAAAATTACACATACATGAATTAACACATAATTGAATGCCTTGACATGTTTTTATACAAAATTTGATATACGATTAGAAAGCGAAAGTATTTTATAATATATATATATATATATATATATATATATATATATAGTATTCTATTATTATTATTTTATTAACAAAATGCGAGAACATTTAAGAGATTGAATCAAATAGTCATCGTTGCAATTTTATTTATTATGAATAATTTTATTTAAATTTATTTAAAGTTGAATACAAAAATTAATATTGATTGATTAAAATTGATATTATATATATATATAATATCGTTACAATAATTTTCATTGAAACTTATTTAGTCTCATTCATTCATACGATTTCGTAAACGTAAGAATTCTTGAAAGATCTCAACCTATTTTAACCTTTGAAATCTCGTAAGAAATCAGTATTAAAGAAATCCGAGATGTATCGATAACGTGTTCTTACGAAGTATTTCTTACCGAATGAGGTCGTGACCCTCCGAATCGCTTAATTGACGACGAAGGCGCGAAACTTAAAGTGCGCTGCTTAATTGCCAACATTGGTAATTACGCCATTCTTGCGCGAGTGGGAGTCGTGGAGCATTTGTCGAGCCCCTCCCCCCTCCTTCCCCCCCCCCAACGGCTTTTATTCTCTCAGGAATCAGGGAGGTAGCGGGAACCGATGATAGCGCAGCGACGGTGGTTCGAAACGACTGCACAACTCGACCGACAGTCGAGCTAGTCGAGTGTTAACCCAGATTTCAATAAAGCTCGCTTTAAAACATTTCCCGCTCTTCCTCCCATTCCCTTCGCGTATCCTCGATTCAACGCGAACGGAGCTTCGTAACTGACGTTTGCACCGTGGCACGTCTAATTGCTCGGATTTCCGACAACGACGACGTGGTCGTTCATGGGAGCGGCAGTTCCCGCATCCTGGTCTTTTTTTTTTTTTTTCTCCAGGTAAACCGACCGAGTCATGTCATCCGTTATTAAGCTCGCTCGATTTCATACCGCGTACCTGTGGTTCTTAAGGATACTTAAGAACTGATCTTACCACTCGCGTGTCGTGATCAGAATTTCTGTTCAACATCTTAGGACTCTCTAGGATTTAACACGAGGTGAAAGGAAGATTCAGAGAATGTGATTTTGCTTCGATATATACTTACACAAAGTAATTAATTTATTTTATTTATTAATTAATAAGGTTTAATTATTAAATATAATTATGTATGAATTGTATAAGTGCACAGAGTGATAGATAAAAATTGAACTGATTAATTAGAACAGTTTTGTAGTGAAATCCAATTTCAAAATTTTTCTATTTCTATTTATGAAAATCTTGAACTATATTTTGATTTTAAAGTTACATTAAGTACACTAGGTTGAAGAAAAATAAATAAAAGCCATGAATCAAACAACTTGAAGATGAATAATGCTTTATTTTACAAAATACTTTATAAAATTGCATTACAGAACAAAGGATTGGAAGAGCAAGACATTTTAAAAATACTTGTCTCTGATTTAGTGATGAATTTTATTTTTGTGGAAGCGACTTGTGAGATCGACTTTACTGCACTTAAATAAATTTTTTTTACGGTTATTTCGCGCAGCATTCAGGAAGGAAGTGCCTTGAATACTAGCTCCGGCAATTACATTGAATTATGGCGTCGCCGTTCGAGAATGAAAAACCGCGTACTGCGACCGCATTTAGCCGCAGAATGAACCTCGAATGAACTCGTTATTCCGTCATTTCGGCTGATTAAGTGTAATTAAGCTTACGTTGCGAGGTCACTGCTTCTTTGGATTAGAGTTGTTTAATCCGTATATCGTATAATATCACTTTCACATCTTACTGATATAATATGAACAAATGTAACAGATTGCATACTTTTTATTCTATTTTTATTCTATTTTTAATTAGATTGAGACTCAATGGTGACAGAATATATTTTTCATAATCATTACATAATACTTTTACGATATATAGTACAATTAAAAAAATTAAATCAATTAATGATATTTTTGGAGAAAGTTTTATATTTGTAATTTATTAAGATTACATTATTTTACTTTTTAAGAATGTATAATTTTATAAGAAATAACAGATACAATAATAGATAAATAAATTTACATAATTTTTATTTAAATAAAAATCAATTTTTTTCTTTAAATAGTTATTATATTTAACGATATTATATTATGTTATATTTAACGATTTTTTTTAAATGTAATCAATAAAAACTTGCTTAAAATTTAAATAATGCCTGCTTATAGGATGCATATTAGACTTCGACAAAACGTTTTCAGTTAGAACAGAATTAATTGTGATTTTCAATAACTCTGATGACAATTAAAAAAATTAGATCAATTAATGATATTTTTGGAGAAAGTTTTATATTTGTAATTTATTAAGATTACATTATTTTACTTTTTAAGAATGTATAATTTTATAAGAAATAACAGATACAATAATAGATAAATAAATTTACATAATTTTTATTTAAATAAAAATCAATTTTTTTCTTTAAATAGTTATTATATTTAACGATATTATATTATGTTATATTTAACGATTTTTTTTTAAATGTAATCAATAAAAACTTGCTTAAAATTTAAATAATGCCTGCTTATAGGATGCATATTAGACTTCGACAAAACGTTTTCAGTTAGAACAGAATTAATTGTGATTTTCAATAACTCTGATGACAATTAAAAAAATTAGATCAATTAATGATATTTTTGGAGAAAGTTTTATATTTGTAATTTATCAAGATTACATTATTTTACTTTTTAAGAATGTATAATTTTATAAGAAATAACAGATACAATAATAGATAAATAAATTTACATAATTTTTATTTAAATAAAAATCAATTTTTTTCTTTAAATAGTTATTATATTTAACGATATTATATTATGTTATATTTAACGATTTTTTTTTAAATGTAATCAATAAAAACTTGCTTAAAATTTAAATAATGCCTGCTTATAGGATGCATATTAGACTTCGACAAAACGTTTTCAGTTAGAACAGAATTAATTGTGATTTTCAATAACTCCGATGACAATTTATAAAACGAAAATGTATGGTAATGTAGCGCGTTCATCGAGATACAATCAATACAAGGATAGAGATATTCAACGGATAATTATTTTGTAATATGCAAATATTTCGACGGTTGGCTGGCTAGTACGGTCTTGATGTTTGTTTTAATAATGTATACCGCGTACTATCATACGCAAGATCGCCACGTGCCATGTTGTCATTCGCATGGCGAATTCAAGCGAGCAGATAATGGCGCGTGCCGCTGCGTATGTCCGTAGCGTTATTCTCTCTCGGTACGTGGTCACGGTAGATATCAAGAGACACCGAATGCGATATTCCCTAAGCACGATCGAGCGATTATCAATGTCGCGCGTACTTACGATTGATTAACTCCTGCGTGATTAACAACTCAAGACATCTGTTTCAAAGAGAGATATATCTCGTGCAACTTAATTATTTACTTTGAATTGGAAGCGGAAAGAAGATTCAGGATTGAAAGTAATGTATGGAGTAAAAGCAGGGAATATGGAATAGCGATATTCATTTTTTTAATTAACATTACTCTGATATAAATGCATATGAAGATTTTTAATTTATTCAGAACTCTTGAGGAATATGTTAGCTACAATGTCCAATAAATGAAATTAAAAAATTTAAGTCTAACGTCAAGATTAACAAAAAAAAAAAAATAAAAAGTATGAAAGTGAGGGGTCTAAAAAATGGGATGTAACACGAAATACTGGTGAAATTTAAGTAATAATAATTAGAAATTTAGATAATAATAATAAAAAATACAATAAATGAAGTCTAAATTTGTTTATTTGTGTAAATCGAAAGACAAGTAATTAAAAATAATTTTTATTGCACAATAAACAGAAAATACAATAACGTCATTGAACATAAGCTGGCAAATAAGCTGATAACATGGAATACATCCTATAATCTAATCTATCTACCTGATTACAAATAAGTTGCTAATATGGAACCTATTCCAACCCTCGAATATATTCTTAACCCTCGATGTATTCTACATATCGCCATATGATAAAGTCTTTCCATATGCAATAAACAAGTTAAAAATTTGCATCAATTTATCTGCATAATATTGTTCATGCAGCATTATTAAAAATGTCTATGTAATATAAGCATTAATAAACTTACCTTTAATTTGTGAGAACTTTTTAGAAAAAAACTGTCGAATCTTCTGACGCAACGAAAATAAATAAATGTTTATTGTGATGAAACGTTTCGGACTGATCTCATTGCTTGTTATGACATGTTTTGGTAACAATTACAACTTTCAGCTAGATTGCAATGCTTTGTTTAAAAAATAGGCTACTATTCCATATTAGCAGCCTATTCCATGTTCCTTGCTTTTATCCTATATAAATGATTTTTGTGATGATTTTTGTGATTATTTTATTGCAATATGGACTTATTTTTTCAACGATATTTAGAATTGATTATATCGCGCAACGTTTTCAATTTTTCGCCAATTAAATTGTAATTCGTTTATTATTTTCGAGTAGGAAGCTCGAACCTGTATAGATCGCTACTTGTAACGATAAAGCATGAAATATCGTTCGTTTATTAATAATATGTGTATTTCGCAGGATTTATTTATACGTGTTCCCAACTACACACGTAATATTAAATTTTGATAATATATTATCAAATGGTTTATGCCGTCAAACTATCGAAACATTTTCAAATATTTTAGACATTATTAATAGAATGATGAAAATACAATGGCTGCGTTTAGCAAAGAAAATCGCTCACTAAACGCTCACTGAGCAAAAAAGAGATTAATCTATGATTAATATGCTTATTTATTATAATTCGTGTAATGTAGAATAATTTGTCTATTATAGATAATCTTTAATATCATATTCCTTATTTATTTATTATTTCTCTAATATCGTACTTGGGCTGTAAGATTATATAGCGTTCAATGAGCAGTAGAGCGACTTAAAATTACGCTCTACTGCTGAATATGGTATTAAAGATTATCTAGAATAGACAAATTATTCTACATTACGAATAATAAATGAATATATTAATTATAGATTAAATATCACTTTTTTGTTCAGTGAGCGCTCAGTGAGCGGTTCTTTCTTTGAACGCAGCCAATATGTATCAATCCGAGACAAACAATGTTGCAAAACACATTTAATTAATAAATAATTATAAACTCATGTTTTGATATAAATGTATTAATCCTTCAGCATAAATTTGATATTTGTACATCGATGATTTATTAAAATTCTCTGTCGTTCGAAATTTAGTCGTAACATTAATTGGCGAAAGATATCTGCCTCGAGTATCGACTCAAACGTAATTTACACGATAATATTTTTACTCTTGCTCTCTGCCATCGCAATAGAACAAAGTGCGTATCGTGATTAATGCTGAGAGTACCGTGTGAAGGGCCGCGTTCATAATTAACGGTGTTTTCGCGAGTGAGTATTTGTGAGTGCAATGAAGAACCAGAAACGAAGGAATAAAATAGGAGAAGAGAAGGAAGCCCAGAGGAAAAACATTGGAGGCGCATCGTTATATCCGTTAGTGTAGATTGTCTGCTTTAAATTTGAAGTAATGATTTTTGAAAAATATATTAGACTAATTAATGTATTAGAAGAATTATAAATTATTATTATATATGTATAATCAGTCTATAAAATGTCAAAGAATGGAATAAAAATAATTTCTTAAAATAAACATTTTACTGCTTTAAAATATATTCCACGTTGACACATGTATGTATGTTAAAAAGAGATAAAGATGTTATTATAACATAATACAAATAAAATTATAAATGATAAAACATGATAAAAGAAATGGATTTTTACGTAATTTATGTAAATAAATTTTTACATTTATGGTAATAAAACGATACTTAATGTTGTCTTTGAATAGAATACGACGTATAGATTTCAAATATATTATGAAAGATTACAAATAATATATTATGTAGCAAAATTAGTAACAGACAATCAATAACAGACAATATATTGCAATGTATATATATATATATAGTTACGGGCTTGAATACACAAGCTCTATGCAATACGCCAACTTTGATCGCTTATAACTCAGAAACTATTGTAATCTCGAGATAAATTTCGTATTACGATTTTCAACTCCTAATTAATTTTCAAAGTATGGTGTTAAGTTATATGATTATAAATAGTTTTTGTGGAACGTCTTATATAATTACATATTGTTATTAATAATGACTTTTTCCTTTTATGAGGAAAACTCGAGTTGAATATTTAAAATCGAATATTTAGAAAATATATTATTAAAAGTAAAATTGCCAGTAGGGTAATTTATTGACTGATGGATATCAATCAACAGATTATTATCAAAATCTACCGAAGTATTTTATTGCATCTAGATGATAAAGCGTAGCGCGTAATAATGAATGAAATTTCTGCAGGCCGATAGCTACGATAGTACTTTTACCCGCGCGATTCACTTTATAATCTCGTTTGGTTATATTATTTTGTAGTTTATTATGCTGCAATAGGAACATTCTTGTGTCATCGCTTTTCCGGCTATCATTTTAATTAATGAAAGTTACATTAATTAAAGTAATTTCATATCTGTCGTGAGATATTAAATTATTACTCCAAATAACACAATTCAATATACGATTTCATTTAATTATTATATTCGTCTCAGTCACGTTTTAATTATCTGTTGAAATGAATTTCATTTTTTTGTTACACAGGAATCTCCATTGAGTGAGCGTCACTTGAAGAAGCTCATTGAAACTGTGAAGTACATATAAAAGATATTTTATTTACATAATCACATTATTGGGTTTTTTAATCTCGCATTTTTTTTTATATATTTATTTGCCGTGAAACAACCGTGCTTTCTCATCGCCAGTGAAAAATTACACCGAACAAAATCTATAATTCAAAAGCTCAGAATAAAAATCTGTATTTTGTGTCCGATAGTAGCTAGAGTAATCTAACAACGAGTGGCAGGATAAATTTACCAGTGTTAACCTAGATTGCAATGAACTGCTGCTTAAAGCAGCTCTTTCGTGTTCCATTCAACGAAAGCAGCTTCGTAACTAACGGCCACCTCTAATTGCTCTGGATTTGTCGTCTTCGACGAAAAACTTGCGCGAGCTTTAGAAAAACTTGATCTTGCGCGATTCTCGGTCAAGTACCATCGGAATTACAGCTGCTGCCACGTTTTTATATGTACATGTCATAAAGAATTGCACAAAGAGAAATTTATCGTTTACCCTCTTTACTTTATTTTATTGAACATTTCACTCGATCCTTCATAATTCGAGCAATGAAAAAACATTTCCAGGCATTATCAGATCTTTTCCTTGTGTTGTTAATTATTATTTATTCAGTTTTTATCATAGCATTATTATAAAAGTTTATTTAATACGTCAATTGAGTGTCATGAAATATAATAAAACTTCAAAGCAATAAGCATTATAAAATGTAGATAAGAGTGAATATTCGTTGAATTTTATTCGCTGTTGAAAAACGTAAATAAATTTTACTTAATGACACTTTTACTCAAGTGCCTCTCGTGTTTCTCGATCAAGAATGGAAAAGGCTGTGAAATGGTAACCACGACAGTATAATCCCGAAAGTCGCAACGTACAAGTTCGAATGCAAATGCATTGGCAGGACCGTACGAACGCTAAACGAGCCCAATTGGAATAAAGGCAAGTTCGATCGAGGGATACAAGTGTGAATCGATAGACGCCTCGATCCTTGATCTCAATTTTAGATCAGCTTGCGAATTGCGGGGCAGTCGACCGGGCAATTCGGTGAAGTGTTAACGTCGTTTGACCCTCGCCTCGCGGTGACCGTGCAGACAAGGTGCAGAGGTACGAGGTACGTTCGTATTCGCAGAGATTCCGATACAATACGAGATAAAAGAATATCATCCGAACTTTATTGCGATCCTTTTGTCAACGTAGACATCTCGACTCGATTATGCTCATCTTCGCTTTGCTAACGATATACGGATACACAGCGTATATTTTTGCAGTGTGTCAAAAGTAATTGAGATTTTGTACGAATCAACGAAAAAATTAGAATAGTGTTGATTTAAAATTACATAAATGTTTGCGTGCAAAATTATTAGTTTTATTAAAAGGTGCGAAAAAAATTTAATTCTTTGAAATCTAATTCTAAAAGCTATTATCATTATTCGGGGAATTATGAAAACAGAAATGTAAGTATAATGAATACGTAAGCGGATTTCGATGTGCAGAAATGATATAATTATACGTGTTTGATACTGAGAAAAAAAAAAGTTTCGAAAGGTTGAAGTTCGCTTTATATTCAATATTCTTTTTAAGAGTGGAACTGGCGAAAGGATGAAAATCGCGCAGTGGAAAGGCATGCATAATATAAACAGAGAATTAGTGGAAATTAAATTTAAACCCGTATGAAAATGAAAATATTTTCACGAGAATACCGGTCTTTTGAAAGCGGAGAGTGTTGGTCGTATTCACATACGTATAGCCTTGGTTGCATGTCCCTTGACCGCCCCGCTTAATTGCACGCAATTACTGGGAATGGCGAAATAACAAGTGCACTTACGTCGTGAAATGTCTCGCGGTTTTTCATCCTTGAACGAAGGCGACAAATCCAGAACGATTACGAGAGATCATTAATTGCAAAAGACTGCAGCGTAATTGAGCGGAAACAAGATCCTTACTTACCGAAAGTACGGCTGCAGATGGCATCGTACAATACATCCTTAAAAAAATTTGCTGGGTTGAAAAATAATAGCTATACGCGAATATTTGTCTCGAGAGTAATTTAAAGTTAAATATGCATTATATTAATATTACTTGACAGATGCTATGTAATCGATATATATTTTATTGAAATTATATAATTCTACAATTCTTTATAAACTATTAGCTTTCTTTCTTTTTCTTTTTATATATCAGCTAAATATTTGAATTTAATACTTGATTATCGCAGAAGATTATTTATTTTATTAACTATTTTATTAACTATTTAACGTTTATGAAATTCTTTATGACTCTTATATTATAATATACTTGTTTTATTTAAAAGATAATAAAATATAATATATGTACTTTAAAAAATGTCGGTGTTGATTAACACCCATGCGATGTCTATATGTATAATTCTTACTATGTTGGTGTTAATTTAACACTAACACGGTGAGAATTATATAGACACCGCATAGTGTTAAGTTCACACCGCTATTTTTTACAGTGTGATAAAAAATATGAATACAATTTATGCTTAAACACACACACACACACACACACATACTCACTTAAATACAATATCTCTCATATGTACATACCTTATTATAAACATTTATATATCTATTATATATCTATGATATTATGTATCCATTCCATCTTTTAATTAACTAAATAATTAATTATTTTACCGTTAAATTAAGAAACGACAGCTCATAAAAATTCTTTTCATAAGAAATTTATTTAATGCAGAAGAAATATATCAGATAAGGTGTTACTCGACTATGGCATAAGTCTTTTTTCCAAATTAAATGTGAATTAGCTGTAGTTTCGTTTGTCCAATCTTGCCGAGAGCGAGAGAGAGAGAGAGAGAGAGAGAAGGTGTCTCGAAGAGATGTGTTCGCGAGTTTACGAAAAAGCGAGTGGCATGCCATGTCGGTCGCCGGACATAGTATGGTGAGTACACCCGGTCGTTACTTCGCCATTTCGGGTAATTGCACGCAATTAAGCGCGGTTAACGCAAGTTGCACTTGCGAGCCACAACGTTAACACTTCGTTGAATTGTCCCCGCACAATACTCGTCCGCTCGTGAGAAATCATGAATACTCCGGGGAGTACAGCTAGAAAGGTGTACATCCAGCGAAGATTAAACCATCCTTACTTAAAACTCACTGGGCACATCCCTGAGTAAAAGTTTACCGTCGCGATTGGAACGCCAATTAGTGAAGCGAGCGAGCATTTCGTATCTTTTTTTTTTCCCTTCCAACGATGACTATACCAGTTAGATCCAGTTAGGACTATTAGTTGTTTACGAGCCCCGATACGCCGCTCCGGTTCACCAGTTCTGAAAAATTGCGAAAATTTCTCTGTCCGACGCCAACCAGATCCCAAAGTTTGTTAATACACGGAGCGGAGCGAAGCAAATAGAGCGTTTGCGTGCGTAAATGCCTTCAACGCGAAAGTTTTCTTTTTCTTGGATATTGGCTCGGACTTTATTTTTCCTCTATTGACCTGTGAAAAATGAATCGGCAGTTTGATCGATTCAATCGCCGGATATTTTCCGGAGCGGAAACTAGGCTAACAAAAGTTATGTAAGGAAAACAAATCCGCGGGCGATCTTGATGAATATTTAAATCCGTCGGAAACCAAGTATCTGTTCTCGTGGTATTTTTTTTCTGTCTTTCTTTTTTCTCACATCCTTTTTTACTATTTTATCCCATGCGTTAATTCGCATTAACTTTCTCTCAAACGAAACGTAATTTTTTTGCATTTATATTCATTACGCCCGCTAATTCACTTTTTCATATAATGTGATATTCTGAAAGATAAGTTTAATCGTTTACACTTTTACTATATTGTATAATATACAAAATTTAATCTTTTTTAAGTATTTGCGACTGAGTTAAAAAAAATAATTATAAAATGTTCAATGTTTTTCTTTTTAATTTAGTACAATTTAATTCCTTTAAATTTATTAACTATAATAAAAAATAATATATATAAATAAAATTGTGATTTCCAATTTTTATTTTATCAAATTTTATTTATTAAATAACATTTAATAAATAAATACATATTATACATATTATTATATCATCTTGTAAGAACAAATTTTCTGAAGTTTATCTTCCTAACGGAAAAGATAACAAAAGCAACTTTTCGAGCATTCGATCCAGTAAACCACGCAAAACTTTCTCGTGATTTCATTTAATAATTATGTTTGCATTCTCTCGACCGCGTTTTCTCAAGAATTCTCCGACCGAATGGCGAGAACTCATTGGAGCTTTCGGAATATTCATTTACCTGCAAGTTTTGTCTTAGGAATTTGTTGCCTTCCGGTCCGAATTTTCCCTCGATTGCTGGTGGTGGCTGGCGGCGAGAAATTCTCGCTAAAAGCGCTTTCGATATCGAATTCGAGAAATAGACCACCCTTCGTTCTACTACCGCTCGTATTACGAGTTGAGCTTTAATCCATGTGCATCTGAACTCTAATATAACTTCACCCGAAGTAATAAACATGCGAGTTTATGCGGGAAGCACCTGACATACACAGGCAACAGTTACATTAATAATCACGCTTGGATCGTACATATTAAAGATCAACGATCAAGTTGCAGATCATAAGATGTGCGATGAATGTTATACGTACTTACCAACGTTGCAGAAATGTACAATATTCCGATTCATTTCCTGTAGATTGGAAATCTAACAAAAAAACCCATGAAAGTATCCCCTTGCGATTTTAATGAGCTTCGAATATGTTGTTTTCTAAATAAACATAAGGGACACGTATTTTTTTTATAAGAGTATTTTTTATAAAGGGCAATTATAAAAAAAGTCTTAACTTAGTCATACTTTTGACCCTCCGTGAACCAGGTGAGGTGTGACATACTGCAGTAAGATAAATTTCTATGAGTTCTTAAAAAGTATCGTGTTGCCGGTTTCGTGCAACTGGAAAGTGCATGCTAAATTATAGTGTATATATGATAAATGGAGTATGAGATATACCTACATATAATCCATGTTGATTTTCCATCTGATTCACGGAGAGTTAAGAGATGCAACACACCCCTTTGAAGAAAATCAATTATTGCAGTCTTTTGAAGTGAATATCGTCGAAACTGTAAAAGATAGGAAAAAATGTCAAAGTAAAAGTTGAATTATTTTAAGAATACTTAATTATTTGAGGCGAAATAAAGGCCTAATTACAAAATCTTAATTTTAACAAAAATTAAAATAACTTGTTACTTTTTTATTATACACAAATGGGTTATACACAGTTTCAAATGAATTTATGTAATATCTATAAGAAGTTACATATTACAATACTTCTCAATTACTATCAATATATTGTATGAAAAAGTAAATGTCTAGAAAAAGAAAATTGTGCTCTTATTCCATGTATCCCCTCAATTATAATTAAAAAAAGTATTTTTTATTTTTATAAATAACAATTTTTTTATTTAAACAATTTTTTAAAATTATTATAAAATACTCTTTAAACTACTTTTAAGAACATTTTTTTATCTCTTAGTTTCGATATTTGCTTCGAAAGAAAAAACCGATTTTCTCTCAGATTTTTTTCAAAGGAGTTGCACCCTTTAAAAGTGGATTAAGCCTTTATGAAAAAATGTATCTCTTATTTTTGTCAGAAAGCAACATATTTAAAGTTCGTCAAAATCGGAAGAGGACATTCCATGGATTTCTTTGTAAGTTAACTTTGAAATCATAGAAAATGTTAGAATTACTTAATTGTCTACGTGCACAAGAGTTTATTGTAATTTAAAAAACTACAAACGTTTTGCGAAAACTGAAATGTTCGTAAAAGAAACTTACATTACTTCTTACAATATGATATAATTAATTTACAGATTTTTGCGTTCCGTAAGAGTAAAAACTTTTCCGAAAAGCGATATTTCGTAATCTAACGTCTATCTAACGTTGCGATTTGTAAATTGACGTTTGTTTGGTAACACGACGTACGTATCTTTTCGTTGTCTAATGCTCGAAGATACACTCGAACTTCCTCGATTGAGTAGAATGAGAGCGCATCGTTAGGTACTGGACAAATACGGGGCATTAATCCGGAAGGGTCACCGGGAAGCTGCACCGGCAACTATCGTAACAGAGAGTGACCCGCGCTTTCTTTCACCCTTAATCCCCAATTAAGACGTCTTCGTCCTGGGGATTACAGACAAGCAGTGGGAAATCTCCTCTACTAAGAAACGCGCTTGAGCCGACTCTCCGTCTTTGCCCTTCTCTTCCGATCCTTTTTCCCTCTTGCTTCCTGTCTCTTTGATTTTATCTTTCAAGTTAGCTCGCGGAGTCGATGGCAGAGCTTTCGCGAGTTTCGTGCTACCGGAAGCCAAAGAGCTCCGGCCGGAAAGAAGTTTCTTAGACGACCGCAGATACGAATGAATATTACGATCGAAGAGAGTTCTTCGTGAAACACCAGAGTGGTTCACTGATGGAAATGTGATTGTTAAATGAAGTTTTGTTGATATCCCATCACACTGATATCCAAGAATTTATTAATTTGAAGAACAAACGAATCTATAATTAAATCAGAAATCAGCGTGTCTTCATCTACAGCATCAGAGAAGTTTTTTGGAAATATGAAAAGATGAAATTTTGAAAAAAAATCAGATAATATTGCAATTTATATATAAATATTTCCACGGAAAAAATAATCTTTTGCATGAATAATGATCTCACAAAAAAGAGAATGAGAAAAAGTGAATGTAATCAGTATTTTTAAATATAAAAATATAAAAATAAAAAAGATGGAGATTATTATATTTTATATTAATAATTTATTTTTCATTATTCAAATCTTATTCATTGTTTGCTCATTAAAAAGTATGTATAATTTACTCTAATTAGAGTATCGCATATGATTTATCTCTATATTAGCATTTTCTCTTACAACTTAATATTAAGAACCTTTTTACTGAAAATTCTCATTCTAGAAGATGTTAATAAAAACATGTATTTCTTGAATGAATATACTAAATTCTAACTAAATTACAAGAATTTCTCATAATATATCATTTTAATAAAATTATTAAATATTTTAAAAAAATGTTGAGATTATGATAGAACTGCTAAAGTATATTTTAAGTTTATAATTTTTTCTCAAATTTTTGTCGAATTCAGTACGTTTATGTTTCGTTTAATATTAAGAGCCTTTTTACTGCGAAAATTCTCATTCTAAAAGATTTAATAAAAACATGTATTTCTCGAATGAATACACTAAATTCTCAAGTCTAAGTAAATTACAAGAATTTCTCATAATATATCATTTTAACAAAATTATTAAAAAATTTTTAAAGTTTTTAAAAAATGTTGAGATTATGATAAAACTGTTAAAATATATTTTAAGTTTACAATTTTTTCTCAAATTCTTGTCGAATTCAGCACGTTTATGTCTCCTTATAATTTCGTTATTAATATATTTTTAACATGAGAGCCCCACAGATATTTTAACAGAAATAACGTAGTAGATTAATAAACCAATTAATTGTTTAATGAATTAAAAAATCAATAAATCAATTGTGAGAGAAATGAATCAAAAGATGCATATCTAATTAGGTATATAAGTCATTATAATTTGGTATCAATATATTTTTCAATGTATCCCACAGATATTTTTTAATAGAAATACCGTGATGAATCGCGGTGCTTAAAGATTGCATGTTGAGTACCGGATTCCCGGTGCCGGATCACTTGGCTGGATCAGGAGGATAACAATGCGCACTATTCATTCGTTGAATGCAACTCCGATCCTTCGTGTAGTTCCCTTTTTTCGAGAAGGAGAGAGGGAAGATTTATTATTCCTCCACGCACCTTTGTACGTGCCGATCACGTAGCTCTCGCGGCGTTTTTTACATTGTTTGCATGAACTAGTGTGTGCGTACCGGTAAGCGTATATATATTGATGCATGTTTTATGCATACGTGTGTATGTGCATGCATCTCTCATCTCTTCCCGCGTTCCCTCATCCCTTTGTCGCCCGTTCCTTTGAGCCATTGCCACTTTGCGGTGGCAGCCACCTTGCACTGTTTAAAGAGATTTTGATGGCGCTGGATGGGATATTACGTCCGAATTTCGCGGTTGGAAACTTCGCGGAAAGTGGGAATTCGTCGTCGCATAGCGCACTTCCTCTCTTCGCAATCCTCTCTACTGAGTCTATTAATAAATGGTCTGGCGCGAGAAGTAAGTCGAGTTTACCGTTGCGCTAAATGAATTTTAAATAAACACGAATCCTCTCTCACTCCCCGTAAGCATCAACGTTTTATCACGTTCTAGTACACGTTCTAGTACACGAACGTTCTAGTAATGGCAATTAATTGCCACTTATTATGCCTAACAGTTTAACACGCTGTGCCATTTACAGCCCGAATTTTCAATGTTATTATTGTACAATATTATTAGACTCCGCGCTTATATATGTATAATTACATGCGTACATATTTTATTATTAAATATATAAAATCATAAATAGAATTCTATATATCGGCCGGATTTCGCTAACGTAGACCATATAAATGTATTTCAATTTAAATTGACAAAATGACCGAAATTATCCGCATTACCCGTGATTGCAATATTTTGAATGATAGTATTAATTACTTACCGATTTTCGAACAATTTAATAATATTCCGGCTATCGAAATTTTTGTTTTATATTGAATCAATTTTTCTGTAATAAATTGATAAATCGATAAGATTAAAACAGAAATAATAATTAATCACGCAATTATGCTATTTCGCTATCTTATACGTTCGATATTATTTGTATCAGAAAATAAGTATGCTTTCTAAGTTGTAATAGTTTACTTGTACCATTATTTATTACGCACGTATAATTACACACGCGCGCACATATATAAATGTTTAAAATGGTAAAGGTATAAAATAATATAATTTTTCGCTCCAAAAGTTATTCTCTTTTGTATTTACTGATGCAAAATTGGGAAAGAGGGAATTTTTATTGAATTTTAGATTTGGCTTCTGTTGTGTAATTTTAAACTTTGCAAAGCCTCGCTGAGTAAAATAAGTTTGTTTAGCATGAAGATCGTTTAAGGATGTTGTTGAAAATTGTTTTAAGCAATACATACACACACACACACCACACACCCACACACATATATACACACGCACGCACGCACGCACACACGCACACACGCACACACGCACACACATACAGACAAGAAACTACGAAGCTTTGATTGCGATGTTAACACAGTACAATGGGATATAGAATGTCTTTAATCTTGCCGTAGTCAAACTATTTATAGGAAAGTTTCACAGACCTCGGAAAGGCAAATAATAGATATCATTTAAAATTGAACCTGCGAAAAACGGTATAAAATTCTCTCGAAAAAATAGTGCAGCTTTATATTTCAAATGAATCCAAGAATACTCACAATATCTAAATGAAAAGTATATGTATAATGCATAAAATTAATTAAAAATTGTTTAATTTAATATAAGCCAAATTTAGGTTTCCATTACTCGTAAAAGTATCAGTCATTTTTTTTCTTTTAAAAAATAAATTTTTTCGGAAAAATATGGAAAGAGAAACGATAAAATAATAAAAATGGGAACAATATTTTTAACAAGATGTAATAGATAATAGAATATAGAATATGGAACAGGCAAATTAATTTATTGTTAGATGATATTTATCTTGGAAGAAAAGGATTATTAATGTTAGTCACTGAAGAGAAATAAAACAACACAACGCATAATAGAAAAGTTCACAATTAAAATTGTAATTTTTTTTTATCTTTATGAATATAACCAGTATTTTTAAAAAGGAAAACTTTGTTTGCTTACAAATTGATTATCAATATCATCATATCAATAATATGCTGACTTTTCATTTATTATGCGTGAAAAAGAAATTAAATATGTTTCTTTTGGTATATATTTAGCATCACTGTATGCAAAGTTGCAATATAAATTTTTTTATAATATAATTTAAAATGAGAGAGAAAGAGAGAGAGAGAGAGAGAGAGAGAGAGAGAGAGAGAGAGAGAGAGAGACAAAGAATATTATTTTTTAATTATCTTATTTGGTTATATATAAAAATTAATGTTAAAATTATGTAAAAAAATTAATACTTTGTAGACGAAACATTATATTTAAATTAACATGTTAAAAATTACATAGATTGATTTTTGATTATTTCTAATTTATTTTATATGAATCAAAATTGAGAAATATGAACTTTATTGCAACATTCTTCTATAATTGTAATTATATAATTGTAATTATATTATTATATTATATTAATTTTCAATATTAGGTACCTGTGTATAGCAACTGTATCGAATCAGATAACATTCCCGATATCAACAAACTTTTCTGCAATATCGACTCGCGCACGCTGTCATATAACTCATACATATGAATAAACATTTATGCAATATAAACTTTGACGTCGAACGTCGCTAAACGATGAACGACATTTCTGCGTGACGTTGATGCTCTTCTAAACATTCGACAAGCAATATTAATTTAAGCGACGTCAATTATAAATCTCTTCACGTTGCTTGCATTTTTTTGCACTCTGCATCTTTGCTTCCTCTCTCTTCAACGCCCGAATATATATTTATCTCATTTCAAATGCAAAAATTTTTCGGGATTTTAAGAAACATGAACAGAATTAATTATAAACAGAATCGACATACGCATCTCACCTAGGATTATCATCCGTACTTTTTTAAGAGTACACGTACTCTTTTTAAGGTCATAAAACAGAGGATTGTCAATAAAAATAAAGTTAATTTTAAAAATTTAATTTTACAAACACGTACATTTAACGCATAAAAAATTATAATCTCTTCTCTCTTCTCTACACTGCAAAAAAATTCCGTAAATTTACACATATAATAGATGTAAAAATGACATGATTAGTCCTGTAAATATAAAAAATTATGCAATTTTACAGAAATTATGTAAATTTGCTTTTATTGTGTAAATATATCTTATTTTATATGAAAAATTACGTAAACAGCAGGATATATTTTGAATATTTCCTGTAATTATACAAATTTTAGTAATATTGTATTACGTAATATAACAGTAATTTTTCGCGTATTGCTGTTAAATGTATATAATGCGAAATGTATTGTCATATTATCATTTCTATACATACATGTTGTAATTATACAATCTGCTTACAAACCAAGAAATTATTTTTATTTGTATATTGCAAATTTACAAATGCGTGGACGTTTACAACTATTATAGTGGGTCTCAAAATTATCCATGGTATAATAGTTGTAATTTTACACAAAAATTTTTTACAGAGTAGATCTCAGATCATCATTTTTCTTTTCTAGTATAAAATGTATTTGTTTCTTGTATCTCGGAGATAATAATCTTAATTTGAGCCACAAGTCTAATAAAAGAATGTAGACATCGGTTTTTGATCAAAAAATTTCAAATTAATGTTTGTGTGCACCAAAGAGATAGACTGGTATTAATAGTTCTTATTTTAAGATTGTTATTGTTTTGATATAATTGATTATAATTGACCCTTACAAAAATGCAATACTGGCTAATTTAATTAGACAATTTATTACTAAAAGACAGTAATTAATTACTGTCTGTTAATGAAAAAGAAATTTTGCTGAAGTATCTAAAAATTTAGCTATATACAGATCTGAAAATAATGTTATTGGACCATCAAAATAATTTTGCAGGAATCATAAGCATGATAAGAATTGCTGCAAAATGTTTTGGTATTCTATAAGCAATCAATTTTGTCGTCCTACCTAATTGTTTTGATAATCCAATAAAATTATTTTCCAAATCTGTATCTAAGCTAAATTTTTAGATTCCTTAGCAAAATTGCTCTTTCAGTATATTTGGAGTACTAAAAGTACTGAATAACAGTGCTTTTAATAGTTAAAATAAGTAATTAATTACTGTCTTTCAGTATGAGTCAATATTAGATTTCTATAAGGAGTCTTAATATAAGAATCGACTTTATGAATATCGGTTCCAGAGTATGGACTGAGTCATCTAAATATTATATTATATATAAAATTGGTCGATAAAAATGAGAGAGATAGAATGCGAAGACAGTTAGTCTCTGTTTCTTTCAACCAATGTTACGAGCGAAAAATGCGTCGTAATATTATAAAATTATTTATATTATAAAGTAAAACGCTGTTTTCTGATCGGACTTTATTTAACAATGATACAACAAGCTTATAAACTAATTGTAAGTTGAAGATTCGTATTATGAACAACTAACTAGAGTTAGTACCTATGGAACATGTTGGAATGAATTCCGATCGGAATAATTCCGTTTTCCCTAGAAAACACAATAGAAATGTAGGAAATAATTGAATAATTTCGATCGGAATCCACTCCGACTTTTTCCATGATAGACGTCCTGAACAGACTGATTGATTTGATCTTCAGTTCAATAAAAAAGGTGAAGATTTGTCGTTGAAATAACCAATAAAATGGCATGCTAGAATACAGAAAATATGTTTGATGAGAAAAACTAATGTATACCTGATTCAAGGATCTGTTTGAACCTTTTCTTTATAAAAACTCTCTCTGGAAAAACGTCAGCTTTAAAGATATGCTATGAAAAATAGAGAGTTTCGTTTAAGATTTTTGTATTAATTTTGAAAGCATTTTGCAAGGTCATTCCAAGATCAAATTAATATCATCATCTGATGAACTTTTTTAAAACTCTAATACTTTTGTTTCAAACATTTTTTGGATAAATCAATATTTTTTGAGATATTAGCCGTTCTAGAAACTTTTAGCATGCACTAAATTTCTCGGAACCTACTATCTATACGCACCATTTTCCTTAATTCACATCTTATGCCAACTTTTACCGATATAAAGGATTTTCATTAACTTGTTATACAAACCGAGATGGTCCCTTTTAGTTAAAAAAAGGGTTATAAATGAGTAAAATTGAGTAAGATAAATAGCAAGATCAAGAAATTTAGAGTGAGATCGTTCGAAAATAAAAATTAACAATAGAAAACGTTAAAAACGTGTTAACGTAATATCATAATATGTTAGAAAGAGAAGGAGATTGGCAGTCTTTACTCTCTCTCTCTCTCTCTCTCTCTCTCTCTCTCTCTCTCTCTCTCTCATTTTTGTTGACCATATTTGATATATTGAATAATATTCAGATACGAATGCATGGCTTTTTAGCCATGTTATCTTTTTTACTGTTTTATTTATACGTTCTTATACATCCTTGGACATCGTGAACCTTTATTTCCATCAAAATTAAAAAAAAAAATTATACGGGTCACGTGATAATGACAGATTAAATTTTGAAAACATAAATTTTAAATCTATTGTACTGTGCATACATTGGTTGAAATTCATCTCGGCAAATGTTCAAAGATGAAGCGAGATTCTAATAAAGATTGAAAAAACGTCGATCCTCAACGATGCGAGGAAAGGGAGAATACGTCGATGGAAAGTACTTCGCAGCAAGTCCTTTAATCCAGTAGCTTATCCTTGGCTATTGTTTCTCAAAGAGAAATATGCCCGCGATAGCGATGCCGTTACGCTAACGATAAAATAACGATAAGTTTTTAAGATAGCATTTAGCACTTGGGGCGATGCGACTTATACGCGCGAGAGCGCTACGTGATTAATCTCTATAAGATTATAATTCAGTGCGTAAATATCGAATGATTTTAATTATTGCGAAATTCTAGTTAGAATTATTGTAACGAATTAGCATCGCAATCAATTAATTGAGGTCACTATAGATACATAAACTTTATTAGTTTCAGTGAAATACTAATTATGATATAACAGATATGAATAGAACAATATCATACTATCAATATTAACATTAATAGGTTAATAAAATTTTAATTAATTGTATATTAAAAAACTTTGTCAATATTATAATGTAATTAAGAAATTTTATTTATTGTATCGTATATGTATCCTATAAAATTATAATTTCGTTATTGACTAACAATGCAGATAGATGATTTTTTTTAATTTTTAATATTTAATATAAAGTATAATATTAGAATGCTTAATATACAAAATTTTATTTAATATTATTTATTAATGTTTTCATATAGAATTAATTTTTGTATTCCAAGAATAAATTCTGTTTTTATTCAAATCGAGAAATTAAAAATTACTATTATATTGTATTATAGAATAAAGAATTTAGACTACACAATAGCTTGGAGTCAGTTGAAAATATTGCATATAGCTCGGTGAAATACACTTTTGATAACAATTTCATACAATATTATTAAAAAAAAGAAACACTTCATAACGTACAGTGGCGTGCGAACATCGTCAATATAGAAAGTACTTTGCGGCAGGTTCTTTAAAGCCGTGCTTATCACTGAGACCGCCTGTGCATTCGTGGTACACGATGTACCGTTGATCCACGGATTAGTCGCTAATTATGACTTTAATGTGCGCCCACATTAGCGGCACCGCAGGCTGCGGCCAGGATTTAACCCCCGCTAAGACACGGAGCGAATTTGCGAAGTTATGGCATCGGTTACGCCGCCGCTTTGACAATCCACTTTGTCAATGGGCGGGATTATACCGACGCAGTTCGCAATGAGATTATGCTTCTGGATGTATGCGCGTACGGGTGAGTGCTTGCGAATGATGTGAATGATTAATTAGCAAAGGCTCAGTATACAAGCGAATTCAAATATATGTGTATGTACTTCTTTATGTCTTTTATCTTAAATCCGCAACAACGGCAACATATACGAACTCTTTATTGTGATGTATACGAGCATGTTTTAGATAGTTATATCTATATAGAATATAAAAATGCTGAATATATATTAAAAATACAAAGATAAATTTTTTGAAAGCATTTTTTATATATGAAGCCCACGAAATCTCATGAATATGATGTACAAATTTAACAAAAAATTCATTAATTTTATTTGGCATTCTAACGATTTTTATTTAACCATTTGATTAAAAAATATTTTTATTAGACAGATAGACACTTGTATAAACTATAACACATTTGAAATTTTTTAATGAACATGTGAATTTTAATGTTACAATAATAATTGTATTTTTGTCAAATTAGAATAACTTTTTTTTTTAAATCTAACTTTTACATTATATTATTTTATATCCTATTAACATTGTTAGTGCAATTTTAATATATATCTATTAAAACTAATCTTAATATATGTATTCTATTAATTCATTGTTAGTCCAATCTCAAATAAAAAAATGATCGAAACATCAATGTAATTTGTGAAATTATAGATGCTTTTAGATTGAAATCCAGTTTGTCAAAATCTTGATAATTTTAGATTGAACAAATTTTAAAGCAACATTTTATTAGCTATAAACCAGAATGGATGTATATCTTGAATGAATGGAATTGCGTTCTGTTTTAATTATAATTATCTTTTGTTACATTTAATCTCAAACGGAAGTAGTAATTTTGTTAATTGCTTTAATTGAAGTCACATCCAATTCAAAAAGTAATACATACGTGACCAGCTAGGTAACTTTGGCGCTCCAATTTTAATCACGTCGGTGCGGAGTAAAATTTACTGAATGCATTGTATTGTCGCTAGACATTTAATTAAACAATTTATGGTAATTTTCCAAATCAAAATGGATTTACTACTTTCGTTTGTAATTCCACAATAATTCCTGATATTAATTTATTATATTAATTTTTTATATTTGATTTGATAAATTAAAAAAGTTGTTCGAGATCACAAATCGATCTTTAAGATTCGATGAAGAATTTAACAAAAGATATTTTTTACTGAGCCTGAATATATATTTCTTTTGTACACGCGACGCCAAGTTTCTTCATCTAACAATAAGAGACATCTGTATATAAACGCTGTTCGAAATGTAAATTTAATTGAAACGTAGACGCGTATAACCCACTGGGAGTTATCGTCTCGTCCGAGGCATTGTTCTCGATTTTAAGCCGTCCTGAATAACAGGCGTCTGTAAGTGCCCTATGATTTACGATCGACCCAAGCCGATTGGATCGTGCGCGCAAATCGGCGCGCGGTATCCTCCCGAAAATTATAGCGTCTCGGTATCCGCCATTCGTCATATCGCGATTAAGACAACGGCGATACAACGAATTGATCTTTTCAATTAACAAACTCCACGGTTTTTCGAACTCGCTCGTGGATAAACCGAGAGACGAGGAGATAGAGAGGGAGAGGGTGTTGCGTTATCTAGTCGAGACATTCCTGAAACGGCCGCAGGCTAGGTATGTACGCTATGCATGTCCGATAAACGTTTAAGACATTCTCTCCCTTTGCGCTTCAGAGTCCCTCTCCAGCCTCTCCTTTATGTCAAACCTACGAACACTTTTTGTACAGTCTTCCCTCCATCGTCTTCCCGCCATTATTGGGTCGCATTATGCGCCGTCATGTCTTAATAAATTTACGACCTGAATCTGATTGCCTTCAGCCAAAGTCGTTGCCAATTTTAATATTAACCGGCGGGACGCGCGAAAGAGCGTGTCAAAAGTGGCGATATCTTAGCAAGGAATTACATGACGTCATAAATTTATCGGTAACGGTACACGTATAACACAGATTACCAAAGAAATTAATCATACAAGATAGGTATAATGAATGAATCGCAATTATATAATGTGAACAAATTATGTCGATTTAAGATTACAAATTACTGAAAAAAGGAAATATCTACTGTTGTGCTTGTTTAATTTTTTTGCATAAGCATTAATTTATTATACATGGAAAAAATGTTGCTGGCTACAGCTAATTCTGATTAGCTGGAATTGCATTAACTACTATAGCTATGAAATTTGCTAATCATACAAAGGAATTTGCTGCTGTAGCTAATATAAGGATGTGATAGCAAAGTATGTTACAGATCATGTCTGTTACAGATCAATTTATTTGGCAGCAAGTTAGTTGTCATAGTTATCGGATATGTTTGTGTAAAAGAAAATTGTTTCTACCACAGCTAAATATGGTTTGTTGAAACTATACTTGCTACCATATCGTCTGCTACATAGAAAATGTTTGCTGCAATGATCAATAGATCGACATAATAGCAAAATGCTTGTCTATTACAATGATAATATTTAGACCTCGCAGCTAATGAAATTACCTCGCAGTTAGGTATCCATATGTTACAACTGGAATTTAGCTACCACACGCAAATTTTTGCTGCTGCAACTAAGCTTTTTTTTCCATGATACGATTGAGAAACATTATTTTCAAGATTTACACTTGAAATCTTCTCAATTTATAACATTGATGTTATATTTTACAATTGATATTAGAGATTATGGACAATCGACATTTGTTGTCACATTGTAATTGCCGACAAAAAATTTCCATTGATATGGCTTAATATCTCTTACAAATAAATTAACGTAACGCAATTCTCTAATGGTAAAACGTTTAAATATTTATTCTCGGCTCGTCACGCGTTCTTGAATGTTGTTTTTAAATCGAGGTAGAAAAATTGATGATTTACTGAGGAATCAATAGCAACAACAAAATACCCGCGGATATATGTAGTTATTAATAAAATTACTCTTGTGTATGGCCGCATGTTTGATGCTATTCACGTATATGCTCCATATATATATAGATACAACACATACAAGAACATATATATACACGCGCGTAAAACCCACGTAACCGACCTACCTCGTGACGACCCGCTTTTTATGCGCTAATCCACGGGGATCGATCGTTTAATCTGGATTAGAGTCGCGGGTGACGCGGGCTGAATAAGTAATCGGGCGCCAACTCTGCCGGATGTAATTTAATTCGTACGTACTCGTCTTCCTGCCATGGCTTCTCGTTCTCTCGCTTCACCGTCCTGTGAATGTTCTTCTCCATTCTCCCTTGAAGCGTCTCGAACTTAATTGGCCCACGATAATTCGCCGCGGCCCTTCTACTGACTTACCGTCATAGCAAAATCCAGCAAACATAATTACCGTAGTATTGAGAAGAGTAACCTTGCTGCATAAATTATTAACGTTTCCACTATGCTTCCCCAAATTACATCAGTTAACGTAACAATGATTTTAAGTTTTTATATCAACGTCTCATCAGGAAAAAGTTAATCCTTTCGCAACATGTAACATGAACATATATAATTCTAATAATAATTTCACTTTACATCACTTTACAATATTACTATGTATTTTGATTGATTTATAAGTATTAAGAAGGCTCTTCAGTTTTTTTTTGTATAATATAAGAATTTTATCAAATATTGAGATTAAGTTTGTAATTAATATGTAGGAATTCTTGAATTTTTTTCATATTTTTTGATCATATAATTTTCTTTAAATAATTTTCTAAAATAACTTAAATTCTTATGAGAAAGATGGTTTTAAATAATTTGATTTTTAACAATTTGAAAAAATGAAGTTTCATCACATCGTTTTTGTGTAGAAGTATGAAATGTTCATCAATTCTCTTTAAATATGACACACTAGTGAAATATGATAACGTCGTTTCTATCAGAATTATCAATATTTATAAAATTAAATTTAAATTTGTATTATAAGCTTTTTTTTCAATATTTTTCATATAAATATTAATTTTTATTATAAAAAATATTTTTAATAACAAATTATGATTTCACTATTTTTAAATTTTATTCATTAATTATTTTTTAGAAGATGGCAACGGCAAATTTTGCATCTTTTGTGCTTTCGTGTTAAATGAAAGTCACATGACTCCCCTCCAATTTTTTTAAGCTAGAGAACCTCCTTAAATTATGCATGTATCATTTCATCAGTTTAAAGAAAAGCAAAATAGAGATAAATTTAAAAAAGATTGCGAGAAAAATATATAATTTAATCTATCCAGTCATTTTATCAATGAATAGTCCAGATTTAAAATTTTTCAATTCTTATTCAAAGATATAAAAAAACGCGAAAATAAAATTGTTTTATATCAAAACGATCCTGGAAAATCGTATTTAAAAAAGATTAATAAAGAGAATGTAACGGTTGCTGATCGAATTGATTTTCTTCTTATATACCCTCCGATATCGAACATATTGATCCAGCGGATCAAAGTATAGATGCACACACGCGTGTATCTTTGCTCGAATGTAGCGAAGTGCGTATTATCTTTACTCAAATAACAGGATGACGATGGAAAGACAACGTCTGCAGGCGTAAGATAAATTTGTTCTCGGTCGATGTGTTAAAACGAGATCCCTTTGACCGGATAGCGTTGCTCGATGCTACACACAACGCAATATAGCTCACAATGTCGCGACGAGTGATGGTGAAAAAGCGAAATTGCTAATCGATACACAGTGACGAACTCGACACAGCATATGTCAGATCGCTTTTATTAACGAGCACCACAATGCGAATCGATCAGCGATCACGATTGCTCGCGCGTGTTAATGAAGTACGAATTGCATCAAATTATATGTAATCGATGAGCTAGTGTGCAACATATCAACGCGACATCGTTAGATTCCTCGCAATTAATATAATACGCAGTGATGAACGTTGCGCATTCGTTAGCGTGTTACACTAACGTAATCAACGTGAATACGACAGATTAGGCGACGTAATACGGCGGCAGCAGTACGTTCAAGAAATGTTAGGGTACATTAAACTCGTTCTACGATTACGTAAGCGTAGTTATGTAAAGTTATAATTGTAAGAATTGACCAATCACAGTCGAATATGAGGAGAATATTCTATCGTGATTGGTATCGTGATATCAATTCTTGCAACGTGATATCAACTACAACCACTTACAGCTATACATTCAGAAAAAAGTTTTGTTGATATGTGACCTAACAAAAACTTTTCCGTTGTCCTAACCGAAATTTGGTTATGCTAACAAAATTTTTGTTAGGACAACATAAAAGTTTTTGTTAGTCACATATTCTAACAAAAACTTTGTTGTTCTAACCAAAAATTTGGTTAGAATGAAAAGGTTTGTGTTGGGTTACATATCAACACACAAAACTTTTTTCTGAGGGTACGCTTATACTATTGTAGAATAGCCTTTAAGCGCTATGAAAATTTTGATCTTTACTGAATATATCTCGTAAGTACATTTTTGTAAAAGACATTTAGATGTTTATACATCGTAATTGTAAAACAAAGAAAAACAACGTTGAACAATAGATGCTTTCCATTTGATAACACAAGTGTCGTTTTATCTTTGTTATTCATTGGTATGCCAAGAAAATTAAAATGATGTTTGTATCAACTTGTGTTATTAAATGAAGAACACCTGATTACGCGTCATATAAAATAATAGATTTAACAAAATAAAATAAATAGTATTTAATATTATAATGTATTTTAAAAATGAGATTGTAGATTAAATAAAAAATTCAAATGCTTTTGAAAGAAACTTATTTTATTGTCAGTAGAATAATTTTATTTAAAACAGATACTATATATAAAACAGATAAATGTATTACGATAATATAGAAGAGTGATTTTATTACATTAAACAATAAGAATCTTATTTTAGACTGTATATGTGAGAACACAATCAATACTAGAAATTAAAATGTCTATAACGTTCGAAGCTGGATCTTTAATGTTTAAAAATTGCTTATCAATTTAATTTAATTGTGATATTATTACAATAGTTTAATTGCATTTATAAATTCGAAAAATCAATTCGGCGCACAGTTCGAATGACTATAAATATGATGTATATGTTTGTACATATACATATAGTACATATATAATTCACATTGAATTATTTAAGCATTAAAGATCTAGTTTCGACTGTTATAGACATTTTAATTTCTAGTATTTATTACATTAATTTATCTTAAAAATATTCTTCAAGATATCCTATGCTCTTTGTCACACATGTGAAATATCTCAAATATATCATAATTTCTTAGTAAAATTCCCAGACGAGATTCCTAGAGATTAGCATTTATACAAATATGTATAATCTCTTATTGATTTAATAAATTAATTCTTGACTGATAGTGACTGATTGTGAGTTATTCAAAATCTAATCGATTAATTTTTAAAATTCATTTATATTTCCTTTTCATGTCATATAAAAAATTAAACTTAAAAACTGCTTTTTCCTATTATTTTATCTAATATATATTTATATGCGGAGTGACTTCTATTATAATTATATAATACGAGTCAAAAATGACACAGTCCTCCTCAGATAGGTGTTTTATTATCTAATTAATTTGTGATTTAGTGTTAACTTCACGATAATGTAAACATTGTATTTATCGAGCTATGATTAATCACTAATGATATTTTAGATGACTTTAAAAATTAGGTGACTTTAAAAATTATTCATTATGAAACTATCAATTTTATTATAGATTAATCATAGATAAAAGAATACAACTTTTACATTATCATCGGATTAAGCCTAATCACAAGTTAACTAGAGCAAATGAAAAACCGGGCCTAAGAATACCTCTTCCAAGGATTAAATGAAATAAAATAAAATGCATTCAAGAGAAAAATAATAAAAGAAAACATTGTTATTAATTTTTCGACAGATATTTGAAAAATGGCATGATGGGCGTCTTGTTTCTTGCACAACTTTTAACTCGATCCAATTTCGGATGTTTCTTAACGTGGGCATGAATTATGTCCGCGTTCTTTCTCTGTTGGTACGACAATGCGGATTTCGGGATGGTCAACTTCCGACAAAGGCAACCAAACCGTCGTTCTCGCCTTCGTTTGTCGTCGTTGACAATAAGTTCGCACTAGCGGAACGCGCCTGGACGTAGGCCAACTACTTTTATGGGTTCGTACTGGCAACAACGTGCTTGCAGTAAAAGGAGTGTTCGCATCGACAACATGATTTGCCCGCGTTCGACCGTCAAAGATATACGGCGTGACTCGCGAAACCGATCCAACTTGTGCATTCCACATAAACTATTAGAGATAGCGAAACTGCGAGGGGGTTGATCGACGCATATGACTGCAAAACCAATGTGTATACGTTACATAGAATCCAAAGAAGAAAGGCAAAAAGAAAATGAAAAAGAGAAAGAGTATAAAAACGGAGAATATAACGGAGATATAGTCTTTAATATGTCTGATAAGAATCTTATTTATTAAATTAAAGTATAAAAATTTTGAAACTGGCAAAAATGTACGGTATCACATTTCAAAACATTGCTAAAAGTATAAAAATTTCGTAGATTGTTCTATTATTAAGTCTGAATATCTATGAAAATTTGAGTACAGTTCTCTTATTGATTTAAAAGTTATTTAATTTTTTGTCAGTCTTGATTCTTATGTAAAATCTTATGTTAAATAAAATGTTTTGTAGTACTTATTTGTAAATTTGATGAGGAAGTAACATTAAGAATTAAATCAAATTTTAAATTGATTATCTAATAATTAATATAATTTTATACTGATCAAACAATAATAAATATTTATACAAAAGTTTTATTTAGATTCATTTATTTGTTTAAAAGTTATTGACCTAAAACTGCCGCGAAAAATATGGTCATTTTGCTGCATAAAACCATTATAAAAGCAAAATTATTTGTTGTTTTGTCTTTTGTAGTTAATTTCAGAATATATTCACGTATAACATACATGTATAATATCATCAAAATATTTTGAATAATATTGGCTTATTCTGATTGACTGATATTTTTAGTTGATATAGCCAAAATATATATTAAAACACTAAATTAATTGGCATTAATAACATTTAATTAACAAGATTAAAATGTTAATTGGATTCTAAGATATTATACACACCTATAATACAGAATTTTGTTAATACTGATTCGAATTGTTTGCAAAATTATTAATTTAATTGCTTAATTATTCATAACACGAATTAAATATTCAATTTTTATTAGCGTTTTGCATTAAGTTTAAAAAAAAATAAACTAGAGTTCTCTATTGTTTTATTTTTAGCGGTACACAAATATTTAATATATATATGTATAGAAATTAAGTTGGATAAATTCAATATTAACAAATGGAGAAGGAAACATTAAAAAAAAACTGATGCCTATGTGACTTGAAAATTATGTTTGGTCAATAAAGAGTAAGTATCTTTCTAAGAATAAATCTCTTTAACCTTGACAATGTAACATGATTTTTTAAGATCAGTGTAAAGTATTTGTTAGTAGAAGAACTTAAGAAACTAATTCATGTCAATTTTTTCTTCTCCTTAGTAAAAAATTGTTAGTTTTAATTTTAAATCTTTTGAAGAGAATGTACTTTGCAGTAATATATTATAAACAATTATGAATGACTAGCCGATAACGTCTACATATACCAGTTTTGTAGTATTTCAAATTTCTATAGCGATTCCACAGATCAATACTCAGTGGATTAAGCGCAAGGTATCTGAGATTTTACAATTACATTATATTCACTACAATTTTTTTATAATGCATTACGTTTCAAAGTGGAGCGCAAAACATCATTCGTTCGGTACATCGCGAATCTTTTTCCATTGGTCCATGCATTGGTGAACGCGCATGATGATTCTCTATGGAAGTCGATACGGCCTTATCACGTTCCTCAGTATCCAAATCTCAATGCGACTCGAATCGGAACGAAATTCACTTATCATCGAGTCACGTTCGCGGGAAAATCTCAATGCAAGCAGCAGTGCGCAGCATTCGGACAAAGCAAAATCGAGACGAAGTACCGTGTACCCGTACCCGTCCGCCCGCTTGTCGAATCAAAGCGCAACAAACGAGCAACACGAGCTCGCATGCAAAACAACACGCCGAGGCGTGCCCGCCCGTTCGCCACGTCGTAATCCCTCACCGTGCAAATCGACGAATCGATCCACTTTGGGCTCACACGAGTCCTCGCATTCGCGCGCGGAATCCCGCCGAGAGGCTCAGCTCTACCAGGCCAGCAGTTGGGAAAAAGAGAGTATGGAGAACGAGAAAGAGAGAAGATTGTACCGCAGGAGGGGTTGATGGGGGAAAAGAGACCGAGTAGTGTCACTGAGAGTACGATCAAGCGGCACTTCCGCTCTGGGAATTCTCGATATCTGGAGTTGAGATCGCAAATATCGAATGCGGAAAATCGCTGCTGAGAGAAGGTGCTGCGAGGGAGCGAAGGGGGTGGCTGCGAGAAGGGTAGAGGAGCGGACGATCGGAGAAAAATTGTGGCGAACGATGGAGAGGTAAAAGCGACGAGTTCTTCCTTTTCGCTTCCTGCCTTCCAATGCTACTGGGTGTCCCAACGACGGCACAGGAGGAGATACTTGCATCGTGTCGACGATGCTGTGGAAAAAAATATATTGACGCAAAAAATGTTTCGTTCTATTAAGAGTTTTTGAAAAAATTGATAAAAATGAGGAAAATAAACTGAACTATTAAAAAAATTAACTGAGCTTCTTTATATTGTATGTAACATATTAATAGTGCATAAATAATTAACGCTTTTCCATTTCTATAAATTAAGAAAATTCGCTAATTAATATTGCGAGATGAAGATAAATTCGAGATAAAGATATGAATAACCGAATGATGTTTTGTTTTAAAAAATATCGATATCTTTTGTAATGGAAAATAACACCGTATTATATTTAGTGTTCTACAACTCATGTCCCTTTTTTTTACTTTAATTCAATCTTTATTCTTTTCTAATTCTTCGAATTAAAGAAAGATAAAAAGTAAGTGAAATTAAACCAAGATTACAGTTAATTTACATTAATAGAAACAGGCATTACAGACTTAACGACAAATCTACATTGGTAGAAACAGGGCATCACAGACTTAATGATAAATTTTTCGAACCGGTGTAGAAGTAAATAATAACGATCGAATCGCCATCGATTGTTAACACGATGTTGGCTTCCGGAACACCCCGTGTGTTGTATGTACCGTAGATGGTGACCGGCGTCGCGAGGATGACAGAGAGAAAACGGAGCGAACGTTGCGCGCGGGGTTTCGGTAGGAAACGGAGGAAATATCAGCGAGATAGGTACAAATACGGTGCTATATATGACAGTTTGATGTATAGTTGAATTTTTATGCCGGCGAGAGATGTTATTGCCGCGTCACAGGATGAATCTCCGATACGTCGGGCCGAGGCTGCGAGGAAAGTTGGCAGTGGAATCGATATCCCATGATTTATGCCTAGATTGAGTTTTTCCGGCGTTACCACGGCTACTTCCATCGGTTTCTCTTTCTCTCTCTCTCTCTCTCTCTCGCCTTCCTATTTCTTTCTCTTTTTTTCACGCTTGAGATTTGCTGAAAAATCCTTAGCATGTTTTATCTGCGATGAGATCACCGCAGATCGTGAAATCGTACGATTTTTTATATTAATGGGGGTAACTCGCGATCTGATTTTCTTTTACGATAAGCACTTACAAAAGGACATGTAATGATATTTTCACTTGCAAAGATATTTTCGAAATCGTCGTTAGACGATGTTAGAAATACTTCTATAAAAAGAACTCTTTGATATCCATCCTTTGTGCAATAACCAGAGAATAGATATTCAAGTAAAGAGGTTAATGTAATATAAATGTTTATATATAAATGCATTATCGTAGGTCATAAAATTCCTTATATATAATTCATCATAAAATGCCACGTTAGCACTTATAACGATTTATACAACACCTATACAGATCTCGATTTGTACGGTTTATCTATCTCCGATAGAAAGCGTTCTCTGATAGCGCATCAACTAATTTCGAAACGTCGATTACGTTTCACATCGAAACTGTTGACGAAATGGAATAGAATAGAAGCAAGATAGCTCTCGTCTGAGAGATTCGTACTTTATTCCGAAACAGGTTATATATCAATTATCGGTGAAATGGTTTCGTAAAGTGTCTTGTTTAACACTACAACAATAAATAAACCTTTTTGTAAATAGCCTGGGAAAGAATAGCCGAACAATCGATAGTGCTTGGATAAATCCTGCCTTATCGCGATGTATACTTTTCGCTCGCGGGCTACAACCAGGTTGTACGCCATGGCAGGTGTGGAGGAGAGATTCGAGAGAGACTTTATCAAGCACTCTCGATATCCGAAATCAGGGATCGCATATGCAGATTTATGAAAAAAGAAAGCCCCCAGCGTGCTTCGTCTGCGCATCGTGCCGCGACTTATCTCGCATACGAAAAATACGTGCTCGATCAATGCAATGGCCATCGACAAGGCTCGCATGCATATATATCGCGCGAAGGTAGAAAAAGATTGAAAATCGTTTACTCGTTGATAATAGATCATTTAACATGTTAACTGCAGCGACGAAATAGCTTACGGAAGCACTGGCTCTGCGTGAAGATTAATACGAAACTATAAATCGTGAGATATCGTTTCCATTTTTTTGAAGAATTACACACGTGAATTATTGCCATCGTTTCAAATAACAATCTATTGGAGATTATAATAAGATTGCATTAGAACTCTCTGTATTGTTAAATTCATAATGTCAAATTATATTGTGAATTCAAGTAATTTTTAATCAGTTTTATAGGTCGCCACTGTTCCTATTCAACATGTCATTAAATTTAATAGATAATAATTCTAAAATTATAGAGTTTAACAATTTAACTTCAACAAATGTATTGCATTTGATTCAAATTTAATTTATTTACTAAATGCACACGTCAATATGAATTATTTACTTTGACACTATTCACTGAAATGGATTAATTAACATCTTGACACACATGAAAATTAAAAATAATGTTATTTAATTTATCGGATTGAGCTTCTATTGCCCCTTTGATATCTAATAATGTAGATATATTACGTAATTTTTATTAGACACAATTTTATTATTATTTATTTTGTACTTAAAACTTTTATAGGTTTGTCATTGCAAGTTCAGAAATATTAATATATTAATAGATTTGTACGATAATCAAAAAGAATATTTTAATAAAATTGTTATATATTTAATACTTAAAAATCGAACAGCGAAGAAACAAGTTGAAAAAAGCTAAATAGAAATAAGTAATATGAATTTTAGTTTACATGTGAAAAATTATACTCACCTGCAAAAAAAACGGAGTATTACAAAACTGTTGCAGAGGCCTATTTTTTTTTAAGTTTACATATATTCGCATGCATATGAGCATACATTCGTATATATAATATATTTAAACATGTTAACTTATTTTAAAACTTTACTAAAATTTATCTTTAGTTACTCTTTATATTTCCATGTGTTTAATAAATCTATTATTATAATTACCATTATTAAGAACAGTTAAATTTTTAAAAGTGCACCAATAACATAATTTCATTCTTCCCTTATGATAATTTAAAATCAGTCTAACAAAAGATACCAGTATATTCAATAAGAACGTAAGTCGCAATAAATATAGAGACGTTTCGAAGAGCGCGAAGCCGCGCGAGGTGAGTGAATTGTCGTTATTTTCTCTCCGTACCGCGCGATATTTGTAATCTCGGCTTGATACATTACATGGAATTTCTCCGAGTTGAAAAGCAGCTCGATGGTGGTAGCCAACACGATACTCCGCTGCGTCTGCCTCTTTTTCTGTTTTCCTTCTCTCCGCCACCTTGCTCGCAACTCGTCCGCAGTCTTCTTCGATAAACAGAACCATTTCGAGATACCACAGCATCCACATCTTGGTGTTTTCTAATTGAAATAGAAGCTAGAGCTCACCACTGAATAAAATCACATTGTAAAAGACTTTCTCTCGCTAACAAGTTTAATATTACGTATACATTGAAATAACACTGCTTAACATTTAGAGATGAAAATAGCGAATTCTTTCACTTATTAAAATGCGATATATCAAATTTTGAAATCTTTTATAAAATTTCGAGACTTGTTAGAAATTATTATACGTTATAGAAATTAATGCGCGTCTCCTTATTTAACTATACTTATAAGCTACGCAAAATATTTCTTTATATATTTTTCCTTAAATGTTTAAAATTAATTGGAATTAAATCATATAATTTTATGTATCTATATATTTAGTATATTTGATTACACGCATAAATTAACTTAATTAATAAGTTCTATATCAATTAATCTGATATGCAATGATCGTCTTTCAGACTAGTCTTAATACTTTTATTAAATCGTGGGCGTCGAACGATTTCAAATATTCTATAACGAGTCACATTATTTGCAAAATACGATGGATTCATTTCACTGTAACGTACTTCATATTCGGGACGCGACGCAACGCCGAGGCTTTGTAATCTTTCGAAAGCGGATCGCTCGATCGATTCTCTCCCTGGAACGTATGAATCGCCCGTTCGCATCTTGGAACAGTTTTACCCTGGCTGGAAGAAAGATGCAACGACTGTACAGGAAAAAGAAAGAGGCGAAAAAGGAAGAACATAAGAGGCAGCCACGACGGATACGCGAAAGTGTCGCCATTCCAGCTGCACTCCAGCTTGGGGAATTTCACGTAATGCATCGAGAGTCGAGATTGCATGCGTCGAATGGAAAGCGAGGAAAAATAACTTTGTCGTTTTGCCGAGATAGATTCACGCTACTCATCTGTATCTGTATTTGTATCTGTTTGTTGCTATTTATTTTTGTTTATTAAGCAGATTGTTGGAGTCATATCGTCATATTTTCAGCAAATTGCATTACTGTTTACTTTGATATTCTCGTTATTCCTTATAAAAGTAACTGGAACATCTCATATATCGTATAACGTAAATTTTTATTGCTATCTAAAAATACTAATATATAATAGAATACAATATTCGTGCAGTACTCTAAGTACGAATATATTACTATTATTATCCACATTATTGCACAGAAATAAATATGTTGAAATAATTTAAAAAATAAATTGTTATAATAGAAATAATATACAATAAAGTAAGAAGAAAATGGGCTAAATTACGAAGTATGAACAGAATGTTTGGAAAAATTGATGCCAAACTTATATAATGTTAATGAAGTCGAGTAGAAAAAAATTTATAACATTTTATATTCAAAAATGCTTTGAAAATGTATTCAAAATATTGATATATATCTTTACTATTATTTCCTAATGCAGTAGAAATATTCGAAAGAGTTCGACAGCCACTAGTTCGAATAAAAGCCTGCATATTTGTAGAGGGAAAAATTTTTAAACATTTATTATAATCATTTTAACAACTAATAAAATTATATAGATTAAGACGTGTTAACTGTAACACTATATACTCCAACCGATTTTATGTAATAAGTTATAGAGAAGAATTCTACTCGTAAATCTTTGAACATTTATAACTTTTTATCAAAGCGTTTTCGGACATAAGTTTATATGGACATTATTTATCTACATTATCATATTGTATAAATTATTACTATTATTTAAGACCGATCTTTGCGGTACCCTGTATACACATCTTAGTTAGAACACATTGTATAATAATTCATTGAAGATAAATTTAATGAAGACAAATTAATAATAATGTTAGCTAATATATAATGTACATTGCTGAAGGATTACATGCATCACTGACAAAGAGACATGGTTACTCGATATGCTGTAAAGTGAGGTAATAACACTTGAACCATAAATACGACCCAAGATTTCGCTCTACAGATTCATAAATCTCATTCTTGTCCCAATATATTTTTCCCGGAGGAATAAGCCGCGGGAGAAAGATAACGGCTACTGGTGAGAAGAGGAGGTCGCGAAAAATGAAGAAGACGGAATAAGGGGATGGGGAATAAATTTGTGTGTATATGTGCGTGCGGAGGGTTGAACGGGTGCTTTGGACCGGAGTCGACGTCGAAAGTATCGGATGCAAAAAGCGAAAAAACAAATCATAAATCATTTGCTCGCGTACTTCTTGCAAAAAGCTGGCGACGCGACGAAAGCAAAGCGCGATGGCGATATTCCGGCGCAATTCATGCCGAAATTATAACTATTTTACCGCGAAAGCGCGACGTAAAAAACAATCAGTGGATGCCATAAAATTTTCAAAGCTTAGAGTACGTATCGTCGCTCATTTTATTAGTCACCACTAGTATTATCGTGGCCGTACTTTATGAAAAATATGAATATGGTATTTATCATTTATTATCTGTCAAATCTTTGGTCACATTTACAATTTATGATTTTAATATGTTGCCAGCGTTTCGTTATACATCATTTGAAACAGCACGCAGTCATATTTCACGTAAAAGCTGTCATATATATTTGATCATTATAAATTCATAGCAGTATGGCATTATTTTGAAATTTGTTGGGTAAATAGACTAAATAACGAATTTTCTTCTGAAGAGAAAAACTTCAACTTAATGCACTAAGCAATGTTTTAATAGCAAGCTCGTTAATTAATAAAGTGTAAAATTATTACAGTGTTGCGTAACTTGAAAATGACTGTCAAAATTTGATCGTGATTAAAAGATACGTGTACTCGCGAGCAAATGTCGTTCCATTCTACAAGAAGAGTAGAACTTGTACGACGCGAAAACTTACTAAAATCGAAACCGCGCGTGCACGCGAAATGGAAACTCTCGCGACTCTTCGGGAAAACTATGGGAGACTTGCCTTCCCTCTGCAGTGTGACATAATCGAATGAACGGGGTTACCACGCACAAAGTTACGTAAGTTGCCGGGTTGATTTAGTTCCCGCGGATAATTCGGGTGATTTCTCCGCTCTCCCTCCCCCCACCCCTTTCTCTCTCTCTCTCTCTTTCTCTCTTCTATCTTTTTGTATGTTCCCTTTTCCGCTCTCGGCTCCGTTTAGATGATGGAACCAATTCCAACTCGTTCGCCACCAGCTGGCCACGCCGTTTCCTCGTTTACTGTATGTGGCGCGGATACTCCGTAAGTACATCGAAATGTTCTCTAGAAATTAAATGGGCTCGTTCGTGAAGAAATGTGCGCTCGCGCTCGCGCCTTTAGGTACCTTTATGTTATCGGCATACTTGGACTTTATTGATATTGCCAATTTCATTTTCTTGGTGCGGGAAAGGGGAAAGCGGAGAGAACGGTGCCACTCCCGGTGGTGTTGTATAGAGATCGAGAGCGGATATAATGGGTGATCGACCGTCGAATGATACTCCCTCGAACAGACAGCTGGAAAATCGGCACGTAAATGCAACCGGCATAAAAGCCCCTGTCGAGATGTACAGCAACTATCGGAAAAAGAGATAGATGGATAGATAGATGATAGATAGATAATGGCGTTTATTAATGTTTATTAATGTGAGGACAAGCTCTCTAAGTATAAGTACACAAAAAGAGAAAATACCGTTAAAAGTGAAAGAGCTAAAAATATGATATGACAATAATGACACAAAATGATATACATACATAAAATATAAAACATATAAAGAGAAAAGCAAACAGAAATATATAGTCATATTGTGAATAATAGACTTATAAAAACTACATTGTCTTGTAAAAACTAAATTGTCTGAAAATTAACTTGTCTCATGCTGTCGCAGATAACAAGAGTACACGTTTAAATATCCTAAATGTCTTAGACTTCCTGATGGAGACAGGAAGCGAATTCTATAGTAGTAGAATTTCTATAGTAGTGCCGCAATGGAAGGAGTGCTGCTAGACAGAGATTTTACAAGAAAGGACAGTTAGATCTAAAGAAAAGGTACGTAAGTGGTTATGAGAGAGATAAAAAGAAAAATAAAGAGAAATCAGTTGATGTACATATAATAGTTTATAAAAAATTTTTATTTTGTTTAATATTTCAGAATATTCTCTCTACAGAGTAAATATTCACTCTACAGAGACAATTGTTTTTCGATTTGTACAAATTTTATTCACAGATTTCTGCATCGGATAGCGTATATTGTTCTATTTGACGCGTAACATCGCGTAAAGGAATCACGGTAGTGTCGTTGCGCTTGGCTTAGCGTCGAGACATGTCTTCTGATATTGCGCATTATTTATTTTACCGGATAATTTTTTTGATTATAAAAGGTATGTCATGCGATAGAAATCGTAAACTAGAAATCGTAATGCATTGTGACGTTGAGATGATTGGTTATCGTAGAATTAATTACTTAATTTTATGCGGATGGTTTCTTTTCGAAGCAAAGGAGAACAGGTAATAAAAGAATTTATTAACTTTATAAGGACTATCATAAATCATGAATATCGTGACCGCGACTTAATCTTGTATTAAAAATGTGTTACGGTTAATTGCATGAGCATTACTTTAAAGTTTCGCTTAAGGTAAACAACATGATTAAAATACGTTATTACATATTCAAGTAAAAATAAAAAAATAATAGGTAATATTTTTGCATTATCGCACAAAAGTAATCAGTTCGCAATCTGTCATTAGTCCCGCTTTGATAACCGTGAAAGGGAAGAAAGTTAATGATGGAGTACATTCATCAATCTCAAGAGATATCACGAATCATGGTTGTCATCTTATGAAAATGATTTTGCATTAAAGATTCAGAACGTGTCATTTCGCTTGCATTTTGTGAGTCGTATTTATCGCCAAAATATATTGCTCGCCTTATCAGCATACATTATTATCAGCATCACGCGTGTAGCATACGAAAGGAGATCGACCTTCTTATCATCATGTTCTCATCGTCTCCAGCAGCGATGCGATGTCCACGTGCGTTTCGACATAGGTATATAATATTTCCACTTTTGTATCTTTTCTTTTATCCCTGCACACCAGGCAATTCTTATCTGAGATTTATCATAATTTTTGCAGCAATCGTTTCGATATGATATATTTCCATTCGTTGACTTCATCAATGTGCAAATTCTAATAAATACTAGTTCTAATAAATACTCGTGAATGCATTAGAATAATTATACATTAATTGTTAACATCATTAAGTAGTTAGAAAAAAATGATGAAAAAAATGTATATAGAAAAAAATTTTTAAATATTAGTTTTTTTTTAAATTCATTATCGAACAGATAACAAAGTTTCAGATATTTGAATACCGGAAAACGAATTGCAATATGTGTATATAGCTCAGGAATTTTAACAGAATAAAACTTTTTGTATTATGTACAATATGCGGCTTAATTAAAAAATGCAAAAAGGCTTTAATACATTGCTCTTGCATTCTCAATACTCAAAAAATTTGTTTTGTTATTGTACAATAACAAAAATAATCAAAGTATTGAGAATAGTATATCTAAAATATATAAGATAAAAATTGTACACGAAAGTTTCAATAAATTTTTTTTCTTACGTATAAATATTTATTATGTTTGTAATATACCAGATGTTTGACGTCACCCGTTTTATCTCGGGAACAGAGCATTTTAGAAAAAAATGTTTTAGATAAAAGTTGTATGGTTTTGAGGTATATAAAATGGTGTCATGGATTCGACCTTGAATAGTTTGAAAGTCATGTAGAAAAGGTCACTTAGATTTTTTCAAGTAGTGCACCCTATCTTTCATTCCACATTTTTATATTCTTATTGCTTATCTCGAATTTTCCAAAATACTATAAATATTTTTTTATTAAGAACTTTTTGAGTTATAAGACTTAAAAGTTATACAGTATCGTCGACATTAGCATTATGCAATGAGTCCGACGGATGGCTAAACCTCTTGAATGTTATTCAGAGTTTTTGGATGATATTTATTAAGATCAAGGCCATTAGAGATTAATGTTTTACAAGATATTTTATATTTTGTCAAAATGTTGAAACTTTCAAGTCTTGTAACTCAAAAAGTTCTTAATAAAAAAATATTTGATTATAGTGTTTTGGAAAACTCTCGAGATAAGCTATAAAAATATACAATGTGTACCATTAGAAAAAATCAATGTAACTTTCATATGACTTTCAAACAATTATTCAAGGTCACACCAATGACACCATCTTATGTATATCTCGAAATCATACAACTTTTATCTGAAAAGTTTTTTTCTAAAATGCTCTTTTTCCGAGATAAAAGGAGTAGTCTCAGACACCCGATATATACCTATATAATTTACAAATTTGTTTTTACATTATATTATGATAATATCCGTTGCTTATTTAATAGAAATATTATGTTAATTTCAATAAAGCAAGTATATTTTGTATCGAATTTGTATATTCTGGAAAAATAATACATTATTGATAGGCGCAAAGAACAGTTTAACAAGTATTGAATATATACTCGATAAAACTCGATGTATACAAATAAAGAGTTAATTTGAGATACATAGAGAATTGAATATGAATAAAAACAATTTCGCGCATTCTTCATTAATTAGTAAGAGAATAATCGCGGCGCGATATGAATTTCTCACAAATTTTAGTTATTATCTGTTATACTTTATTGTAGAATCGGAATCTTTATAAATTATATACATCTTCATAAATTATATTTTTAATAAGATAATTCTTATTGGAAATGAACGTTAAAATCTACTAGAATAATTATTGCCCTAATTTTCATGCATAATTTACAGCTATCAGCAGTGACGCACGTTTTTGCATAATTGCGCAATATTATCCCGGATTATTACGTCAAATTGCAATTTATCAACTAGCATGCAAACGAGCACGCCCTTCACGCATAGCATAAACATTTAAACCCATTCCCGCCATTCTGTTAACACATCCGCAGAAAATTTTAATTACGCCGCTTTTAAGCAAAAAATTAGTAGGTTAAATCAGTAATAAAACGATTAATTATAAAAATATTATTATGAGACTAATTTATTTTATACAAACATTCTAAATTTTCTGCTAATAAATTCTTTTTTGATTATTATTAATCTATGTGCACATATATATATATATATATATATATATATATATGTATCAGTTTTTTATCAAATTTTTCTCTATTTCTCTATAATAGATATGTACGCTGATTTTTTAATTTTACATTTTACAAAATTTTTTATGAAGTGTATTTTATTAATCTGTCAAAAATATTACGTAATTTTTAAAATATGATTGTGTATTATCGTTATATATAATCAATATTATCTGAAATTAAATTCAATCGTTCAATATAATCAATATTAAAAATAAAATTTCTTTTTTATTCATGCACGTATAACATATTGTTTATATAAACCTATTTTCTCATAAAGTGATCTCGTATATTATAAAACTTTATTAAGCGTATCATTTACTACACATAAAATGTTTGATCATATTCGTTCTGATATTATTTATGATTTATTTGTTTTACATTTAATTGTACATGAATAGTTTTTAGATAATTTACAACATTATGTGCTCAAATGTTATGCTAATTTACACAACGTTTTCCAGTCATGGTACTCATACCAGATTCGTTCACAAAGATTAACTCTAATCTATTATTGTTTAAAATAAATATTGACTGCATAACTTTGTAAATAAAAGTGAATGCCGAAAGTAACTGGCAGAAAATAAATATTTGTAAGTGGATCATACAATCTAAATAATGTATTTTCTTGTCAAATGCGAAAATAAGAAGCGAGAAAGGAAGATGAGTGAAAGATTTAACATATGTAACAATGTATATCTGGTTTTTTTTATAAGTATACGATATTTTTTTTTTCAGGTATTAAATTCTCTAGTATATTTTCTATTGAATTTTAATAATAAGTGACATAAAATATTCTATTCAGTCGCAAACAAATATTTTACAAACAAATTTTACTGAGCAAAACATAAAAAAGAACTTTTTGTGAAGATTTGTAAAGATTTTAATGAGACTTTTTGTTATTTTTTATTATTTCTTTTATTTAATAAATGGTTATTAATGTTACATTGATGATATATCACAGCTCTGACTTGAAATTGTCATGATTTTATTCGAAACAGTTTATCAAATCTTGCTTGTTGTACATCATATTCGATTACCTTATTTGAAATGGAACACGCTGTCTCCTGCATATACGTACAAATTGGAATAACAGTTATCAAGCTACATTGCATATAATGTGTGCAATGTTTGTTTTATTCTGGGTTGAAACGCTCCCATCGAAATGTTAGCAATTGTCTGCTATTACAACGTCAATCCTCTTAGTCATCTAATATGTCATTGCTGACCATATGAGCCATACAATATAACGAACGGTAACATATAGAGATAAAAGAATGTATTTTTTTGTTTTATGTTATTTTTTTAAACATTGGTGACATTATTTCATTCTTGAATGAGACAAATGAGAAAATCATACTTTACCTTCTGTACATATAGTTCTATATCTATAGTTATTTTATTCTAAATTAATTAATATCTATACTACACAATAAAAAACATTGTATATTTGTGTTGGAAACAGTCCATTTACATTCTTATTTGTGTTGAATTTTTTAACATATTCGAGTGTTAATTTAACTAAATAATGTGATTGTTATTTAAAGATTTTATGTTAAATTGATATTCGACGTTTCTTAGTATTAAAATGACACAATTTATGAGTAAGTGAACAAATAATATAAAAATAATATGTTTCAAAACGTAAATTCTTGGATGAATGAATGCAATATGTGTTAATTTAACATATCATAAAATATTAATTATATTTAAAAAATATACTTTTACAGTTTGTTTACAAGTATTATCTTTTTTGTGATTATTTTTTAATACAATATCTATGTTATTTTTTAACATATTCATCGTTTGTTTAAATGAACCCAAAAATTTGAAGATCATTTAGAATATGTGAAATGTGTTATATTCGACACAAGTTCCTTCTCTCCCTCAACAGTGTATTACTTTTATTTTCTGATTATCAGAAAAGAAGTAATGTCGAATTGCTTGATTATATATCGAGAAATCCCGTGCATTGAATGAGATAGTGAAAGAATTATATGTATATTAGAATAAAATTTTAATACATAGAAGAAAATTATTATTTCTCAAGTCTATTAACGTATAGATCCTATGACTTTATATGTCTACAAGAATATATAATATATATTTTAAACTCTATTTGGATCATTATGTATATACATATCTTTATCTTTATCTTTATCTTGTATCTTTATCTTTGTGTATATATTGTTTAACAGCGCTCTGAAAGTATTAATAATAATTGTTCTTTTTTTTTATCTTATCGATATTAGATGTAAGGTAATCAGATCCTATATGGCCTATTTGAGTATTGCGATTTTTTCTAATTTTTTGAATACAAAATTGAAAATGTGACAGTCAGATTTAAAGAAAGAAACATTCTAAATATTAAAAAAGAATGAGACATTTTTAAATATTTACGAGTATTTATGAGTGCATTAAAGAATTTAAGAAAAAATAGGAAACATGTACATATAGGATACACAATAATAGATATTCATGTATTTGGAGAAATAAAAAATTAAGTGATCTAATGTTACCTTTATAAAATTATAAATTTATTAATATATTAACAAATTTATTTACTTATATAAGAACTATTTTTCAAATAATTGATTCGTCTACTTATTTACTTACCTATTTACCTCTATGATGTTTAACAGGTTAATAGAATCCATAATCTCTCCGGAATAACAAAAAGTACCAGAAAAATGTTATAATTGATATGTACATTCAGTATGCTTATATTAGCCTTATTGAATCTTACAAAGAATTTCTTCTCTTTGGTTGACAACAAAATATAAAGTAAATACAATGTTGTATAAATATATAAATATGGAGTTATACAGCTATGTATATATAATTACAGTCCAAAATTTAAGTTTCGGTTTCGATCAAAAATCGAAGTTTCGATTTGATTTCGGTTTCGACCGAAATTAAGAGAAAATTTCGATAAGTACCTAAAGCGAAACTGTAAATAAATTGCAATGCACGAGCATTCGAGAAACTATATGTTATCATCGGCTGATTGGCGCCGATTGCAAACTATGCCGGCGCTCTTTTCTCTCTTTATCCTTTTTTACTCGCCAAGTCGCCACATGTCTAATGAAATTCTTTATAATTTATAGAAAATTTCTTATATTAAGGAATAATAAGATATTAATAAAATCTCATTTCTTAAAAGAGTACATAAATTTCATATATTTTGACATTTTCCATTGACTCTCTGAAAATCATATTTGTATGATTTATCTATTTTCGGTTTCGGTTTTGATCAAAATATATATACGAATATTCGTTTTCGATTTCGGTTAGAGATAAAAAAAGGATTTTGATCGAACTCTCTAGCTGTAATAATATGAATTACAAAAATTAATAATTATCTCTTGGTACTTATAAAAAGTAATTTTACTTCCCTATTGAATGAAATATTACATCCATACAATACGATATTTACAATAACCATAACATTCTGCATTTTGACAATAACAGAATGAACGAATTGGGCAATAAACTGATGCAGTCGAGTCAGATGGACAGTTACACGACTTATTTTAAATTCATAGTGTAATTTTTCACAAACAGCGAGTAGAGGATATTGGGTACTAGGATCATGTAATGTTCGGTTATATTACGTAAATTTTATGGACGCAAAAAGATTTAAGAAACTTAATAAAATTCCGAAAAAATATTTTTTATTTTTTGCAATTTCTATGTATCATGGAATAGAATGAATACTGAATGCGAATATACTAAACTTAATCATGTTCTTGAGATAATATGATTTTTAAGTGACCATGACGTATCAATAATAACACAGAGAATTGTTCGAATATCCCGCAACTTTCTTTTACTTCTTCCACGTATTATGTGCATATATATCGGAAACTATACATACATATATACAGGACGTCCCGAGATATATCGGTCCAAACTTGGCAAACGTATTCTATTCCACCTTTGTGAAAAATTGACACGTAGCGTTAAAAGTTCCATAGCTCGCACGATGGTACCTGACTGCTATGGCAGTAGAAAAGAGCACAAAATCGACCGAGAATTTTGAACCGACGCGAAACGAGCGGAACGTTCGCCGCGCCATTGGTAAGAGCACTGTATTTCATCACGATGAAATCTTATGCACGCAATTACAGTATAAATAGAAAGAGTAGATTCACTCCACTAAATATGTAATTAATATTCTCGTGCATATACATACATGTTATATAACCAACAACATGGCGATTATATAATCATGTTATGTTATAATTAGTTTATTACCATCTGTAATAAATATATAAAACACAGCTTTCGCCACAACTGAGAAATAGGATAAAGTAAGTAGTGTTTAACGTAAAATTAAAGATAAAAAAAGATTAAATATATTAGCTATATTTTATAGCAAATCGGATATTTCGTATTAAAGACTTAACGGAAAGAAAAGATTTTTCTGAAGTATCTAAAAATTTAGCTAGATACAGGTTTGAAAATAATAATTATGAAGGAAATTCACACAATGCTGCAAAAAGTTTTAATATTAAAAACCAGTTTGCATATAATTATTTTGATAGTCCAACAAAATGATTTTTAAACCCAAATTTTTAGATATTTCAGCATCTATAAAAGTTCTAAGTAACTTAATATTATATATAAAATTGGCTCATATATATATATATATATATATATATATAATATTTACTATTTTGTTAGATACAATTATTTCCAAAGATTTCTAAATATTTTTATATCACATATTCGCTACAACATTGTTAGTTTCTACTATTCAAATGAAAATTCGCGCACAATCAATAATATGACCAATTGTGAACCACTTAGATCAAAACCATAGGAGTGAACCTATTGTTCTTACTAATACTGTGATACAACCTACCGACAGCCCGACACATCGTTCCCAGTACATCATTCGCGCGTGTATGCTGCCCATGTATCCGCGTGTAACTCCATTACCGGGATCGCACGCCGCAGAATATCAAAAACATACTTCGCGCAATGCGTACGATTTATCAGGAGCACCGAAAACAAGAATTTATCGCCGCCATAAAACTGTCTCGAAAAGAACACTATTCTCTCAGATGTGTAAGAAAACGGCCGTAGCTCATTAAAATTTTTATACCGGTAGCTTGTACGTGTAACATGCCCTTGGCGATACGCTGAGAGTACATTCGTCCATTTGTCGCTGATATTACTCGAAATTATAGCAGGTAGCTGTCGATGAAAATCGGGTAACAAGTTGGGACACACGTCCGAGATCCAATTTTTTACACGTTTCAGCTTCGACGATGTATCCGCGCCGTTTGATACATTTGAATGTTTTCCGTTCTTGCCAATGGCAATATCTCGTTCGGTGAAACTACGTGAAACACGGAAACGTAATTTTTACCTGCTTCGGAAATGTATGGTGAAAAGGAAATTGATTAATTATTGATATCTCCTAAAATTATCCGTCCCATAACAGAAATTATGCTCAATCAAATAAAAAAAATATTAATATTAATATAAAAATGTAAAATTATTAATTAAAAATGGAATTATTAATTATTATTAATAATTATAGCTATTAATTTTACCATGCGGCAAAGCCAATATTTATACATTAATTTATATATTGATTATTATTCACGTTATAAATAAATTATCATACTTAGTAATTATAGAATAGACCTACGTATGTAATACCAATAAAATGAAGAATTTTACGAAACATCCGTTGAATTGTGAGAGTGGTTCATGTATATTCGTTTTTAAAACACAATATTGACATTTTGCAACATGAATACCGTACAAAAGATTAAAATGTAAAATAGCTCTTGCATTATAAATGACAAGAGCATAAGAAACGCGTAAGGCACAGTAGAACGAATCGAGTATCGCTCCGACATCGGGGAAAGTGGAACAAGTCAAGCCTAACCGATACGTGCAAAGCACGGCGCGGCATAGCGAAGCAAAGTAAAAACTGATCGTGAGTGCAACATTCAGACGTAAAATAGATACATCAGAATCATCAAAAAGAGCTTGTTTCTTCTTCTATTAGCGTACACTGAAAGAAAATAATATCGTTTCAACATCATTATTTTAATTGAAAATAATCTTGTTGATTTATAACAACAGTATTAATGGAATAAAATTTTATTAAAACAAGAGCATAAATATTTGTTTCATTAATGTTATTGTGTGAATTAATAAAATTATTTTCAATTAAAATAATGCTGTTGATACAACATCATTTCTTTTTCACTGTAAAAATCATGTAGCAAAAAATTAAGAAATTTTTAATATTTTAAAAGTAAATCGTATTGCAAGAGTATTTTATAACACAGAATTGCCACAAAACTAGAAATCAGAGAAATCAAGGCATTCATTAGCAAAATTGAAAACAATCAAGGAAATCAGGAAAAAAATTACGAAATTTTGTAAAATTTTCTGGAAAATTGGCTTGAAATTCTTGGCATTAAAGAAGTTTAATATATATACATTATATATTTTGGAATACTATCAACCTCTAATAATTAAAAATGCAACTAATGTCCCAGCAATATTAATAGTAATTTACATTGTTATGTTAAATTGATCTTTCAACAAAATATTTAATGATTCCCAAATGAGGACGAAGATATAAAAAAATTGTAAAATATTATTGAAAATCAGGAAAAATTGTCAAATTTTGTCTGGAAATTAGGTTATTAGAAAAGAATTTCAAGAAGAAACACAATAAGTAACATCTGCTAATGAAAAAAAGGATTATTAAAATAATTATATAAAATACATAATATTAATTTTGATATACATTTGCGAAACATCTGACACTCATAAAAATCAAAGACAAATAACTTTGATTTTGTTCATCCTGCTGATTCTATATATCTGTTTTCTTGCGAATCCGCGATGCATGTACAAGCGTGATGAGATCTCCGCTTGTCAGAATCTATGGTACATGAAATATCGGTTAGCGGACGGTGTAACTGTCAATGACGTCACTCGATGGCACGATTTACGATCTGTACGCACAATGTATCGAATTATTTTGTTGATTCAACGAAACGGTTGGCTTTCTCTCTCTCTCTCTCTCTCTTTCTCTCTCGTGTTTGCTCTCATTTGAGTATTGACATTTCCGTCATTTTATACGCTGCATTTGTCTGATAGACAACATCGTCTCTTCGCGGTCACATGCTTTACGCGATTAATTGATGCGAACGTAAGCCGGATGATAGAAATATAAAAATATCATTATCTACTCCGTATATACGTGACATTCTATTATACGCTGTATGATATGCATGTCCGGATACGAATATCCGGCTTTTCCTCTGGCAAAAGGATCGCGTTTTTTCACATCGCACGCTAAGTCTATTCCGCGTTTTCATGGGTAAGCTGTCCCGCCACTACATATTCCTGACGGTATTGTTATTCATCGTCCGGATTTTTACGCGTCGTTAGTACGTTTTACTCGGCAAGCGCGAGCGCAAGTCGGCCGTTTAATATTTTGTGTCGTTGTTTGGTGGTATGTTGGTTGATGCGTTAAGCCCTGCCGAGTGTCGAATATACAACGGACTGTATATTGGCTCGTATCGTTTTGGGTTACAAAAGCGTGTTTTTACATTTTTACGCATGTGCTCTTCGGCATTGTTGCCCTAGTAACGTGGTTTATGCATATTTTTTTCAGGATTTTTAACGCGACTGTCCATCGAAATTTTAATAGCGCGATTTACGGTTGCTCGGTAAAAAATTGCTCGCTTGATTGAAATGTTTTTATACCTCTCTTTACATTTATCATCGATTATTATACAAATAATTTTGCTCGATGATGGAACATTTATAAATATATCAAATCGTGAAAATTCCATATCGCCTGTTTTTTAGTCTGACTTTTTTTATTTTACTGCTTTGAGATTTGATATTTTCCATGTTTATTGAGATTATATCTTTATGCATATTTTGCAATTCTCTTTTTCTAATGAAAATGATTTTAAATAAATAATACTTATATTATAATAAATCTTTTTATTTATATTTGCAACTTTTAAAGTGACAGCAAATAGTGACGGAATACTTACATACTTTTTTAGTATGTAAGTTTAATATATAAGTTAATACGTAAGCTTTAATATATAAGATGAAAAAGTTCGTAGTATGTATGGAAGAAAAGTATTATACCAATATATATATATATCTACCTGATTCTGACTTCCTAAGAAAAGTCACCAATGAAAATATCTTCGCCAAGTACACGTTTGAATGTGCAAGTGAAGTACATGCAATTCGGAAATTTTGAAAAATGAGCGGTTTGTGAAATATCGATCCACTGGGTCGATTAATAAATCACGACGACAAATAGCGCGGTGGATGACGCGAGTGCTAAATCGTAAGACTTTTACGATTTTCCGTGCAGCAGCGCGCGGCAAAAGAGAGAGAGAGAGAGAGAACCGCGAAAATCGGGCGTGTCTCGATGCGAAAAATCGGTGTCAGAATTTATGATAGAAATTACAAGGGCGGAAAGCAGCACACAACCCGCCGTATTCGTCTGAAAAATTGCGCTCGCGTCGTATCAGGTTCAATAAGTCAAAGATACGTGCGCGCGTGAGTCACGATGCGTAAATCGACGCGAAACGTATCGGACACCCATCATCCGCAAAAATCGTATCTCGATACGGCATGAAATCCTTCGGTAATTCTTTTTTCGTTAGAGCCTTGGTCGAGAAATGTCGGAAACGCGTGCGACGAGACTTCAAGATTCCCGTGCGGGAAGAACTCGCAACACGCACTGAATTACCTTTCATTCGTGCAAGCGTCGTAATAAAAATGCAGCTTCGTAAAAATCCACGAAGAGGACTACGTTGCATATAAATTATGGTGCTCTACGGAAATATAATTTAAATCATACTGAAAGGTGAAACGAAAATATAATGAGTACGCCGAGCGAGTTGAATTAGATTTTAATGCCAACCTGAATTAGAGCGCCGAATGTTAAGCATTCAGTTTTCTCTTTGCTTACCTGTATGTATATAAGTGTCTATTGACTATAAATTTTAAATATATATCCATTTCTATGGATTGTCCTACTTTAATTGTATCTATCAAATTTTAATCAATTTTTTGTCAGACATTTTTGTTAACATTCTGCTGATTTATGAGATTTTTTTTTGTAGATATTTTTATAACTTTTTGCTTGAAATATCTTTGTATAATTTTTTTTTTTAATATCTGTATAGATAAATTATGCAGGTAATGTGATTTTTTTGTGAAACAGATATTTTTTTGGCTCTGTTATTATATAACTCAATCATGAGTGACGTAAATTCTTAAAGAATGTGCTTTAACATTACAATTTCTATATTTGTAATTTCAGCAATTGTTCTCCGCTAGTACCCGTTTCCTAAGTTCTGATTCATATGATATTTTTTGCACTAGCAATTAATGTGTTAGTTTTGTAGCGAATCACAGTTTTCTAGCGAAAAATATAATTCTACGAATTTTATTTTTTTTAACTGTTATTTTTTTCACATAAATGTGTAATTTGTAGACTTATATTTTTTAACTGATAATTTTTTAGTTCGCTAGAAAATTAGTTATTTGCTTGTAAAAAAGCACATGTAAATTAGGCTTTATTCAAAATGATTTGGAAACATCGCGAAGATTTATTATTAGTTTAAGCGTAAATGTATATAGGTATTGCCATAAATCACATTCTTTATAAAACATGTATTATTCGTATGATGTAATATCTCGCAAATTATCGGATGGATTTCAAAATATTTTAAAATACAATATTAAACCTAGATTTTAAAATAATAACGGTTGTATAATAATTAGACTTTTTTATTATCGAAATGGAATTTAAAGGACACCTATATGTTATGCATTAACGTGCAGATTTATGTAATAGAAATAATTGATTATGTAATAAAATAATTTATTTGCACTTCTTGGTGCATATTATTTGATTCGAAACAGTTTTTGCAATAATGCATTATATTACGAAATCGAAAGTACATAATTGTTGCGCAAATGCGCAGCAATTTACACACCACAGTAAAATCCGAGCTGAAAAAACGATAAATATTATTTTTAATATTACACAGAATTTTGTTAAATGATTCACTAGATGAGCTCAAAGTTAATGATTAATTCTATCAGTTTTCAATCTTGTCGGAATATTACAAGATTGGAAATTTGTGGTACGTCCCTTTGAAGTAACTTTCTTTAATCTTTGATCTAGAAATTACTAAATAAGAAATTTTTAATCGGAAACCAATGAAATAAAAACGCTAGTGCAAAAACGCTCGACGAATAGACGCTTCTCATTATTCTCATTATATATATAAGAATGTGTGATATCTACATATATGTGTGTGTGTGTAGATATCACACATTCTTATTTGATCTATCATGTACGACCCATTCACCTCAAGCGTGATTCCCACAGGTTTAATGCAACGTCTGGAATCCTCTTTTTAAGACTCTCAACCACAGACGTAAACACCATCTTGTGTCACTCAAACTGTAATCTTGCAGACTCGGTTATAGCCGTGCGGTTTCTATGCACCGCAACGTGTTGGTTTATGTCTACTTTCTCTTTCTTCTTTTTCCTTCTATACTATCGAATCGAGAGGAATCTTCGAGTCGAGAAAATCTTTTCGTTCTGAGAAATCCAAACATTCAACTATCCATCTCTCTTTACATTTAAGTAAATAATATTAAAAACCAAGTGCATGATACGCATAGTTTCTAACTGAATTATAAAATATAAATCGCCTGTTTATATTTCAATTGCACGGTACATTTTTTTAAATTAATTTAGATTAAGTGTAACTTTTATTTCACGGTGGAGAATTTTCAGAGAAATTAAATTTAACGTTTCTATTCATTTTTATTTATACGGATGATAGAGAAACTTTTAATTAGAATCTATTAAAAAAAAAAACTTTAAAAAGAGTTAAAAATATAAACTTCTATTAATTGCGCAAGAAGATTAAATTTTTTTTACAAAATCATGCTTATAAAATATTTTTCATATATCATTTCAGAAAAAAACCAGGAAAATAATATACGTGTATGATTTTGTAACAAATGATATCATACTTGACATAAATGATATTATCTCGAACGCAGTCTTTCGCGAGGTAGATAATTAAGTAAAAATTCGAAATATTTCCGGTAAGAAGGAGCAAAAGTGACCAGTTTGCTTACACGGATCTTAAAATTCGCAATTGCGAAATCAAGATAAGTACGCGACCGGTATCAATTAAATTATGACATGCGTAACTTTTGCAATTACATCGCCGGCCGCAGGCAGGCGGATTCGATAGTGTTGCAGCTCGCCGAACTAATTGCAGTTCTCCTGCTTCCGTTCCCTGTGCGCGACGGCGTCGCGTACGTGCACCGCTTCCGCATTAATCCAGTCTATTACTACCGTTAAAATTAACATCTAAATCTAAGCATTACATTCTGATTGTAGAAAGCATGTCGTCTAATTAGTTGCGTATAATAAATTGTTTTACAATCGAATTAACAGCAAACAAATTATTACAAGATGTACGTACGTTGGAAAATTGTACACGTAACGTCAATTTAATTTGAAAATAATATTCTAAAATATTAAATATATATGTTACATTTTATAACAAATGTATTTCTAAAATACGTAGCTGTAATCCTTTAAAAATCTATCATGCAATTTGAATAAAAAATATATAATTAAAAGTAATAAAAAAGGCTCTGTACTAATAAGCAAAAGGTAGTATAAAAGAAGGGCAAAGAGCCAATGACGTATAATATATAAAAAAAAAATTATAATTTAGATAAGCAAACTTAATACAAAAACAATTAAAATACAATAAAATAAAACAAACGTTTCAACTCCAATTGAGTCATTTTCAATGCCATCATACAGTAATATAAATGTCGTTCTAAATTAAAAATTCGTACATAATCTTACAATATTCTTACAATTCCTTCTTACAAAAATTTCTTTCTTCTTTCTGTGTAATACGCTGTGAGTCATTTTTATCAAGAATTAACAAAGTCATAAGAAAGTTCTGGAAAAGTAACCGTAAACAAAAAGAATTAATATTAATCACATAAAAATTAAAAATATGATGATATACCTTAGTAAATCTGTTAAGAGTCCCATAATACACAACAAGAAAAAAATGTAAAATATAGTCCATTTCGTGGTACAATAAAAAAGTCTTTTTAATTTAAAAAATATATTTTTATTTACTTTGTATTATTTGCAATTATTAATTTTTACATTTTTATTCTCTCTCTCTCTCTCTCTTTCTCTTTCTGTTTTAAACTTTATACACTAAATCTAAAATTATTAGCTCGGATTGCCACTTGCTGAAAATTTCTCTTTGGGTTAACACACAATCCGTAGTGAAACGCGGTCATGACTCGTGATGGACAAATAGACATCTTAAATATTTACAGACACGATCTTAATTATTCGCCACATTCCTGCAAACGCGTTACATTTGCCACACGAGATTACACGTGTGCAGTCGGATGCAGTAATGATATCTGGGTGCATTCACAAGGAGACATTGCGTGAAACGCGAGTTAAACAAATCTTTTTATTCTTTGTAGTATGAAAAGATTAATTGCAGTTATGCTAAGATTAATTACGATTTAATTGCGTTGTCGGAAAAACATTAATTTTAAAAGTCGCACGGGAAATTTGATCCTTGCATTTAAATACCGAAAATGTCGTTCGTATGTCCGACTATACAATCACAACACAAAGCAGATGGCATTGTTGCAATCGTTCTGTAGCAGCGTTGCTCGAAATTCAGCGAATTCACACAAACCGAATTCCAGTTTGGCCACGCAAGCTGGTTGTACGATTTTCCAAACAACACCGCTTAACTTTCAGGACGGTGGATGACTCGCGAATTATGGATATTCGCCAAAAGTGTTTTGCATCACGCGCAAGCGAATACACGTAACGGTTGAGCGAGCGCAATGTATTCGCAATATATCGGTTTGCGCTACGTTACTGTTGCCATTGCAATTTTTTAGAACGCGCCAGAGGATCGTAATCGTACGAGCTTGCAGCTCGCCGAGCACAGAATTCGCGATAACTTATCGGTAATGTTCGGAAATTCGGAAGAAGCGGCGTACGTGGGAAAAGATGAAAAATCAACCAACTGTGTAAACTTATCGAAAATAATTTTAATAGTTAAGAATAATGTTAGAGAACAATCATAAATTTTATAATCTACACTCAAAGTAAAAGAGAAATAGGATTACGTGTTTAGTAACTGAATTTAATTTCGATCTCTTGAGAGGAAAAACTATACTACAGTTTAAAATAAATCAATGCATAAATACTTTTTTGGCAACACCCAAAGAAAAGATTTCTCCGATTTAAAGAACTACTTCTTTGCTATACGGTTAAAGAAAAATTTTTTTTTATTTATGAACTTCATTTCTGTGATTTAAACATTATTTTTTAAAATCAAATAAAATTTGATTTTAAATGATATGAGAATCCGATATTAATTGTAATATTATTATTTTAACATTGAGAATGACCCGATCAGCGTTGAAACGTTTGTACTTTTTATAATTTTAATTTTAAATATTAAATTTTAATGCCTATCAAGCTAGAATGTCAACATGAGCATAATCACATGAGACACACAGAGGATTTAGTGCTCTTTTTGTGCTAATTTGCTCTAGCCGTTTAGCAAGAAATCATTTTTCTGCTGGCTTTTAATAAAGTTAGAATGCACATTTTAAAAAATAATAATAATAAAAATCACGCTATAATTTAGTGCTAATTATGTGCTCGTAACATAAACTAATTTAAATTTCGGAGCATTACCCTTTACGCAAAAATAACCATAATAATTTGCGGAAAACACCCCCCCCTACACCATATACTGTCTTTTTTACTGTAAAATCGATCAGCAGAATTTCTGTAAAATTAATCAGCATGAAATTTTCTGTAAAATATCGTGCACTATGTCCCACAAAATATACTGCATGCGGACAATTTTTGTGCTCCATCCCTTATGCGCGAAAATCATCCCAAAGTGCGCATTTTGGGTAGTGCTCCGAAATTTAAACTAGTTTACGAGCACATAATTAACATTAAATTGTAGCGTGTTTGTTTTTATATCTCTATTATTTTTAGTGCTATTCTCTTGTATGGCACACGTTTTGGGATTCACTGAGAGAAAAATATTTGACATTTGTAACTATAATTACATATTACTATAATAATTATGATTATTACTTCTATAATAATAATAACAGTAACTATGTATATAGTTTTAGCAATAAATGTATATAGTTGGCAACCTAAAATGACTATAATTATAATTGAAATTATCATAAAAATGATTCAAGTGACTATAATTTTATAATTATATTTTAGGACAATTATATTTTTTATGGAACATGAAGGATTAAATTATAGCGTGATTTTTTATTTTTATTATTTTCTTTTAATGTGCATTCTAACTTTATTAAAAGCCAACAGAAAAATGATTTCTTGCTAAACGGCTAGAGCAACAAAATCGGGATTAAAGCAACAAATTAGCACAAAAAAAGAACCTCCTCCGTGTGTCTCATGTGATTATGCTCATGTTAGCATTCCAGCTTGATAGATATAAATTTTATTAATTTTAACTGTGGCTCGTATTGTTATTACTTATATTTCAATTAAAATTTATTTGATTTGAATATAATTTCTTTAAATCAAATAAATTTTATTTTGATTTTAAAATAATGTTTAAATAAAAGAAATGACGTTCACAAATCAAAGAAATTTTTTTTAATCGTATAGCAAAAAAATATTTTTTTAAATCAAAGAAATCTTTCTCTGGGTGAACATAACTTGCAACTTGACAGTATGAATTAAATGTATACCTATATAATTATTAATTATATATGTGTAATTATATTATATATATAAAATTATAAATTCTAAAAAAAAAGACAACATAGTACGATTTAAAGTAATTTCTATACTATTACAACTATTCTCTAAAAAAAGTATATTGTATAATAAACATAAGAAAATATGAAACAACAAAACGAAATAAATGCAGCGAATGGACGCGGATTATAAAGCAAGTCATGTTTAACGTCGACATGTTTAATGACAAAGAGATAGCTATTAGTGAAATAGCGTACTCTAATCGACGACACAAAATCACAGAAGATTACGGTCGTGGCTTTCGACAACTATATGTGGTAATCTGCACGTATCGTGAAATTTTTGCCCTTAGGCAATGCGAGAATTTACTGAATGGCCAGACAGAGGTCGAGGGCCGTGTTTTCCGAACCAAGCTGTTGCATTATCGTACAATTTAACCACGCAATATTTACGGCGAAAAACCGCTCCGCATACACGTCTATAAAATCGAGACGTACGCTATGCACGTCGTGCCTTGGATGCTGTTATTAAAGCTGGTTGGAGAAAAGCGCGTTTTCACGATGCCAAATTAACGTTACGTCGGCCGCCATTGCGAAAAGAAACACGTATCTAATATCCGGGGTTTTATTATCCATCGATACACAACTCGGGATCGCCATGCCGAGCGCCGATTTCTCGAGCGTATGAAAGGCCGCTGGCATTCGAATTGGGAATGGCAAACGTTAACTTTCTGGATCGCTTTTTACAAACGTTAACCTGCAGTTTATATAATACCAAATTAACTTTTTAATTGCTCCAAGCAATATACTCGAATATGCTCGTTAACAATTTGCCATATATGCAATAATAGATACTATAACAATTTGAAATATAAGTTTTATATATATTTTCTTTACACATTTATACAGCATTTATATGCATTTTTGCATTTATATGCATTTTTGCATATATCACACGCACCATTTTTGTTCTTTATTCCATTTTCTAAAATAGTTAAAATCATTTTTTTTTATCAATAATACTAAATTAAATTAAATTAAATTAAATTAGATAAATTGATAATATTGAAAATAAAAGAGTCGATACAGGATCTTAATACACGAAATTTATTAGAATGTTAACATGAAAGAAATAATAAACGTTTGAACCTTTAATTTTTTAGGTCATCCTCAGTACAATTAGTGGCAGTTTTAACTGACAAATTAAATAAAGATAAAAGTTATAATCAAATGTATTTAATATGTATGTGATATAATAAATATATTAACTAAATTATAGCGATAATCCGAGATTGATTTTTCAAGATAATTTCAAAACTTATGATCGCGCGCGCGCGCGAAAATTTTAAGTCGAAACGTTTATTATTTCTTTTGTGTTAACATTCTAATAAGTTTCATTTACACACTAAGATCCTATTCGATTCTTTACAAGTATTTTTAATATTATCAATTTATCTATTTTTTTAATCTATATTTTTAAATTTTATATATTCAACACAAACTATGCCGATAATTAGGAAGACGAGTAATTTTCATATTTAATAAAAATATATTTACAAGAGATTGTTTCTCTTTCTACTACGAATAAAATCACACAACTTTCATTTACATAATCTATTTACACATCTATTTAAATCGAGTTGTAATATCCGTGTTTTACGCTAATGTCATAGAGCTCGCAGCTTACCCGTACATATATCCATTTAATTCCCGTTTGATTCGTGTATTAGCAATGCCATTAGAATTCAGAATCAATCATCGTTGCAAGGTGATCGCATTTGTATTAGTTACGTGGTTATGAGATTTTAAAAAACAAAATAATGCGATTAGTGCGGTCGAGAATGCACAAGCTAATTCATTCAAATTGTAATGTACCAAACACCACAAAAAACATAAGATTAGTGTTCAACGAGTTTACCGCAGGAAAATAAATATAATACCAACAATGGTACTACAAAAATATTTTATCTTGTTGTTTTATTTTTTTTTTATAAAATATATTTGTAATTAATTTAAAAAAAAAACAATGATGCTTAAACAAATAAATATGTTCGTTTTTTTTAACGAAGATATGATATCTATAAATCAAATATAAATCAGGAATGAAAGATTTTCCTTAACGTTCTTACAGAAAAATGCGTAGAGCTAACATGATCTTAATTTTTATTTGATTTTTAATGAATACTTCGGCAATTTATCAATTTATTTAATTAAATAAGAGAAATCCTACTTTTCAATCAAAGCAAATCTTATATGTAGTGCTTAAATTTTTTTGTATGAATTTATATATTTACACATGTAATTTTGCAAACCAAAATCTTTAAATCAATTTATTTATTTATTTCTTGAGATATAAAATATTGAAAATTTTAAAAATGTGAAACAGATGAGATTCACATACAACTTCACACGTACACGCATACGCATATACACACGTGGGCACGCTGTAAATCTGTAGGTGAAATTCATCAAAACTTTTTATCTGCATGTAATGTGATATGGATACATGCGTGTCCAGCACACATGTGTCCAGTTTTATTACCATTTTTATGAAAAAAATGATAATGATGTTATATGAATCTGTCAAAAATATTATTAGTTTATTAGTTCATAGGAGCATGCACATAAGTCGCATGTAATAAACATAAAACTATTTTATAGTCGACATACAGCAAATGGAAAATGTGCTACGTCGCGTTATGGAAATTAGATAAAAGCATATATAAAAAACTTAATGAAATCAACACGCAATTTTTTTTTCTGGAAAATACCGTATTAAAGGAAAATTATATTAGTCAGCGAAATATTTAGTTTTGCGGAACACAGAGAATTGAGATTAACGAACTTCATATATTTTAAATAAGGATCGTTAGTCTCTCCGTCGGGCTGTTTAACGTTAATCTCACCGTAGGCGTTGCTCGGCTTCATTCTCATTATCGTAGAATCCTCTCCCCCCCCCCTCTCTCTCTCTCGCTCTCGCTCTCTTTCTCTTTCTCATTGGCGCGAGAAAGTGAAATAAATCTCACGTATACGCAGGGTGACGTGCGAACAGCGAGTTCCGTAGTCGAAATATTCGTAGTCGTGGAAAACCGACAACGAGCAAACGGAGAAATCTGTCGCTGGATTCGGGCATGCCAGTTCATAAAAGCGGACTGCCGGTCGGTCGGTCGGTCGGTCGATCGGTCGGTCGGTCGGTCGGATTGAATTATGCGACGTGACACGACGAATATACTCGACGCTTTTTCCACGGCGGGAACGATACGGCGCGGGCGGCGCGACAATTTATTAAATTTCACACGCACCCTCGACAAGGCGTGTCATCGGCAGATACGGCCTTCCCTGGTCACTCGCGTGTGCAAATCCGTCGAAGATTATGCGCGGAACACGCGTGACGTTTTTCACGGGCCGGCTGCCGAAAATTGCGACTCGTCCATCGCTCTCCATTCAACCGAAAATAATTTCCTGGTTAGGGAGAATGGCTTGGAAATTGGGGATGATCGGATTTATCGAGCCTCTCCTACCGCGAGTATCACAGAGTGTATTTTACTAATTTTCTCTTTTTTTTTTTTACGCGAACAATGTCTGCGTGCTCCACTCTGTGCTACTTTGCTATCGTAAATGTGCTAAATGTCAAAAAGTAATCAAATCAAGATTGTTCGCGAATTATTTCCGTGTCACTTTGAAAAGATATAATATCTCCGATCTAACGTGAAGAGCACGTTTTAAAGCGGCGAACAAAGATTTGTCCAGTCCTCCAGCAGGCGGTCTCTCATCCGTCGTAAGAGCAACGTTCGTTGGACAGACAGGAGAAAACTTAGAGGACCAAGGCATTCCATGCGTACGTGGCGTCCGTGAAAGAGGTAGCACGTATGATAACTTTTCCAGTTATCACCAGATGCTGGCAGTAATTTATTTCCCATACGCTTTCTTTCTCTGTCTTTGTCTTACTTTTGCCCGCATCTTGCACGTTCTCCTAAGATGGTCTGCAGGAGTCTGTCTACAAGAGAAGCATAACTGCAAGTAGTATATTTTATATACATATATATATATACATATATATTTTATATATATATATATATATATATATATATATATATATATATATTGAGAGCACAATGTAAGCATCACAATTCTTTATATCGCTTTTATGTTCCTTCGTGTCGCGCCGAAAATCCCAGTATACGTGAAGTGTGCTGAATACATCATCGTTATCGCTATCTCCAATTTTGTTTTATCCTGCGACAAGAATTAAAGTAATCTGCAATTGTAATGTTATGATTTTAAATATTTTATATATTTAATCATAATTCTATATTGTCTATTCAAAGTTCAATGATCCCTGTGCTTTTCTTCTTGCTTAGAAATTTTAATAATTTAATAACAATAACAACAATACTGCAAAAAATTCCTTGCAATAATATATTGTCGAAACATATTTTTTATTAAACAAATTGTTTCCGATAATCATGCGTCATGTGTTTGAAATGTGAAAACTGTGAATAATGTTGAACGCACATATTGTTTGTGTTTGTTCCATCTATATTTACCGATCTCGAAAAATGATCCTAAAAAAAACGCGTACGATAATGTATTCCATTGCGCGTAAAAATTATGCGAATGTGTGTATTTATACGTGATTGAGTTCAAAATTGCCGAAGCTTAAAACTCACAAGAGTGGCAAGTGCATTGTTCGTTCATTACATTAACGTACACATCATGTATATGTGCGACAACATTAATTTGGACGTTTCTGCTGTGTCGTAATATTACGACCGCTAGAATATAAAACGTAAAATCACTATGAAAATTGAAATGTATCATAATCGCGATGCAGAATTACAAATGAATATAACGAGTGCTGTGATATTCAAAATTATCCCCGTCATATATTTATACGATTACAAATTAATAATCCTTTCAAAATTTTTATTATAATTTCTTGTATTTTTATTATAATATTTATTATAATATTTATTACAATAAATATAAATTTCACATTTATTGTAATAAATTTTAATAAATTAAAATAAATTTAATAAAAATATTATAATATTTCGTATTAAAGAAATTTTAAAGAGAAAGGAGAAAAATCATATATACAGGAGGGATTGCCAAATGTGTATCACTTTAATTATTTTTTTATTATATTTCCCACTTATATGCATATTGACTTATATGCGGATAAATATTGGAAATTATAGCTATATTATAGTTTCAGATATTTAGCTATTATTACATGTTTAATCTTTTCTCAATAACAAATTTATTTATAAATTATTTACGTATAAATCATTTTGTAACTTACTGCAAAACTTTTCCTTTTGCAATGATATGGTAACCTATTAAATGTCTATATTCATTTCTTATTTATTTCATACTGTCACTAAATATTGCTTATAATTAAGTAATAATATAAAATATTCATGAGGTACAGTTTAGGTAATCGGTCCGCATTTAGCAAAAAACTTTCTTCTCTGTATATATATTGCCTAAAAGCTACACTGTATATTCAAACATGTAAAAAGTAACTACAATATATATATATATATATGTGTGTGCAGTATGATTAGTTTTCCGTATAAAAAAGTGATATTATATTACCACGTCTAAAAATATAAATCCATTTTGTACATACACACACACACACACACACACACACACACACACACACACACACACACACACCTATCTAGTAGTTTTCTTTAACACACATGAATTTGTATAGTGTAGGAACACTTGTACATACAGTAAAATTATTAACCTATATAATTAATAACGCATTATCATCATGATAAGTATCTTAATGATGTAATGTCTGTTACATCTTATTAACATTATACGCTAATTATAAACGCTGGCAAAGATACGTATGATTATTGAATTTCGCGACATCACGTTATGTCGGCGAATGTCGCAGCGTAAAGCCAACGTACCCACGATCCTGCAAATTACAAAATTCGCAAATTAATGATCCGGGTTTGATTATACCGCTGTCACGATTATATCGCGATTACTTGCCACCTGAGTGACATTTGACGCAGCCGACGCGCCACGATAAAATCCACGGATGGTACACGTTTAATTAAATGTCCCAGTACGATCGACGTGTGATGCTGCGTGTTTTCCGTTGTTGTCAAATTATGTCGCCATTTAATATCCCAATTTTAATTCTGATTCCGCCAATATCATTACAATTGTATGAAATTTCCTCTTATTGGGCAATAATGGAAATCCCATAAATTATGATAAATTATAACGTATATAATAAAACACGATTACAAAATGACAAATGTGGATTGAAGAAAGCGAGAAGCTGTAAGAACGAAAAGCAATATTATGCTGTCATATTGTTCTCTCTCTCTCTCTCTCTCTCTCTCTCTCTCTCTCTCTCTATCTCTCTCTGCTTTTTTTATATTTTTCATTTTTTTATACTTATATATTTTAATTATATTTTCTACGTCTATTATTTTACCTCATTTTTCGTATATTTGTGATACAGTATGTAACTGTGATAAAATATAATAATTTGTCAGATTGATCATTTTTGTTCCGAAGTGAAAAAGTGAAGAATTCACCGATTATATCCTTTTTGAGGAACGATTTTCTTGTCATCTGGGAAATTCGACTTTGCGTTAATCCTTGTGGAAAGGTTCCATGAACTTTTCTCGTATCTAACCAGTCGACATTAGTCATAAAACTGGTAGGAAAAGAAGGGGAATCGGACAAATCTTTATCGAATGGGAATCGCAGGAACGAGGAAGAAGTACACACATAAAGGGTCCATTCTGATCCGATCATGATGTCCTCATAAAAAGATCGAAGAGAGGAAAGAGAACTGACGCGAAATCTGCGGATGCCAATAATTATTTTATGAGATGCCGAATTTATCGTTGCATTAGCATATAACTTTCTGTTTTACAATCCTTTTCGTTATTAATTATTTATATTAATCTCAATTACCGCGAGAATTCATGATACAAAATGTGATTTAAAAATTTGTAGTTTATGGTATATAAGAAGAAAGGATGTATGTATTTTTTCTTTTTAATATAACCAATTTAAACATTTAATTCCGTATATACATACATTGTAAAAAGTACAGTATTTCAAATGTTTGCATTTAAAACATTTTTGCAGAATAAACGTTTAATAATAAAATTTGAAACTAACACATCTTTAAGTGTTTAAAAACGGAGACAAAAAGTAAAACATTTTAATATCGCAAAATTAAAATATTCTTCTTTTTTGAGTACACATATACATATATAACTATCATTCAAAAGTTTTAACATGTTTTATGTTTTTGTTAACGATTCCATTCTTTGTTTATAAAATATTAATTTACAATATTTTATTTATTTTCGATCTTACGAAGTATTCAATAAAATTATAAATTGCCGAAAAATAGTAATAAATGGTAATTAAAAGTAAATTTCTCAAATACACAAACGTCATGTATATAGGTTAAAAGATACCGATAAATATTTGGACATTATGACAATTATTAATAAGCGAGTGGAATCAATATATCTATATTCTCCTACAAATTAAGCACCAGATTAAGGAGATCCTAAAGTTATAGTGCGTGTAAGTAGGACTTACACACAGATTTACGTATCACTCATAATCACTAAGTACATACTACTGCATCAATATCTCACGTATCATATAATACGTACATATAATTTTTGTATAACATTTTAATAGTAACATTTTAATTAGATGTCTGAGTCTAATTCTAAGAACTTCAGAAGAATGTTGTTTCTTCGTGCAAAATACTAATCTAGTGGATTATTATATTATTTCGTAAGTACAGATTGCACAGTTTTTACGAAGCAAATGTTGTTACGGTGTGACATCTCAAGAGCGCCATATTAAATTAAAAAATTGTAAAGAAGATACTTTTTAACGTTCTCAGCATAAACTTTACCCCGCAGACACATATTAATGCGTGTATTTTAATTCTGGAAAAGGATTTTCGAATCTATACGAGAGGAAAAAAAGTAATTGTTATGCAAAAATTATATGATTTAGAGTCAGTAATATAGATGGTTTTAAGATTCCCTTAAACACAAGTCTTTAATTAAGATACTTGAAGAACTATCGACAGTATGCCAAGAGGATTCTGTTCATCAAAACCCAAGAAGATTAAGTTTGAAAAAGTGAAAAATATCTGAGAAACTTAATTATTTTTCTAATTAAAGTGAAAATATGTAATAATAAATTAAAAAACATAATGTATGCAAACTATATTCATTCTATATTTATTCTGTATATTTTCCATAAATGAAAACTGAACTGAAACTCTTTTGAGCAGTAGTATATACATTTTTACATCATATATTATCTCAATATTAAAATTTTATTATTTAAAGCTCTTTGCAGAACAAAAACAGTCATAGAAATGTTTAACAAAAGATTAATTTAATTTGCAACGTTTACGTTTTCTCCCATTGATTTATTATCTTTTTAATTCATTATTCTGAACTTATAAAAATAATAGTTAATATTAGAATGTCAGATTTTTTGCGTATACTATATAACAAAGGAGAAAGTTCTCGTAATTATGTTCATAAATTTAATTTAATTGGACTGGCAGACGATTTATTATTAACGACATAATTATGATAAGCATTTAACAGTTCCTATCAATTTACACGCGTCCAATCTTTTCTAGAAGACTAAAATGTTTAATTCTCATAAATATACTGAAAAAAAACGTCGAGTCGCAGAACTTTTTTGCGAACAGCATTATAATTACTCACTGAATACGTAGAGTAACTCCGACAAATATGCCGTGCTGGGATTTACATCACAGAAATCAGAAAAAATAGAAAGAGTGGGGGTAATTTTCCCGTAACTATTCTACTTACATATCTCTATGTTATAGTATTGTATTATAATTTCAATTTCTTACTATTAATATTAATCAAATTATTGTAAGTTGAATCGATATTTGTCTCTGTAATAAGTAACGCCATCATAAATTAAAGTTCCAATGTATTCCAATAATGGATTTCTTTTTACTATACCTAATATATATACATTTGCCATTCTTATTCCTTAAAACTTTATAAACACATTTTATAAGTTATGGTGTCATTATATGTCTTATTTATATACATTATTTGTAAATTTTTCACGAGCCATACCTCCTCCTCCTATGGGTAGCCATATATTCCACCCCTATGGGAATTTCCACCCCTTTTGCCTATATACGGCAAAAATGCAAAGGTTTCAAAAAGTTTATTTTTTGATATGAAAAATAAATATTTCGGATTTCTAATATTTTTTTCATAGTAATAGACAATACAAAGTTTTTACTGATATAGTTCGTTTCCTATAAAAATAGTAAATAATACTTAATAAATTAAGTTTTTGATAGATGCGACGTATATACCGAAGTTACCTTATAATTAATTATAGTTACCGTATAATTAACATAAATTAACATGAAGTCAAATGGACATGAAACTTACAAGCCAAATTTAAATCAGAATTAGCGGTTGATTTTTTTCACCGGTTTCGCGCGCTAAATTTCCCTGGAGAACATCTACCTATCCTTATAAGCGATAAAACCTTACCATGATAAAACTACATATTGGCCAGTAATAAACGATAAACCTAAGGGTGTATAAGAGTTTAATCAGTTTATTAAACCGTATTTAGACATAAACGATTTAATAAATTGGTGCGTCGAAAACGAACATTATAACCTATTCCATTACTCTTAAAATAGTTCTTCTATATAAAAGAATAATCATCTTTGATCACAATTTGTAGAATAGTAATATATTGTATTTATATATCCTTATTAAATCTACATTTCGAAGTATCTAATAAAAGAATCACTATTTCTAATGTCAATTTGGAATAATAATATCATATCTAAATATAACAATTACGGCTTAAAATAAAATATTACAGTATTTATTATTATAGTAGTTTAATTGTGCTTGTAAGTCCGGATAACTAATTCAGCGCTGTTTGAATGATTATAAATATATTACGATATATATGTACATATAGTGTGTGTATGTGTGTGTATATATAAAATTCACATTAAATTATTTAAGATTCAGCATTAAAAATCCAGCTTCGACCGTAGGCATTTAATTTCTAGTTTGTATTGGTCGTATTCTCACATGTACAGTCTAAAATAAGATTCTTAAAATATTACAAATTAAATTATACTTCAAATTTATTAAATTTATCATGTTTCTATACAGTGTGTACATGTTTCTTCACGATTTGCACATTATTGTTCGCGACATCAATGAAGTTTATGTTGATTTAGAATACGAGAACAGATCGAAATCGCGGATTAACAAGTTCGAAAGCTGGTAAGCTGAAAAAGTCGTATGCGTCAAATGACTGAAAGGATACTTCGCTCTTTTCGTCTTGATTATTCTTTTTCTTGTCCTTGTATCGAGAATGAAAAGCTCCAGCGAATACAAATGCAAAAGAAAGAAGCGCGAAGGACACTGGATGGAAATGGAAAAGTTTTGGTAAGCGCAGCGCGACTATAACCGTCGATTAGGTCGCAGAGAGACGGAATAATTGATAGTGCCGAGATGTCAATGATGGAATGATTCGTAAAGCGCATGACTTTTAGTCGAGTGATGCGACAAGTTCAGCGCTCGTTTTATGTGCTTTTCAATTACATTCTTTTCCTATTCAATTTTTCTTCTTTTACTATTTACAATAATTCTTTCATTTTTATTGCACCTGTATTGCTTTTAAAAATAAGTAAACGGATAAATGTATTTTAAATATATTAACATATTTTATGTTAAAAACACATAGACACATTTCTGATTTTCTTGGATTTTGATAGAAAATGTAGTCGGTTAGTTATATATATTTTCTTAATGATATTGATATCATTATATAGCTTGGTTTTTTTAATCTTTTTATTTTGATACATATATGTATCAAAGTGAAAAAATTGTTTATTTGTGTTAACGGGCGGTTATTCGGAACAATACAAAGCACGTATCCATCAATCAATCTATCTATTCATCTGTCTATGTATCTATTTATCTATATATCGATCTTGCACCTCCATCAATTTTAAGCTTACTTTTTTTTCTCTTTCTCTCCGTTTGTTCTCTTTTTTTAGCCGTTTTGATTTTTGATATAATCTAATTTTAATGTTTAACTTGTAGCGTATATTTTTTTTTATTGTATATCAAAAATTAGACTCCATAAGATTAATAATAAATCTTTAATAATGAAGTTAATTAATTAAATAACAATTTTTTGATTTTTTCTTTTATACGCATTTTACTCTTATACTAAAACTTTTATTATAATTTATTTTTCTCTTTTATAAATAAATTTGTTTTACGCAGTCAACATAAATCCAAAATTAAATTTTATATTTATATGAATTATATATATATTTGTTTTTTCTTGCATTATCTTCTCTCTCTCTCTCTCTCTCTCTCTCTATATATATATGCTTTTTTATTAAAATGCTCTCATGTAGTGCATAAATATCGTTTGTCTGTTATGTTCTCTCCATCTGCGCTTTATATTCTTTTCCCGAATGTAATAGCAAGAAAGCTTTTAAGATTATAGGATCTTTTTTATCAAGTCAAGTTCTAAACATTAATTTCATTTCCATTGGGAGAGTAGCTTGGCCAAAGCAATTTGTGATAAATGACCAGTTTTTTCTTTTTTAAGTTAATCCAATATAAATATATAAGGATTGGCTTCTTCCCTCTTTACTTTCTTTTTGTGGATTTTACATATATTTAGTTATCTTACATATTACTTATCCAAAACTTCTTAGTCAGAGCATTTATATTTACTACAACGTTTTCTTATGATAAAAAAATGAAAACAATACGTCAACGTTAATTCAACAAGACGAATAGTGAAATGAAACGAATTATTGAAAAATTATGAATTATTGAAAAATTTTTATTTAAATAAAATTGTATAAAAGCTACGATTTTTATCATATTTCCACTAATTTTATAAAAATTTTTTTTATATTAGAGCAATGCGATTTGTTTCGGCCAGCCACTTTTCTACCACAGTTGCATACAAATCGCGTCATTGTCAGCACTTGAATATTTTCACCCCGAAATGTACCGTGTGATCGAAAGGATTTTCTCCCGTGGTCTCCGGTTCGGTTTAATTTTAGTTTTCATGAATTGTTTCAGCTATGAAGTCAGGTGATACGTGACATACAAGCGTTTTTTGCAACTGACGCACGTAGAAAGTTGTATTGACTGTATCCCGCGCATCTATTTCGAGCATTTTTTCGTGTGTTCTCTTTCTCTCTCTTTTTCTATTAAACTATCACTCGACATTTCGTCGAAGTATGCAGGAAAAAGTATCACTAAACTACACATGTACAAAAGTTATTTGTCTCTTTTCGTGCGCGAAGCACGTAACATTCAGAAAAAAAAACTGTTACGCGTCATGAACGCGAAATTTTTCTACGCAGAATGATGATCTTTTCGATTATTAGATCACTGAAAAATTTATTATATCCGTCATGCAACATATTTACGTAACTTTTGAAAAAAATTATAACAATTCAATCCTGTAATTGATACAAGAGTAACCCGAGCGAAAGTTAGGGTATGCCTGTAGCAGGTCCTCATTAAGAAATGATAAGGTATGCCTTAGTCGGGAATTCCCTACATGGGCCTAATCAGGAAGCAATAGAGCCATGTCCTATAATATAATATAATGTCCTATATATAACAGATTTCCTAATCTATAAAGTCATTAATTTTAAGTTAAATTTAATATCTCGCAGGATAGAGCGACTTTTTTTCTGCCAGATTCTTTTATTTCCTACAAAAACGTCGATAGAACATAATTTTGATTATTAAAATTGAGGCTATTATTGGATTAAATAATTATCTAATTAATTTTGTTATATTTTCATATATTTAAAAAATTAGTATTCGATAGTATAATAGTAATTGACTGGATGTTCAGTTAAACTGCACAAATTTCTATCAGAATTATATTCTATCAGATATGTCATAACTATACATTCATTAATATTCAGTATTCGTGGATCATCGAAGTAGTAGTTTCCATACGATAGAAGTCAAGCAATGGATGTGTGATGCAGCTTTCGAATGGGTGACCGTTTCAAGATATCATAAAATTAATTCATTTCGTTATCTGACATCGTGAAAGTTAGATATTACTTTTGCAAATGCTTAAAATAATTTATATAATAAAAAAAAAGCAATATATTGTACCACGAAATGGACTACCATCTACCTGCGTTTTTTTCTCTCTTTTTATTAATGAACTCTTAACACATTTGCTGATATTACTGACAAGAATTTTTTTAGACTACTTTGATTTTTGATAAAAATGACTCGCAACGTACTATACGGAATGATGAATACGGGATTAAAAATTATAATAGCATTGTAAAATTATAATACCATGTACATATTTTTGGTTTAGAAACGATGTTGAAATATTACGACTACATTGAAAATGACTTGATTGGAGTCGAAACGTTTATTATCAATTGTAATTGTTTATATTTTATGAATTTTTAATGCTAATTTAAATTAAAGTTCTTTGCTACATTATTGGCTCTTTGCCCTTCTTTTGTACCACATTGTTTCATAAAATTAATTTCTACATTCAAGGAAAAATGTTTTTTTTTTTAATCATAATTTTGTCGTGTCAGTCGTGTGTATACTACTGGAATATGATAATCAATAATACTTATTTTAATAATAAAACTGGATTTATTAATTTTTTTTCAAGATTATAATGTTCTTAGGTGCAATAAGGAAACCATCAGATCCTGATAAGGAAAATTCTAATCGGGCAATTCTAATTCTCGACGTTACATTTACGATAAAGACCCTGAAAATACTGCAACTGAACAAAATTAATTAGATAATTATTTAATCCAATAATAGCCTCAATAATTTCAATAATCAAAATTATGTTCAGTAGACGTATTTTTATACGAAATAAAAGAATCTGGCAGAAAAAAAATCGCTCTATCCTGCGAGATATTAAACTTAACTTAAAATTAACGACTAGGACACCTAATGAGTGCCTGATCAGATGCCAGGGCATGTTCATCAGGTCCATATCTGACTAAAATTCTGCGGGAAGTGAATATTACGTAAATGTTTTGTTTTCGAAAATACAAGTTTTATTTTTAGCGCCCAGGTTGTAATTTTGTTACAAGGACTGAAGATTTTTCGAACAAACGTTTCATAAAGTTCTGAGAAAGATGCTTTATTCTTTTGATTATTTTATTGAAAAAAACGTCACGGCGACATTCTTGTTGGATAGACAGCGAGATTAATTTTATTTTAGAACATGAAGGATGATGCGAAAGAGTACCGTGAAGGAAGATTTATGAGGAGCAAGCGTTTTCACAACTGAAACACACCACATTGCCTTTTTTTATTTTCTTCGCACACTCTTTCCCTGTTTCTCTCTCTTTCCCACTATCTTCTTTATCTAGAAGCGCAAAGAGAAAAGCTCTGCGGCGGGAAACTCCTTTCTAGCTGCAGCTGCATCTCTGAGTTAATCTCGGTTTTGGATAGGCGAGAATTTTTCCAAGTGCTGAAAGTTTTTTTCCTTCTCTATCACCGCTTATCTTTTTCGAGAGAAGGAGGGAAGGAGGGAAAGCGAGAGACAGGGAGAGAGACAGAGAGAGAGAGAAGGGAGGAGGGAGAGTAAAGCGATGAATTGTTTGTCACGAAATACATCCATTTCAATAGCGAAGTCAATAACGTAAATAAAATTATAACGATCGGATCTGTGGGATATGTGTGTCCAATTAAACTAACAACTTTGTTATGACTCCACATACAAAACTATGTTGCATCAGTTATGTGAAGAGTTCAACAAGCTACTCCGATTTCAACAGTTTAATTTCGACTACCAATTTAGTTGTTAATTGTTATCAGTTTGATACAATTCTTGAAAATTGCGTACGATAAAAACAAGAAGGAAAAATAATGGAAATAAAAATCACAGCAAAAAAAAATCATCATATATCGACAGTGAGACTGGTCTCGCGTCATTACAGTAAGATTTATAGTTGCAAGTTTTTTTTGTTTTTTTTTTTTCGAAAAGAAAAAGCCTGCCATCTTTAGTTTTTTTCCCGATGTAACGGGTGTCGATGCGTCGATTTATAAGGCGCGGACGTTCTCCGCAACTGACGCACAAGGAGCACCATTTGTCTCGGGCTTTATTTTCTTCTACATTCTTCCCCTCCATTTGTCGACTCCTCCCCGTCCCCAGTAACGCGAAAAAAGCTCTTACGATTATAGGTACTTTTTCAATCTGGATTGACGGAGTTAATTTCACTCTTCGCGTAGTAGATCTTTCCACCGCACTATCCCTTTTTTTTTCTACACTTTTGCACCGAACAGTGAAATATCCTGATCGAAATGGAAACCCTAAGTATATGTCTCATAAAAGGATTTTCTCGAATTATTTAAATATGAGACTTCAAGAATCAAGCGATATCGTCATGTACGAAACGTATTTCGAAACAAAATATTTGGCTTTTAATATTTTTATAATAGAACACTTACGCTCTTACCGTTTTTACAGAACCGTAATAATACTGTTTTGCAATGATTATTCACTAAAACTAGAAATTTAAGAGCGCAGCTGTAAAATGTTTAATTATCAATAGTGTAAATGTCTCTGTAAGCATGAAAGAACTAAAATACTAGCTTAGTTTTTATATTATAAAAAAGCTAAAAGGAATAAACGTATAATTTTCTTCAATAGTTTTAAAGAAACATATAAAACGCAATGAAAACGTAACTACTAATCTTCCACTTAACTGTAATAAATCCACTCGTCGCAATTTGTAATAATCTACTAGAAGGTTTTTAAATTTATTTTTTTTTTATGTTTACTTCTATAAACAGTTTCCTTCTATAAACAGTTATTAAGTATTTATTATTAAACGATAATAAAAACCATAATTACTAATTGTCCGTTTAATTGTAATACAATTTGTAACAAATCACTAAAAGGAAACCATTTTTTTCGTTGGAATCATTTTCTTCCGCAAACAGTTATTAAAAGTTTGTTAAACGATTTCAAATATTAGCTTGCTTTCTCGATATGTAAGAACTACGTCGCTATCTTTCGAAATTATTAGTATATTTATTTTATGTATCAAACTAAATAAAATCAATAATGATTCTTTTATTTTTTTCCAATTTTATTTCAATTTTTTTTTTTATGTTAGGAGAAAATAACACGAACAAAACTTGTTGATGTTATTTTCTTCTAGAATTTAATTTGAATGCTCTACAAGTAACAAAACCCTGATGAATGATTTTGTTACGCGCATTAGCCTTTACACGCCTACGATGAATGTACCGCGCGGATTCTGCAACGTGCTTCCGGCAAACGTTATTTATTCGCTACTGTAGGTCTGCGTTTCGACCGGGGACTGACTCTTCCGTGCAAATTGACAGTTTCGACCGATAGTTCGGAATAGTTGCATCCGTGCGAGACCGCCAAACGAATGCCGGCACTATTGCTGCGTGCTTCTCCAGAAATGCACTTCCGACACGTCCATCCGATTAATCCGACAATTTCGGAATTCGATGAAAATAGTTATCCAGGAGTTAGCATGTGCTTAGAACTTCGCGAAGTCATAAGAAACGGAAAGAGAGCGCATTTCTCCACCTCTTTAAGTAGTTAAGTGGCAATTAAGAAACACGCGTTGCAATTGTAACTTCAAATTCTAACTGACGACGTAAATGTCATTAACGGCGAAGTGAATAATAGTTGAGATTTAAATACTGTTGAACAGTTCCAACGTAGCCTAAAATATTTAAATTCGCAGCAACAATCACAATTCTGATTGAATACACGTAAAATAACATGATTCATAAATTGAAATTATTATTAATGATGATTGAGCAATAGCAATAACAACGCGAAAATACAACAATCTATGTTAACAAGCTTCGCTCATGACTGATTTTATTAATAACGGTGAATACATATTTATTATGTGTATCCATCCGATATATTAATAAAAAGCGCGAGAATATTTTTACTGAAAGACATGTCCCGTATAAATTTGCTTTGGACGCTTATTTCCAATTTCGATGCAAACCAGTTTGACTCGTATATCGCCGGTTGTGCTTCATAAAAATACAATTTAATTTGATTGCTATACGGAACGCACACGCTAACGACATATGTATTTTCCTTTTTTTTTTCTTTCTGTAAAACATGGCTACATTTTTGTGAAATGCAGTACTTAAGCCACTCCTCCCGACCTTGTCCGAAAAGAATAAAAGGAAAAAGTGTCTCTCTCTCTCTCTCTCGAGGCGCCGCGTAAACGCGAGCGTAAGCAATGGTCGTTAGATCCCTCGAATCAATTACCGTGCATCGTTGTGCGCTAAGGCACAGAGAGTCAACGTCCATAAATTTACACGTAGCAAAAAGTGATCACACGGACGATTTTGCGGCCGTCGGCCGAGTGGACGCCCCGTGCTATTACGTGGGGCTTAATTAGAAACCGGGAACACGGTTTCTACCTGCAGAGTAACAAGTGCTAGCGCCGTATTTCCGGCAGACTCAATTACACCGGCTTACACCTTTATTTAGTACGTGTAAGTCGTGCGCCGACTCGCCTGGACTCGACGCTAATCGCCGGTTTGTTCGAACTAATCTCCCGGTCTAGCAGTGATTCCATCGATAAACGATTGCTTATACAAACAGTGCTAAAAAAAGAAACTGTTAAGCGATTGCATATGAAATGTCAAGTTGCAAAAATTCCACGGTTTTCACGAAGAGCGTTTTATAAAGTACACACCTTTTAGTAGTACGCTGTATATTACACGTTAACATTACTTTTTTTTTTTTGCAAGATTATGGTTTGGTTTGTAGAAAATATCTGCGATTTTTCAAGTTACTATAAATTTCTGGAAATAGAGAATAACGTAAAAAGAATATTTAAAAAATAATATTATATCTAATTTTAAAAAAGTAATTTTATATCTAATTTTAAAAAAGTAATTTACGAATTTGAAAAAAATCATCCTTTTTAATAACGTGAAGGAGATGAATTATAACTTGCAAAATTTAATATCTACAAGTATGAGGTAAAAATGCGCTCTTGACATTTTACCGTAAAATAAAACATTAATGCCACAGAATACATGTACATACGTAATAAATACATGTAATAAAAACAAAAAAATATTATCATACAATTTTATTATTTAATATTATCGAATTAATTGTGTAGTGCATATAATATTATTGTTAAGATACACTATATGTCATTAATTCGCGCATATTTTACACGCTATTTTATACAATAATTTTGCGAAACTCTATATGAACTAGATGGGGTTCGCTGATAACCATCTGATAAAAGATCGTCAGTGAATTTCCTATGTTACCAGAATACCTTAGCTTACTCTATTTGTCCGGCGCCGTGTTTCGCTGGTTGAACGGATCCGGCCGGGGATTCGGAATAATTCGATTTCGTCGTTCGTGCGATTCGGTCGCCGCGTGTGTAATTCACATGTACGCGAACGCATAATCGCACGCGATTAGAATCGAAAGGACGAGCGTGGTAAAGCGCGATGGTCGGAGGGTAGTTGCAACGCTCCGCTAGTTGCACCTGTGGAGCGCGGCAACGAAATGCACTGGAGAATGAAATGAGGAAATATCGGACTGTCGTTTGGAAATCCTGCGCATATACCGTCAGTAAATTCAATTAGACAGATAAAACGGGAATTGCGCATCCAGCTCACGAGTACAGCTCTTGGCAACGTGACATGTTGCAGAGTTGCGACAACAAAATGGCCGATTTCATCATACTTCCTTGATTTTAGAAATGATGAACTGATAACAACGTTTTCTTAAACGACGTTCTAAATATTAACGCGGTTGAAGAATTTAAGTATAAACTTTTTAGAAGGAAAGTTAAAAAAAGTCACAAAAAGCATTTTCTATTTTGAAGATTGCTGGTTTTGGCATTGTACTCAAAATCAGATTATGTAATTAATTATGATGATTGACAAAATTTCGCTTTTAATATATTTATATTTTGAGTTGATAAGATGTCTCTTATAGTATTCTTTGCGCTGATTTTAAATCTGTCTGCCAAATTTATTTAGAAGGACAGGATTTTTCAATAAACGTGCATTTAAAAATTCCTCTATTTATCTCTTATATGCTTAGATATAAATAAATGATTTATAGGATAAAGCTATTTTTAATATCATTTTTTTTCATAAGACTTTTTTCCAAGGCTTTAAAAAAATAAATCATTTTAATTAAGAAAAAAATATCATACGAGTTACAAAATATAAAATTTTTAAAAAGGGATCAGTTACAAAAAATCGGTTACAAAAAATTGGAGATTTACTTATTGTAAGATAAATTAAACTTCATTTTCAGAATAAAAAAAATACATAAAAATCAGTTAAAGTTATCTATTTAATAAAATTATTGTCATTGTCATGGTCATTGTTTCCTAGTGTTATTAAATATTTATTTAGGGAATTAAATTAAATCACGTTTTATTCAATATTATTTCTCAATATTGCCATTTCGCTATTTTGTCAGCATTAGAAAATAATATTAAATGAAAATACGTTAGTTCAATATTATTATAGACATCGGTAACAGTTTTTTCTACAGGAAGAAAACAAGATATTTTTGTCGGAAGTTTAACGTAGATTTAAAATTAAAATCTATTTTTATCTCTATCCGTTGATAAAATTCATTTTTCTGTACAATCAATTTTATTAGTCAACAATACATATTAAAAAGTAGTCGCTATTGATTTATTAATAATTATTACATTAAGTTTTAGATGATAATAATTATAATTGAAAATAATGTAATAATACTATTAAATTGAATAAAATAATACATTTGCGCTCAAATTTCAGACATTAAATTTTTCCATTTTAAAGGCTTATCCGCTTTTAGCAAGCTTTGTTTGAGCTTAAAAAATATGATTTCTGTATATGCTGTTTTATATTACCATATATGTATGTATATATGGTCTTTATATCTATAATAATTTTGTTTTATTGTTGACTTCAAATTTTGCATTATACATACCTAATATTAGAAAATACTCTAAGATTATTTTAAAAAACAATATAATTAAATTATATAATCTGATTTTGAGTACAATGCCAAAATCAGCAATCTTAAAAGTAGAAAACGCTTTTTGTGACTTTTTTAACTTTCCTTATTTTAACGTACAAAATTATATTATATTTGATTTTTAAATGTAGAGATTAAAAAATATATAATTTAAGATAATTTATAGATATTTTAAAAATACAACAATGTAAGTTAATCTGTTATATTTTAAAACTTGTCATAATTATGAAATTGAATTAAAATAAACATTTTGCACATGGATAAAATAATGTTACGTAAAATTAAAATAATCACATTATTACATATGCAATGTGATTATCGTATTCAAATAAAACTACAGTTTCACAATTTTCGAGAGGAAAAGTAGCATACCAAATTTTTAATACATTTCTTCAAATAAACAAATTTTTCTTGCTTTCTTTGAATTTTAGTTTTCAATGTATGTTACCTTTCGGAAACAAACGATCCAATTGTATTTCACGACGGAAAAAAGGAAGGATTGAAAAATGTTGCTCGTTGTAATGGCAGAACAGCATTTTCCTGATCGAATAGCGATCACGCTCCTAAAACAACAAGCGCAGAATGCTCGTCTTTTCGTTGGGAGAAGCACAAAACGAAAACGCCGAATCCTCGATAAATATCGGGCCGAATGGCATACCTAATACCGCCGCGTCAGCGAAGTGCGGTATAAACGTTCGTTCCATTAGCAGGACTTTTTTTTAATTGGCCGCAATTAGAGCTTTCTCTCTTGTTTATATCATCGTTATTCGCGCAAATGCGATCGAAAAACCGGATTGTTCGTATTCAGAAAGCCGACTTAATGTTCATAGTCTGTAGTTAATACGATTTTATGCGAATATTCTTCGCGAATGTTCGTAAAACTAATGTTCTTGTAGATTGAAGATTATTGAAGATTGTATGCTTGAAGTGCAAGTGTTTATAAATATAAAGAAAGAGAAATAGTCAATAATTTGAGAAATTTAAAAGTTCGTTATTTAGCTTCGTGTTATAAAACTATAAAATCTGAATTAGAAATCTAAATACGCGTTGAAGTATACATTTAAATATTCTGTATAAATTAATTATTACATAGTGAATTATTTTCTTGTTCCATGATTAACAGGCATAATATTTCATATAACATACATTGTTATTTTAAACGCAGAGCGCTCCTTCTATATATATATATATATATGTATGTATATATAGGTATGTAGAATTTTTTTATCACTACGTATGAATAAAACCTTTTTGTTGCGTTCGATGCATGGATAAATTATTGTATAGCTTTATATAAAATAATAATGTCTCTCAGTTATTGTTATCATTGTCGCGCTATATCGTTTTGCGAACAACACTCACGAATGCAGAATGTTAAATATTTTTCGTCATTATTTTATGGGTACAATCTCGCACGCATTCAATGTGCGAAGTCACTGAGATTTAAACTCTCCGGTTCGTCGATCTCTACATGATATATATGGACATGGATTTATTAAGTGGCTTAACATGCTTGTCGAGTCTCTGTGAAATTCTCCACAGACGGATTTATTTTCACGATGGACTTAAGTGATATTAATCAGAATATTAATCATAAAGCCAACGTTCTTAATTTATATCAAAATGTTAAAACACTTGGTGTAACATTCTGAAATTCTTTCATCTTTAATTCCATTTGTAAAATGTGTACTCTAAATTCTTTTCTTAATTAATTATTTATTGTACGATAAGTTATACAATAAGTGTAATATTCTTGAGGTTTCCACGGATGCTTTCTATATAAAGATTATGCGTTTCGTGAGTTTTCTCCGTATCCAGATAGCATTCCAAGAATGGATCTGGACACGAAGAAAACTCACGTAATCTTTATATACAATAAGATTTTACATTTTTTATAAATACAGGAACAATTTATAATAGAGAGATCAAATGTTTTAATAATTTTTTAATGAAATGATTATTATAATTATATAGGCTATAATCTAAAAAGTGTTTGCATTTAATCTATATACTAATTCTTATGATTTTCGAAATATTTCAATGTTTCTGTCCCAATCGTCTAACAAGGCACTAGAATTTCGTATGATTGACTGATCTTCAATATCAAACATATTATCGCAAATACTTTTTAATTTAATTTAAATAGGATTTAGGAAACTACAAGCATTTAAGAATGACGTAATATTATCAAAAAACAATAAGAAGATGTGAAGGGCACATAAGAGTTAGCAAATCATTTGAAAGTATATAAAAGATCTTTATATATTATGATAAATTAATTGTACAAATTAAGAATCCTAAAAATTGCGCATTACATATTTCGGCTTCTTCATTGAACCATCTTCAAACACTTGATACAGATGTGTACAACATGTTACTTAAGATTAGATACAACCTAATGATACGATGATATGATAACATTATCGGCAATGAACGGATGAATATTCACAAAGAAATGAAAAGATTGCTCGCATATGGTTAACAGGCCAAATGATTGAACTTTCTCGTTATTCTAGAGAAGGAAATTATGTTAAAAATAATAATTAAAGCAAGCAATAATTTCAAATATTATCAATAATATAATCACTATTATTTAAACTATGCAATTTGCAAAAGAAGATCGTAAGAATTTTATTTCCGCATTTGAAAAATTCGTTTTTAGCTGATTTGATATAAAAATAAGCCACAAATATACGAATTATGAGTTTGTACTTCTTTAATTAGCTAAACAGATTATGATTTTATTACTAAAGTATAATAGTTAGTTTCTGAGAAATAAGGGAGTGTCGCTTTAGAAGACTTATGTCAATATCGGCGACTTTTCTATACAATATTTATATTTCAAGTACTCGGTATAAAAAAATTACAACAACATATACGGTTAGGATATTTCAAAATTGAAAAGTATACATTAGCCAGTATTCGTAGTCGATTCTTATATTTAAGACTGTCTTGAGTTTTTAAGACTGTCTGTCTATAGTTTTAAGATATTATGAATCAGAGAGCCGCATTAGCATCTTAACATATTATTTAAGATGATCTTAAAATAAGAACTATGAATAAGAATTATGAATATTACTTATTATGTTACTTCTTATGAAATTTTGAATCAACTTATTTTAATGTAACATATTTAAAAGAACAATAATTTTTCGTGACATTTTAAATTTTCAGTTTTTAATATTTTACTTAGTTTTAATATTTAAAATTATGTTTAAATAAGAATCCTTTTAATTATGCAATGCCATATAATGTTTTATTCTTTTTTTTGTAAATAAGATCAATTCATGAGCAACGACTTATTAATAAAAATAGATTCTAAATTTTACAACGAATGTATCTGTATTTATTTTCATCAAAATTTTTATCTATTTAATACATTTTTAATATTTTTGATGTTAATGTAAAGATGCTAAAATACTTTTTAAAAAACATCAAAAAGTTTTGAATGTGCAAATCAATTATTACTTTTTCGTAATCAAACACACCGAGAAAAATATTTGATTGAAAATAGACAAACCAGAAGAAAGATTCTGATTAAATTAAGCGACTTTTGTATCATAATTTGTCTTAAACGCGTAAATGTCTTAACACGCGTAAATGAAAATTTATCCTAAATTTAAAAAATCCGATTTATATCAGCAGTATCAAATATCAATGATAGCAAATTTAGTTCTTAAAATTTTGTTCTTTGTATTGAATGAAAAACTTTTTAATCTTTCCTCTATTCACATGATTAATCCGTATTATCTTATGTTAATCATGTTGGTGTTAATATCGCCAACAGAGTGAGAATTATGACAACAATGGTGGAAAATCCATACTGATATTTTTCAAAATGTTGGAGTATCAATTCAACGTTGAATAATATACAGGATATTCTGTTCAAGCAATGTTTAGCAGCTTTCTACATTTTATGCAATTTATACTTGGTTCCTTCTTAGCGAAAATTTAATAGGGAGCTTAATGGGCAAGATTAGCGTAACTATAATGTTAAAGTTGCCATTAAAGTTGAAGGATTTTAGCGAACCAAGCTTGAAAAGTACCAATAAGTAAGAGGACGATATTATTAAAGTCATTCATATAGAACTTTATCTTAAAGAAGATTTTAAAATAGAATTTTATTACTAATATATATATAGAATATATATATATATATATATATATATATGTGTATGTATGTGTGTGTGTTTGTGTGTGTGTGTGTATGTGTGTGTGTGTGTGTGTGTATATATCAAGGAAAGTAAAAGATTTTCTAAATTATAAGTTACGAAATAAGTTTCCCAAAGAAATTTTCTTTTAAGACTTTCAAGTTTCGTTATTGGTAGCATTCTATTTTTGCATGCAATAAGAAGTAAAATATGAACATTATTGAATCTTAAAAAATTATCTTAAGAGAAGATTGATAATTAATAAGAAAAAAATAGTAATTAAATTCCTTTTTGTTTCTTTTCTATTTTATTCTTTATATATTTTTTTACTTTGCTTTTTCTCTTTAGGACATGAATGTTTGTCTTTTATTTTAAATAAATATATTATTTTAAAAACATAAAAACAGCTAGAGAGAAAGAGAGAGAGAGAGAGAGAGAGAGAGAAATGAGCTCGTCATCTATTATATTAAAACGAAAATATATCTGTACATACAAAAACTGCAATAGTTACAGCTAAAATTTTTCTAGTTTAAATTACTATAGTAAAATTGTGTGGCATTAAGCCAAATAGGAATCCACGAATAAGAAAACGTTATAAAACTAAAGTGTGTATAAATTACCTATTAATAGACTGAGACAATATTCAATAAATTTACATTACATGTTTCGGCTATAAATTCGAGCCCTCCTCAGATATAAAAAATACAATAAAAATATATACTGTGTAAAGTGAAACGCAATCGCTAATGAAAAACGCAGAGAATATAATATCATGTCGATGGAATGCTAGTGTTGGGTGAAATACTTAAAATAGAGGAAACGAAAATTGCTCGTCAATTGTTTGGAAGACCGATTGAGAAAAAAATTTTTTGTTAGACTATTGAAAAAGAAAAAAAGGAAAAGAAAAAACTTAGCGAAAGATAAAACTTCATTTTTTATGTACGTATTTAAAGAATAAATGCAATGCAAGCAACAAAGCTTCCCTCTAATAAAAGATTCACCCCAATCCAAGTATCAGTGACATATGTTTATGTAAATATCATCAACAATTTAACAGTCCGAGAATGTCCATGGTCAGAAACTAAAAAATCTCCATGCATGATGTCAGAAAACCGTTACACCGTTACGGATAATCATGCGTCTAACCGATGCGACAGACGGAATATTAAGCACGATCTTGGTGACACAATGTCAAACGTTTATGATCGGAATGTATGATACATGTAAGCCTTCTATGTCTGTTTAAAGATTAAGGCTATTTTCTATTTTTTAATATACAGCATCTCAGAGATCAAACTTATTGTAACACGGCTCCTCGCCTAAAATATGTATGTTGTCCCAGTCGAAATCATAGTCAAGCTGCAATCTGTGATCTGTTATTACTAATCTTGAAGATGTGTTTCAGCGTATATGGTTCCGATGTTCCGAAATTCTTGTTATCAATTTCCTTTCTGTTTGGCCCACGTATGTTGCATCCCAACGTTCGATTTCGACAATGCAGCCAAAGAATCTTTGTGTACTTTAATATATTTATTTAGTTTATTGGAACTAAAGAAAGAAATCCTGATGTCGTTGAATCTCTTGAATTTTTCAGTTAATGTTATGGTATTATAAGCCAAGAAGGCTTGAACGTTAAGTCTACATTGTTAACAACTTTATCTTTTCTCGATATTCCACGGTTAAAAATATTCTTGATTCTATTATTAATGGTATCAAAAATAAATTTGAGAGGATAATCGTTTTCAAGATGTTTATTATAAAAATTATGTCCTTTTCATGAAAAACAGAATCAGACAATAAGAGAGCTTTATTCGATAAGCCAAAAATTATATCTCTTTTTTGAGATATTGAATGGTTAGAAAAAAAGTTTAGAAATCAACCTGAAAATAAAGGTTTTTGATATCAATCAAACATTAGTTGATTATTTTTAATAATAATACTAACATCTAAAAAATTCAAAAATTTTTAATTTCCAATATGAACTGCAGACTGAATGAAGAACTGCAGAGAGAATGAAACGAATTAAAAGCATTTAATAGTGAATCAATTTTAGATATAAGAACCGCCGCGCATAAATCATCAACATAACGATAATAAAAAAGTATATCATCATTGAACAACATCAAGGCCTCTCCCTCCAGTGTCCGCATCACCAAGTCTGCAACTGGGAGACAAGGGAGATCCCATGGGCCAAAGTTCTGTTTGTAAAACTATTGTCAAAACTAAAATATGTAGAATCTAAAATGAAACGTACTCCCGTTAAGAACTCTGCCTTCGAAATGTCACACTTCTTTGAAATGTGATTCCATTTATCATTGATGCAATCCAATGCCACATCAATCGATATGTTAGTAAATAATGATACTACGTCTAAAGAAATGAGTCTATTATCCTCGATGTTCATACCTGTGAGTTTATCAATAAACTGAAAACTGTTCTTTATATGACTATCAGCCTTAGGCAAATTCTTATACAGAAAGTTATGTAAAAAGGATGCTAAAGCGTGCAATGGGCTGCCAATAGAAGAAACAATAATTCTGAACGGACAGTTTTCTTTATGAATCTTTGGAAGTGCCCTTGAGAGCATCCCGTTGTTGCTATATAATAGTTTGTATTGAGAATCTTTAATATATATGCATCTTCTCTTTCTCAAGAGCAAAGATTAAGCAAAGAAGTTTTTTAATTCGATCTTTTTGAATAATAGAAAATAAGTTTCCCTGTCACCTAACATATTATTTACACTATTATAATAATATAAAAATCTCTATTCAGAGTAACCATCACATTGGAGAACAATTTTTGTTTCCTCTGTTTCAAGTATTTCACCCAACACTAGCATTCCATCGACATGATATTACAATATATATTCTCTGCGTTTTTCATTAGCGATTGCGTTTCATCTTACACAGTATATATTTTTATTGTATTTTTTACATCTGAGGGCTCGAATTTGTAATGCCGAAACATGTAATGTAAATTTATTAAATATTGTCTTAGTTTATTAATAGGTAGTTTATCAATTTATACACACCTTTTTAGTTTTATAACGTTTCCGTAATCTTATTCGTGAACTCTTATATTGCTTTGATGTCACACAATTTTACTATTTTAATATTGAGAGTCCTATTTTGATTTACTTTTATGATTCACGAATGTGTTACTAATGAATATGTTTTTTTATATGTTTTAGGTAAGCTTTCTATGAAAATCTATTTCCGGAGCCGTGATTCCTGGTGATTATACCGTAAGACAAATTATAATTTCTGTACAAATGTCGCGAAGACACGAAACGAGAATGGCTGTGCGAAATACAATTCGAAGCACGTAAGAGGAAACACATCAAAAGTACAATCTCGATCGTTTCACGGCGAGATCGAGACTTTGAATTTCGACGACGTGACCGTGTGGAATTTCAAAACGTAACTATTAAGTAAATAAAACCACAACGAGCTTTTCATTGTTAAGTTTCAAGAAAAAGAAGAAGAAGCGAGCAACATATTTATACAATACAACACGTAAAGAATGCGATAAATTGTAGAAATGCGCTCCGAAATCACATTTATAGCCACGTTTCACGGAATTCGAATTAACTATCAGAATGATCAATCGTAACCTCCGATCGTAAACGTCGCAAAGTTAATTGGAAGTTTCTTTCGATATAAACTTCGTAAAGATTAACGGATCGAAAACTCCGAAATTCGAACCACGTAAAAATGGAGTATTTTCTCAGCAGTCGACTAGCAATTTCCGAAACGATGCTACTATAAGGTTCTGAAATTAAAGCATTTACCATGCTAATTAGACTTCATTGTACACATCGAGCTTATTTTCTTGCAATTAAAACTGTTTTAATAAAAGTATCACAGTTAAGATAAATCACTATAACGTGAACTTTGACATTATGTTATATGTATAATATCTATAAATTTAATATTTAAATTTAATATATATTTTTACAACCATACATATTATAAGAAATTAATCTATTTAATAGAAAAATTAAATTAATATAGAAACGAAGGGTCAATAAATTAAAATTCGAATAATAGAATAAAAAAAAATTAGCTAAGCTAAGTTTTAATACTAGTTAGTAATAAATAATAATAACGATAACAAAAGAGTTCTACCAAATGGTGAAAATAATAGGAAATTATAACAATATAAATATGATATACGTTTCAATTTTTATTGAGTTATCTTTCAATTCTTATGTCATATATACTATATAATATATATAATAAAAATACAGTGTGTATACGCAGATAATGTCATGTGTGCTCAATTTATCAATCTAAAGTGTCTTTCGTTCTCAAATTATTATAAAATAATTAATGTAAGTTATAATATATGTATATGTAATTCCTTGTGAATGTGAAATTAAATGTTCTATGGATCAGATCAAATACGAAATAATAATGTTTAAACATCAAAGGGGGTAAGGATCTAAGATTACATCCAAGATTACATTCTCCACCTTTGATGTTTAAATATTACATTATGTAAGATGTTCTGCGAGCATTACTGTAATTGTACACACTGCATTTTTATTTTTTATTATATATACAATATATCGTACGATACTGAAGATGAGGGAAATGTTTGTCATATTTTATATCACTGTAACATTTCTATCATTAGTATGACTTTTTTGTAACTTTTTATTTATTACTTAACCAAGTCCTTTAATTCTGTTACTGTTTAATTAAATTATGTTTATTAATAAACAATTTGAAAATGTTATTTATTTTATATATTTAAACAAATATCAATTAAGAACTACGCTCATTTTAATTTTGCATAAAAATAAACTCATTTGTTGAATGTTTCGTAAAATAAATATTCGTTACGTTTCTCATTTATGCAACTGTAATTTTTAATATTAAATGGCTAACTAAGCTTAAAGATTATTCTTTATCCAAGGAAAAAGAATATGTAAATTTCCGAAGAAACAAGCTTCTGCCGAGCGTGTACAGTTTTCTTGGAAAACTCATATAATCGTAACATCGCAGCGCAATATGGAAAGAAGAAAAAATGGGAGCTCTAGATAAATGTTACTCTAAGAGCCAAGTGCGCTATTAAAGCTCGCGGCGAACGAACGCGATTAAAGTGCGATTTTTTTCCATGTCGGTCGCTTAAGTTATTCCAACTCTATATTCGTTGTGTCGAGCTTTCCGACACGTTTTGATATTCTGACGGTGATACAGTCCGTTCTAGTTATGTGATTTATGGCCGCCGGTTCCTTAATTTACGTCCCTTCGCGATAAGCAAACATCGCCCATTGGCCGAATCGGCGTGTAACCACGGCACATGCACGCGTGACAGAATTTGAGATAAAAAATCCCCTTTGATTTCTCAGGGATCTTTCCCCTCCGTATCTTCCAAAGCTTGACACGTTAGGGGCAAAAGCATGATATTGAATTGTGTTGCGTGATTTGAAAATAAGCAATTGCGTGATCTGCAAACGCGAGAACTTCGCACTGGAAAAAGGGTCTGGTTGCATTAATTGAAATTCTGATTGAAAATGAACAAATGAGAATTATTTAATTGAATCTATTTAATACTAGCTGAGATAACCAGAATCCTGATTGATATGATCAGAATCTTCTCTGGTTTGTTCATTTTCAACCAGAAGCTTTTCTCAGTGCGACATTCGGACAAAACATAGATATAGTGGAGATATAATTTATATTTCAAGGGAATTTTAAAATAGTTTTATAATCAGGAATCAAAGTATTTATTGTTAATTATTATAAAATCTGTTCGCGTCGTTTGTATTTTTTGACTCAGCATCTTTGCTTTCTTGTGTTCAACATCCGAACATATATTTATTAGTGTAAAAATTTCAAGTGTAAAAATTTTGGGAAATTTTTAAACAACGCAAACTGACCTATTGATGAATATAGTCTTGTTCAGGATTTCCGTCAAGTAAAAATTGATTTTAAATTGATATAAAAATCTATGAAAGATAATTTATTAAGGACCATCTTGAGATTCTCTCTCTCTCTCTATATATAATATAAATCATGATTATTATAATCCTAACTAATGCGAGTGCTATAACGCGTGCAAACACATTCGGACTTTGAGCGATTCGGGAAGAACCAACAACGCAAATCAGTTTCGTCGTGCAACGCGACAAGCGCTATAATTCATCGTGATACGCGCTCGCTTCTCGAACGTAACTCGCGCTAGAGGCCAACGACGAGCGATAAGGACGCATAATTAATCGCCATCGCGTAAAATCCGTGTTGCACGCGAGGCATATTGAAATTAGTGGAATTAACGAAAATTAACGCCGTCCTTACGACGACATTATAGCAGGTGGCCTATACGCGCGTGGCTTATTTAAAAAAAACCAGATGCATCAAGCCGACGATAATTGCCAGCCATTATCGTAAGTGCGAAACGTGAATAAATTAATGCCTTCGGCGACTCATCGGAGCCGCTCGATAAGAGAGGCTGCATAGCGATGCACTCGGCCGCGTTGCGAGCTGAAGAGTGTGAGTCGACAAAATCTAAGCGACGTTACCCGATCCTTAACCGTATTATTTGAAAGTCAAGCATTCACGATCTAACGCCTTGACCGAGGTACATGATAAATCGGTTCAAGATGACTTACCAAATTGCAAATAACTTTGTTCGATCTTATCGATAATAATTAAAATATCAACTGAGATTTCTCGAGCAACTTATTACAACGTCGTAGGAACTTCTTATAAAATACCTATTAGACTTGGAAAAAGCTTAATTTAGAAATTAATTGATTTATAATTTATTTGAATAATTTTTAGCGCAAGAAAAGAAATTTATTTTTACGTATTTTGGAATGCTGAATTAAAATTTGCCGAATAGAATTTCCATCGAATTTTTAAGATATGACATGTTATTTTTAAGATGTAGTATATTAATTTTTTAAATATAGTATTTCTTTTTGAATTATTTGAATGTGTCAAGCAAGATGAATATTCCCACTAGAATTTAATAATAATTGAGAAATATGTTATGAAAACGATATTAGAATAAAACAGATAGACAATCACTGCTGGACTTTAATACGTGAAATCGATTTAAATTCATATAAAAAACAAAATTTGAACTCAACACTCTCCTGATTTTTTAAATTTTAATAAAACTTCATTTTATGTATTGGAAAAAAATTCTTATATGTAAAAAAACCGGACTTAACAGAAATATTTTGATGGCAGATTCGAGCATAGCGTCGATAATTATCCTAGAAAGTCTTCAAATATGTATAAAATCTTGTAAACTATTAATCAAATTTGACTTTTCTTCACGAAAGAGATTAAGAATGTACGATTATTATACTATATTATGTAATTAATTCGCGGCAAAATATTACAAGAGTTTTGTTTTCTAAACAATTACGATTTCTTTTTCTCACAATTAACAATTAATGAAATAAACAGTTTATAATACATTTCCAGTATAAAAATATATTAAAATGTTAATAAATGAATGAGCAATGAATAATTTCAAATATCTATCAGCTATTGAAAAGATAGTAGTTTATTTGATGGAAACGCGAAATATACAATTAGAAATTCTTATGATAAGATGCGTTAAGATAATTGGTCGTTGAATTCGAAAAAGGTTGTTATCGTTGGTGGTCGACTATTGTGCGATGAAAGATTTACCGCTTTTGGACGACGATTGCATTCAGCGAGAGTATGTTGCATTCGCATCGCGCGCGCAGCAGCTCCGAGGAATAAATTGAGGAAGTTCTCCTATCATATGTACTGCATTTTGAAATACCGCGCTTATCGCGTACGCGTGTTTCTGAAGATCTTTTTGCGTTTGCCTCGATATATGCACGAACGTCCGTTTAACGCTGCACATTTTGAGGGAAATAATTTCTGCATTCGACGATCTCTTCTCTCGCTTGCGTGAAAATGTGCATCGAAAACACGGCGAATAATGCTGTACGGATTTTTTTTTATGCACTTATATACAGATAGCTCGAAATGAATTTTCACATCGACATATTTATATTGGTATCAGATTACTCAGAATCACATAAAAATTATTTATATCTACAAAATTCTTTTATTAATTGTGAACGTCATTTTTCATTAATTTCATTATACAAATTCTAAATTAACTTCTCATATTTATAAAAAATTCATATTAAATATGAATACGAAAACTTATAAAATATAAATAACTGAAATACATGAAGTCAGAAATGTTAAAAATTTTTTGTAATTTAACATTTAATATTTATATAATAAAAATTATTGAGACTATTATTCTCAATAATATTCAAAAGTACTCACCAAAATTTGCGGTTTTTTCAATAATTAACAAAAAACTAATTATAAAAACACACATATATAACAATATTTTAAGAGGGGGCTTATTATTCTTGTGGGAAAAAACTCAACAATTATATATATTTTTTTTATATAATTTAAATTATAGCAAAGAATTCGTGACTCAAAATTTATACCTATGTATTCTTTGTTTTAATTAATTAAAAAACATTTTTTTTATATAATTTAAGTTATAACAGAGACTACTTTGATTTAAAATTTATGCCTATAATGTATTTCTTCTGTTTTAATTAATTTAAATTATAGTAGAAACGTATAAGTTTCCTCTTAAAGCATTGTATACATATTTTTTATAACTAATTTTGTTAATTACTATGAGAAAAATTGTAGTTTTTGATGGAATAATACTTCTAAATATTTACTAGGATCTTTGTTAATCTTCGTAAAATTTCCATTTTTAGTGCATTAGGCTCATCAATTTAGTAATTAAGGCAAAAGAATTAAGTAATAACTGTGAACGATACTTAATCAGCAGAAAATTGATATTTAAAATAAATCGTAAAAATATTTAAAATTTAAAATTTAATTTACATATGTCTAGTACAATTAAATATATATGCAGTACAATGTCGAGTTTTTTCACAAAAATCATATTCTTTTTCTTAAAACAGACATTGTATACATATCTCTTTGTAATTAGTTTTGTTAATTAGTTATTGAAAAAGCCGTGATTTTTGGAATACTATTTCTGAACATTAATCTTATTCTCTTATTTTTCATGCATTGTATCACTTCTTGATGCAAAATAAAAATTATTATATATAATTTAGCTTGAATGACTTGAATTCTACGTATTGCCCAAAAGTTTCAGCACATTCTCCATTTATAGAAATTTCGTAATATAAAGAATAAAATATAAATACAATTTGTTACGTTTTTAAATTTATAATATATTTTTACTAAAACTGAAAAAAAAAACTTATTTTTTTTATATTCTTTGCTTCTTAAAGCCTAATCTCCTTGGACTTTAATAAATAACAAAGTCAAATTCTTGGCATTCAATCATAAATTTTTCGATTTAATCAAAGATTTATATGTAATTTAATGCTTAATTTCTGCGAGAATATTGTTTACATATCATTCTCTTAAATGTTTATCGATAACTAGCGCAAAAATTTAAATCGAGATTTCTTTCAACCGATATACCTATTATATGATATTTATTCAGCATTTGAGAAAAATTCATTTATAAATTTATTTATAAATTCCATTTAAAATTATTTTTTGGCAATTTACGATTTTACTAAATATTTCCGTAACCAAAAATAAAAGGATATATCATATCATAATTCCATATTTTATATATGAAAAATGAAATTATTAACAAAAATATAAGGCGTATTGAAAATTTTGAACGGAAATATATGAGTAAGCTCGATTAAAATGCGAACATTTATACGGAAGAATCTCTTTGTGTTAAAACTTTATGTGACCATTGTTACGGTATATTCACCGTTAATTAATTACTACGGCGAAAATTGTGTTCATTTTTGGGAGCAATCGGAATCTCCACGTTTCCGGAGCACCGTACACACAAGTCGTATCACTAGTTTCATGTGCATTTAATAGCGAATGCAGTCGCAATGTACTCCAATGCGAACTAAATTGAGAAACTTCTTGCATTAGGTATAACACAGCCGTGTACGAGAATCTTGGTGTTTGAGGGAGAGATCGAGCCGTACGCGAGTGTCTCGCAATCATAATCGATTCGAGCGTATCTATATACCAACCACCACAGTCGAGTGCATGCAATCAAGAATCTATGGATTGAACAAAATCAAGACTTTCCAAGGATCTCTAGTTCAAACATAATAGCTGATTTTGAGGGAATAAATAGGGTGTGTTAATCGAGAAATACGTAAATAGAGAATGTAGAATACTGAATATATATAATATATATGTACTATAAGAAGTAAAAACTCTTTTTGATTTTAAATTATTGATTTTACGTATCCCATTAGGTTATAATTTTTTTTTAACGCAATAATTATCGATACTTATCTATATAACGAAGTGTTATATTACTCCAGATCGACGTATCGTTAATTAGTAGTTTAACACAAATAACGTATCACTGTTACAATAATGCTTTATGTAATCGTAATTATTAATTATTTCCGTCATTTATCGTGACGAATTATTAATCGACGAATTATTAATAACGGAATTCACGCGTGATTACACGTAGGTTACGCGTAGATGATTTTTCGATTATCAGTTACTGAATTATCTATGCATCGGAAAACCGTTTAAAAAAAAAAAAAATGCATGTACCAAAATAATATTTTCATCAGATAGTTCTCGTTCATTCTGCGAATTTATTCGCATGTTATGAATACTTTCCGAAAGAATTATTGTTGAAAAATGCCAATTTTAATAAACGCTGTATATTAATTACAATAATTACTGACCACTCGCGATCCGCTGTTATTATCATTCAACCCTAAACGGCGCGAGAATGATGTCCGAGACACGCGATGCGTGTCCAAACGTTAATTATTAGCGTCGCGCTGGCGAATGACGGCAGACGTGACGTCGCAGACAACGTCGGCATCGACGACGTCGAATTCCGTGGGGTGCCATTAAGGCTTCAGAGCTCAGTGAAAATGATGGTTGACCGTATAAATTACACCTTCGATTTTCGTAACGCCAGCCGGTTGAATTCACGAGGACGACCATAAATTTCCTACGTTAGAACGCGCGGTTTCGTAGCGGGGGTAAGAGGGGAACGAGGGGTGGCGATGAGGGGGATGAGGGGGTAAGGACCGCCGTGCCGGTGCGGTGGTCGCAGTTTGCCCCGTAATTTGTAATCGTCGAATTCTACGATCCGCCGTGTGCCATCTTGCGGAACCCACCAATCTGTGACCTTCTTCTTGACATTAATTTAAAACCTTGTCGTCGCCAATCTCGATCGAAAAAGCTCCCGGTATTATTAACAAGCTGACATAAAATGGTCAAGCGGCGATTAATAACGTCGGAGAATTTCTCTCTCGAGATTCATTTGAGAGCACCTATATGTATATGCAGAAATTTATTGAATATTATTATTTATTGTTACATAGTAAGTAAAATTATCCAGGAAAATTATAATTTATGACATTTATGCATGCATACGTTCGATCGCGGATGTAATCTTTTTATGCCTCTTTTATTAACTTAAAAATTAATGTTATTTCTCCTGACATGGTAAAGAGAGTAATTATATTATTTACTTTTGAATATGATTTACTTATAACTTTATTTACAACTTTATTTGCCATGAGTGACGTTCAACCAATTATCGAATGAATAGAATTGCGCATGTAAAATTGCGAGAATAATAAACAAACAATTAATCATTATCGCAATTATTAAAAAAGAGAAGACTTATGCGGAATAAACCACTTTGTTGCAAACGGCAGCACTTGCTTTAATAAAGGTTTAATAAAGATGAGCTTATGAAAATTTATGGTGCACGATCCTATTGGCCACGGTAATTTAAATGTGACGATTTGTTTTATTCATGAGCGATCGTTTAAAATACTTCTGACGTACGGTGCCCAGTTAAATAAGAAGTGGAATATTTCATGCCGCTGCGGGCTGCACGGCATAAATTGAAAATTAACGAAGAAGCGTACGAACCATAGAGAAAGCAAATTCCTGAAACACTATTCACTATGAGAATTATATTGAAATATCTCGCAAATCTGCGTTTGTAATCGATTTTATATATATGTTTTTTATTTTTATATTAATTACATATATACATGCACTACATGTATACCTATATACATGTTACAAATTTTTGAGACGATATCTATACAAAATAATGTCGTAAAAATTTTATAGTTGATGCAAAATGGTAATAATTAAGGAAATTTTATTTATTGCAACAAAAAATACAAAATTTCCGATATAATTACAAATTTATGTTTATCAATAAAGTTAGAGAATAATTTTTTTATTTACTTGTACACGTACAATTAAAGACGAAGAAGGAAATTTAAGACAAGCACATTAATGTGAGTAAATATTTTTTAATGCATAATAAAATAATTATTGTATATAAAAATGTTACAATTGTGATCTTAATAATATGTAATATTTAATGTTATAAACATTTGTGGAGATGAAAATAATTGTACTCTTTTTCAATGGATTGTGATAAATTACAAAAACCGAATTCCAAATTCTAATAATGAATTATTAGAAATGGAGTCGCAAAGTCACTGATGCTAGTAAATGATGATAAATAGACCCCTGACAAACGTTAATCACGATCGCTTAATATGTTATTTCATGGTATTCACTTAATTATGCAATTGAAAACAACCCTTCGGCGAGGTACATCGAGCTTCTCGTAATGGAAACAATTTTAATTAAACGCGACCTGTCTCTGTGTACGAGTTTTATTCAATGTGCACGTATCGAGCAGTTACGATTTTTTAGTAGTCGCCATTGTGCAGCAACGTGTGGAAAAGCGCTTACATGCACTCGTTACGATCCGACGTTATCAGTTCAACGATAATGCCTGGTTATTCCACCTTTTAATTGGGTCATCAAGACCAAGTGTTTCCCTCGAGAGAAACGTGGAAATCCATTAACACAATGCCGATGAAATTTTCACACTTCCTCTTCGCAATGATGAAAACCTCTTGCATTATTCTCATCGGTGACATAGCAATTAATATATTTAATTTCATTTATAGGACGATTCAGAGGTATTAATCGCTTGTTCTGTTTTGTTTCCTAATAGGCCTTAATGATAAAATATTCTTTCTTATTTTTTAATAGATTAAAATAATTTTTATATATTATTTCTATCTCTTACACTATTATATGTATTTAATTAATCGTGTTTATGTCTTCAAAAGTAGAGGGAATTCTAAAGCAGCTTAAAACATTTTGAAATATACATTCACCACTTAAATTATATCTGTACATTAAATTTCCATTACGTAAATATTGTTATTGTAGTATTACTTATTAATAAGCATTTTACAAAATCAGATTTGAAATTTAACAGTTTAAAACTCAGAATAGTGATATTATTTAATTATTTATAAAATATCATACATAATCCTAATGTAATTCTATAATTTCTAAATAAATCAATTACACTTTTATCAAAATATTTGCAAATTTTTATTTTTATAAAAAACAAGTGCTTTTTTTATTCAGACGTTTTTATTACGATTTTCTATTTATAAAAAAAAACAATTTTTTATTTAGAGCATAAACAGATATTTGTAACATTTTTGTTCTTATTTTTTCGGGAAATTTTATTGATATGATTTAATATTTTAATTTATTGAATCAATTATGTTGTCTTAATCAGCGAGATTTTGACAAATGATAAAATTGATGATTTAATTAACTGTAATGAAATTCATGAAATAACTATGTGTATAAATCAATTTAAATTTTACTTTAACTTTTATCAAAATATTGAAGATCTCCGCGATATGTGAATATAAACGGATTACAATTTTAATAAAAATAAAAAATAATTTAAATTTCTAACGAATTTTTTGACACTTACAATATAACATTACTAAAAACATATTATATATATCGTGAAATCGATTATATACATATTTAAGGTTTATCAAAATATCCGATATTTAAAAAAATTTTGATGCACAATAATTTTGAGTTTCGACTTTACACACTTTTTCGGAAAGCCAATTCTTGAAACTGATTTTATAAATTTAATCTTTAAAATAAACTACTTATATTATAGATAAACTAAATTTAGAAACATACGTGTCTTTCCACTGCCTCATTTACCACGATATGTAATTGCCATCACGGTCAAATATCTGGAGAGCTTCCGCATCGCGAGCGAAAGAAAGACAGATTCCGATGCACCTAATGAAAGTCTACGCTGAAAGCACGAAAGAGAGAGAGAGAGGGAAGTGATCGGTCATGAAAGTGCCTGGAGATTCTCGACCAGAGAGTATCTTTCTCTCTATTTCCTGAGCGACGTGTACAGTTCCTTTCACAAAAGACATAAAGCACTTCCTTTGACAGACGTAATTACGTTTGCAGCCGAAACGAGTACGATCGATTACTGAAGAGCGAGTATTATGCGCTCGCGGCCGACCTCGCCATACGCCGAGTTCAAGCACGCTGACATGCATTTAAGCCGCGCACTTCGCCGCGCGTCGAGCTTACGATGCACATGTCACATGTCATTACTGGTTATAATGGTTATTATTATTAATTTTATAAATGGAACGACACGATGTCGCAGCGCGATATAAGGAAAAAGTGCTACGTCATTTTTTATTCATCGCGACGGTAATACATAATGTTTGTATCGCTGAGAGCTTCAATATTTTAAAATATTCCGAAAAAATGGCCCCTTTAATAATAAATTTCTCTTCAATTTTGATTTATCCCTCTTTCTCTTTCCTATTCTTTATCATAATAAAACATGACATGTTTCCTTAAATTAGATAATTTTATTTAATATAAAATAGTTTTTAGTACTTTTTTTTATTATATTCTTGCAATTTTTTTCCTCCTACATATACTTATTACTATTATTACTAAATTATAAATTATATTATATATATTATTAAGTTATCAATGCTTTTTCGTAAAATTTAATTTTAACGATCACGAAATTAGTTAATAAATTTTCTCTCTAGCTCGTAAATGTTTTCTGCTACATAAATCTGTTGAAAACATCTGAAGAATTTGATGAATGAGGTAAAATTTCCCAATCTAACTTTGCAATCGTCTGTCATATGATCTGTAGTAGAGTGTCTTCCGTTATTCTATAATAACAAAGAACCTTTTCGATTGATGAGAAAGGTTGCTTCTGTCGGAGTTTTTCGTAAGTTCGTTATAACACGAAATAATAAATCTCTACCGTGACACTTTAGCCTACGTTCTCAGCTCAAAATGAATTATTTCTTTTACTGTTCAAAGTACAGTCTAAAGAAAGGTCTAAAAAATTATTAAAAATAATAGCATCCAATATTAAATTTTGATAGGAAGAAAGATATTACTTATTTATTAATTTATTATTCGTTTCAATTACCTATGTACTTTATAACACTATTAGTTTATATATATATATATATATAAAGTAATATGTTTCTATCATTTAATAGATATTTTACAGTCTGATACGATGTTTTCTCTACGGAATAGAATATTTTGAGACGTTGAAGAAAATTACGAAACGTAATACTAACGTTTTCAAGTAGTTTTATTGAGTACAATTCCGCACGAGGGAGGTGCAAACGAGCCCGACTGAAATAAACACTATGCGAGGGTATGGCAAAAGAAAGTCAGAAGTTAGAAGATAAGATGTGAGAACGAGTGACGCGGATGTAGAAAACAGCAGAGTATGTATAAGGCGAGAAAGGGATCGTTTGAACATCTGGTAAGGTACCAAGTATGAAAAGGACGTGTGTGGAGTGCGGAGGAAAGAAAATAAAAATAGCAGAGTTAGTAGATCGAGGGTGGGGATAATAAAGGCGAGATAGACTGGATATGAGAGAAGGGCGAGCACGAGATGAGTAAAAAGCGAAGCTACGAACCTTGAGAGGGATGGTTATAGGATAAGTATAATGAGAAAAATTGCCGAACCTGTCCAAGTCGTGAGCAATGATCGTAAAGTAAAAAACGGCAGTAACTTTTAACCAGAATGCTCGATTATCTCTATCCGTTATTCAACTGATGAAATTAATGTTTAAAGTACATTAGCAACGGATGTTTCGTCTCGAGTTCCGAGATGACTCATCTTCAAAGTCTTGACGACAGTGACAAATATCACGGTAAACAGGATTTTTATCTAATTCGATTGTGTGGGATGTCCGGTTTTTATCGCTTTTATTATTTAACGCTTTTATTACTATTCTTGTACAAAGCAAAATATTGGAACGTCCATTGTGCAATGTCAATTGAAAATAAAAAGCTTTTTGCATACAACCACACTTTTGAGAAGAGAAAATAGATGAATCTATATTCTTGTTATTAAGTGAATTTTTAATAGATTTAGTTTTAATAGAATTTTAATTTTTAATTTAGCTTTAAATATATAATTACGAAGTAAAATTGAACTAAAATTATAATCCCTTCAATCTTCCGATAAATATTACTATAATAGAAGAAAAAAATTAATTCGATTGATAAAAAAATTTGCTACTAAAAATAATGCGATGGATATAGCTTGTATAACGTTGACAGAACGATTCTCTTTATGTATTATGTATTGATTTTTATATGTATTATCTCAAGAAATGATGTTCTAGAATTATAATTATTGATGAATTAATTGCGAATTAATTAGTAAATATCAATCAATATGAAATAATGTTTAGCTTCGTGTGATTCTTCAAACCTCATTCTCTGTATATTAAAGGGATGTGTTTGCGTGAATTATCCTGAATTATGAATTACAGTATATTTAAAATTTATTAAAAATTTTTGAATGTAAAATTTATTTAAAATTTTCGAATTTAAAATATATTAAAAATTTTCGACTTTACGGATTGCAAAATTTTTTTACAGAGTTAAAATATGCACAGATAGAAAAGTCAAGTGAGTCGATTTCAAAAGAAAATCGAACAAAAGTTAAAAAATTCACTTACTTTTTGCTCATATAGCTGTCACCTGAGGTTAAAGTTTGCTGGGTATAAAAGTTTTATATTTCATATGAGTAGCATAAGTATCCAGCGTAATCCTCGGATTACTTGAACGAACAATACCGAGTTTGTGGAACTATGATTGAAAGTCTAGAAAAAATATATTAGCTTGAACATAATTCATGTGTATACATTTGCTTAGCGAAGATTCAGAATGGTAAACAGAGCAATAATTTTATCTAATTTTAGTAGTACTCTATTTTACAAAAGATGGTGCTGCAATATGTTAGATAAGGAAAAATATATATGTATATTGAATGAGACAGAATGATAAGAAATGAATTAAAGATAACATATTATATTTATTTGATACAAAAAACTGTTAATTTGATTCAATTATCATTTTTTTGAATAAATATTTATGTATGTACTGTAAGTAAATGTTTACTCAATAAAAAAATAATTAAATCAAATTAATGGTTTTTTATTTCAAATAAATATGTATTTAGTAAATATTTACTTAGAACTATTCAAATAGATATTTATTAAAATTTAGTAATTTTTTTTTTATATAGCGTCTCTTTAATTTAATATATTTCTTCAATATATAATGTTAGATTTAGTCTTTAAAGAAGACGAGGGGTATTTTTAAAAGCTTACAACATTTTATTTACAATAATAAGATTTACAATTTTTTTGTCTCAGGTATTCTTTATTTCAAAACATGATACAATCTGATATATTCACCGTCAGTGTAAAGTTTGATTTTAATCGATCACGCCTATATGCAGACTCAACTTTATATTTTCACTCGATATTATTCTATATACAATACTATATTCTATATACAATATCTATCTTGAATAACATGTTTCTGCGCCGTCCCGTTCTATAAAGGTTATAACAATGTTAAAGCTTCAGGAAATCATTCAAAGATGTTAGATAATTGTTTCGTATTTTCTATATAAAGACAGAGAAATTTACGTTTAACTTACTCGCATTTAACGCATACCATTCCATTTGTCTGACTCGAACATTTATCAAACGAAATTGTTAAGTAGCATAATTCACCAACTAATTCACTACAGTTATGCAATTATATCTGATTTAACGCAGATTTACGCGGACTGGGCGAAGCCCGGCTCGCTGAAATAGTTTCGAAAACCCGATTTCGCGGTTTGCCGCTTCGAAATTCACGTTAAACTGACACGTCGGATCATCGGAAGTAACACGGTGAGTTCTCGCCGTTTTTCCACGTTTTTGCGGTAACGCGATCGTCGGATTGAACGATCTGTCCGCGGCGGTCACGTTTGATCTATTAATGTAATAACGTGAGACCGAAATCGTATTCACTTCGATATTGATCGTATTGAAACTACATAATAATGTAACTTTACAAAATACTACCCACAAACGTCATTAATGTCCTTTATCTCCTTCATCTCTAGATACCTCAAATTTTTATTACGTATTCAGTACTGCATTTTGTTTCCCCAATTCAACGTTCAAAATATCGATTATATTCTTGGAGAAATATTAATTTTGCGGCATATAATGTATCAATATCATCACGCAATAACTTAGTGATATTAAATTTCAATTTATCAATTACATTGTACAGTTAAACGAAACATGCAGTATATAATAGAGACATTTGATCTTCTAATTAGGAAAATTCGCTTGATAACAATTCAAACGTCTTTCTGCTTGCGATTTAAAATTTTGAAATTCGAATATCGTGAAAGTTGAAACGAGGCTACCGTCGATGTTCAAATTGCGAGCTTCTATCAGGAAAAACATCCACGTGAACGCATCGTTACAAGCGACGGTGTTATTACGATTCTTCGCGTGCGGCCATTGGTCGTGCTCTGCGCTTGGCGGTCGCTTTTTTTCTTCTTTTTTTTTCTGGCAATACGAGGAGAGACGAGTTGAAATTGGATCAGCGAGAAAGAAAGAGAAAGAGAGGAGGGGAGGGGGGAGGGGGAAGGAGAAGGGAAAGAGAATCCCGAGGAGATGGACCAGAGAACGCGTCTCGAGGGCCTATCGACTCTCTTTTATTTCTACTCAAGTCTACTCGATGGCCGCCCCGTTGGTGGGCACGTTGCCGTATATAAGTGGTTTAAGTAGACGATCGCGCCAACAGGTCGCCGTGTAGTTGAGCTTTTCACTGAGCTCGGCAACAAAGTCCGAACTGCATTGGACGTTCGAGTTTGCTCCGGTAGGTTAATCATTTTCGTGATAGGAGTATGGAAACCAAGCCAGCTGCACACGAACTATGAAAAGAGGATTAAACCTTTATGGGTTGGGATCAAATTCAAATACTGCAAGAATGTTTCGTTCAGGTATCAAAGAAAACGCACGATCTTTAACTCATCATTTTTGTGTCACACTTTGCGTTTTCTTACATCAATAAAAATAACCATTATTCATATCATTATGTAAAAATTATTATTAGTTATATTATTATGTTTATAGGAATGAAAATCTCGTCAGTTTCACACAATCCTAATGAAACTATAAATCAATTGCAAATGCATGTCTTGTTCGCGCTTCCTGTTTCGAGAAATTGTTGTACATTGCGTCGATGCCCATCTCAAAGTAGCTAGGCATATAAATTCGTGCCCGCGGACATAATTGCGGCGAATGAACTAACCAGCAAATTAGTCGACTGACAAGCGGCGGGTAATAGATGCACGAGGAAACCGAAACCGGATGATTCATGCCTGATTGGACAGTGCGAGACGCTTCGTTGCATGGCTGCAACAATAGACTGCATAATTCTGTCAAATGAGATGCACTATGGCTGAATAGATCCGATGCTCTCGTTTTGACAAAGTGCGCGTCACGCCGTTGCCGGTGTTCTTGGCAAGATACTAGCGATCGATCGTGGAGTCATTTGACGCTGATAGAATATCTCGATCTATTTATACTAAATAAAATTTAAAAGAGTGATATATCTATGTTATCGCTGTGTCTAATTCAAAAGTACAGTCTCAATCGAAACGTATGAAAAGAAGAGCATAAAAAACCACCGCACAAGTTATAGTTTGTGATATTTAATTATCATTACATTAATAAAAACATTAGACGTTTCGGCCACAATCATCCTCAGTAAATTCACAATATTCTTAAAACGCAGAATTACATGTAGCTGACATTAAATTCAACCGTCGTATGATGTAATTATATATAAACGTGTTCTTTCATATGGGAAGGTGCCTCGTACAATAAAGTTACACCGCCAATTGTCATATCACAAAAAGTGTAGAATGAGAATTTCCAAATTCTAATTTGACAAATTTACGTATCATTAATATCTTCTAATCGAAATGTGTGAGAATAGAATCGTTACCTGTTTGGCATCGTGACATTGTGTGTTATTTGTCATATCATATATGTTACTACTATTTATATGTATAAGTAATAATATAAAAGTTTAGAAAGTTCTAGAAGCGGCAGATAAACATCAGGCTTCACGATCGAAACATGAAAAATAATATAGATATAAATTATATAGATTGACGAAACTCTTCGTTGTACATATTTGTAAAATTGTAAGATGTCCAATAATAAATGTCAACTAATTAATATCCTCTTAACGTTAAATATTTTCGGAAATTATTCGTATAGTATAATAAAATTATGAGGGTGTCGACTCTCTCGTACATTAATGATATTCGCAACAATATCCTCGTGAAACACGCAAAAATTCATCAACGTGGAATTACTTTGTGACGGACGACGGAAAATCCAGCGCGGAAGACGTGCCGCTCCGACGAGCTGGAGCAAAAACAACGGGATAGTCCGGATAGAATGCGAGCGAGTGCGGAAACTGCGAACCGCGAAGAATGCCGAGAAATCGAAGAAACCGGGAAACCGTGGAGAATAGCAGGAGGATGGCTGGAACGGCGCGAGAGGATAAGCGGCGTACTACGAGAAGTTATTCTGGAGAGTAGTTAGGTATGTATAAAGCGCCGTCTCTCCCGGGACGACCAGGCCACGTTAAGCGCCATCCACAACGGCTTACACTATCCCATTCTGTGCTCCGCATGTTTACGGGAAACATTGGACTGATATAACTCGTTCACGCGAGTATTACGTTCTAGACCGTATTGCGCTTAAACAATCTAGAGCGTACCAGTGTCTTCGCATAGTCAATAACTTCCGTAGAAGTCAATAAAATTGTGACATGAAAATTTTGTAAGCCCACTCGGAGAGAACGAAAGAACGTTTGTTATTTTCTGCAAAGTAGATAGTTAATTTTGTTATTTTATTTCCTCGAGTGTTTGAAAGATGTAATATAGTAGGTATTACATAACTTATTTTTAAGTTTTCTCTTAAAGAATACATGACACTCAAACAGATCGAGAAACGTCATACACGGAGAGAATTTTTAGAGTTTATCCTGAAAATATAATAGTTGTGGGACAACATTGTATTTCGAAGAATTTTTATGTAAATCTCTCTCATTCATTAATAAAACTACAATAAAGTATAAAATAAGTTTGATCGATTTTATTGAAGTGCATGGTAAAAATCTTTAAAATATTGTATTGTAACACAACTACCGTGATGTTTCTTGATCTGTTTGAATAAACAAACTTGTGATTTATTACTATTATTATCTTATTACTGTTTTTATAACGTTATTTTTATACGTATACGTATACGTATACGTGTTAAATTAAAATATAAAATAAAATGATATTAATATTTTTATAACATAAATTTTGAAAGATAAAGTATTTTACTCTCGCGTATATGTAACTAAATGTAAAATTCATATGTTATGTTCTTTGAGGGAGCTCCCTTTAGCTCTGTACGCCATCGCATGTAAAAGTGATATAGAATTATTAATATGTCGCGTACCGCACGAATTATAATTAAGTTTGCAAAGATCTAACTGAAGATTGTACATTCAATGATACAGTACTATGATATATGATATGTATTTAATATTATAATGCTTACGCTTAAAAGGAGGGCTTTGTTATCTTTAACGTAACCAAATGTCATAACAAGAATTTCAATATTTATCTCGGTAGAACACGTTGAAATCATTAATGTAATTACGCAAAAAAGTTTGTCGTACGCCAAAGAAGACAGTGCTCTTTAATCCTTTTCATTTTTCTTGCGCACGCATCTCCATTTTCCAGAATTCTTTGTACCCGCTTTTCTATTTCTCTCTATCCCAGTCTCCGTATCTTTCTTTACGTTGGTGTTCCTCATTGCAGCCTCTTTTTATATTTTTTTATATTCGCAAAACCAGCCGTTTCGTTAGATCTTCGTTGCATCTCCGTTCCTTTTTGCAATGTGCATTTTTTTATCTTTGCTCCTCTCCTTTTTTTTTAGTACGCCGCACATTTCTATCGTAATTACTTGTTATGTATTATACTTTGTAATGCATTACGTAAATTATCTCCGCCGTGATAACTGAAATAAGACGAGAGGATATTCAGATCGACAACACGTTAGAGTTCTGTAAAAATTCATACATATATTAATTTTTAAGTTTGTAACTCTACATATATTTACAATTTTTTTAATATCTAATGTATCTTGTACATCTCGTTTTGATTACCTTTCTGATGTGACGGAATACCTACTTTGATGTGTAAGAATATTTAATATGTTATTACATAAGGCATGAATAAGGAACACTGAGAAACGTTAAATTCAATATGATTAAATATACTGTCATAAGAAGTACTCTTTTAAAAATTTTCAATTACATTATCAAACGTCATTGTAATACGAATAATAACTTTCCTTAGTGAATGTAATTCGTATTACCTTTAGCCTGAAGATAATACATCGTCGTAAACAATGATTGCTTTTCCGCAATTGCTTACCTGAACATCGATTTACTAAATAAAAAATTGACACCGCTGGCGATTCCTGTACTGTTCCTTCCATTAGGTCGAAGATGCATTATACAGAACGGAATAAAAATAACATTGTGATTATCGTTAATTGCACGTTAATGAATGTTTATTCGCGGTGCGGACCGAAAAGGGAAGCTGTGAGCTTTACGAGCCATAGCTTATCCACTGTTACGAGATAGTTAAGCCGCCCACGTACACACACGCACGATGTGCTTGCTCTATGCTCTCGTGTTTACGCAATTATTAATGCTCTTGTGCTTATGCTCCGTGATACAAAACGGGAACGACAAAGTAGAACAGACGGGTGCGAAGAGAAGAGTAAAGGACGAAAGGAGAGATTAGGATCCACGTGACGCGCCGGAAAGAAATTCATCTGCGATTAGCGAGGATCCGACGATAGCTCAAGCGATTAAAAAGGTATGACAGCCGCTTGGACGGAAGGAGAATTCGAGTGAAAGGATGTATTCCGTGGGAAACACGGAGTTGAATAAGATGTAAACAAGATATGACAATTATTATGTGGGATCTTGGAATAGGCACAACGAGGGTAGAATTTTACATAAAGGTAATTCTACGTAATTAGATTAAAAACATATCAATTTTTCTCTAAAAAATACCAGTTGAGAGTTACGTTCCCTTCAACGTGGTTGTTTCAACGCATTCTACTCACAAGTGTCAGCACGTGGCCTCCGTTGCAGTATGTTGTAGTCTAATCCGAAACCAGGTTAGCCGACAGCATTAATTAACATAAATTTCCTGCACTACGGCGTGAAAATTCAAGATGCATAATATTGCGAAAGCATACGTATAATTTGAATTGATAGCAGTCTAGTTTCACCTCTGCGGATAACGTTGTCTCCTTTGCTTATCTCTGTAGAGCTCTTATAATAAATTCTTTTGAAGAACATGGCATTGACATAGGTATTCTCTGATATATTTTAATAAAATTATTCTGATAAACATATAAAAAAAAAACGCAAACATTCTGTCTTTCTCTTAAGAGTAAAATTATCTTTTTTGGGGGGGTGGGAAAGCTGCTATCCCGGGTTTCTTCGTTTTGCTCGCACGGAGAATGGTCACCTTGTGCTTAATCAAGTACAATGCGATAACGATAAAAGTGTGAATTAGAAGGAGTATGGCGTAACAGCGAGAAAGTCCGGGATTAAAGCGAGCAAAAACGAAGGCTTCCCTCGGGAGGAAGTTATGTCGGCGGGTTAGTTAGGCATGCACGCAGCGCAACGTTCCAGCTGCATACATCGCGCGTTTGCGCCGGGGGCCAGATAAGCCTCATATGATGCACGTTGCACCTATGCTTTGTGCCTGCTAGAAACGACACTAATATCGTATAAGGAAGATGAGAAAAAGAGGAGGCGCGCCGCCGATGCGTCGCATGAAACAAGACTTTCGCGGAAATAAGCAGCTTGCCGGCGAGGAAATACGATAAACGTCGAAAGAGCCGACGATGGAGATGAAGTAATAATAACCGAGAAATTCTAGAATTTTAACGTTACACAATAAACATATAGAGACGCTTTCAGTTTAATTTTCCAGCTGCGTAAGTTTATTTTGTCGTCTATTTGCGATTCCCGCGATCTACACATTTTAAAGTGAATTTTGTACGTAAAACGAAGCGTGATAAAATAGAGGGATGTCTTATTGAATAAAACATAAATTACGCTTACGTATTCGTTTTATCTCAGGAATTGCGTGTATCCCAAGTTGACAATCGAGTTATCAACTGTACTAGACGCTTAAAGAAAATAAATAATTAATGTACTTTATGCAAAGCGGTTTGAATTAATTCGAACAAATGCTTCCGCTGCTGTTACGGGCTGTAACATAGCGGTTCGGTCTGCCTGACAGGTATGTTATGTATGATGTTCTATGTGCGGTTTTTGACATGAACGAATAATGGCAACTCATCACCATTAACCAAAGATTTTGAATGTGCTATAAATTTAGCGAGCGTAGCGGCTTAGTCGTGCCAATAAATATTCCTGCTAGCGATGACATCGCCGCGAAGTACCGAAGCCTGCATTATGGATGACGTTCATAGCTCACGTGTCATCTGAATCTCGCTTAGACCTCACAGTGCTTGATGGTCTCGCGGTCGCTTTTGTACTACGACGTTTGCCGTCATGCTGTCATTGTAGAAAGCGAAACGTCGCCGTCGCCGTGATGGTGTCACGCTAACGTGATTATGAATCGCCTGGTATTAATAATGCGATCGACGTTCAATAAAATGAATATTCTCCGAAAAAACGACTGAAATGGACGAAGATAAGTTCTCGATATTGACACAGGTCTCCTAAAGGGACGCCCATCGCACTTATTTCTCGAAAACTATTTCACTTTATTACGCTGTAAAAAGTGCAGTGTTTAAAACATCTTTGCAAAACGTTTAATAATAAAAGATATTTCAATTTTAAATGTTTATGGCCACTTCGACCAATTCCGATTAACTTTAATCGACGGTTAGTCTATTGAAATTGGTCAATCGCATCTATCATTGACAAATGCGATTGATCAATTCCACTGGACTAATCGTCGATTAAAATTAAATTGAAGTTGGTCGAAGTGGCCTTCAGTGTTTTAAATCCGAACATATAGTGTTTTGTTTATTAAACCGTATAAAACATTTTTAAATGTTTGACAAACGAAAATAAAAACAAAACATTTTAATATTTCAAAATTAAACACTTCTCTTTTTAGTGTCACACTGATAAAAACATGATTTGTTTATATAATTAAAGAAGCAAAAATCCATAATGCATATAAATATTCATGACTTGTTTCTATATAAAATCAACTAAAATCAATTCTGCAAACGCGAAAATAAAATTTTTACGATTTTCTTTTGCAAATTGCATAGTTTAAAAAATAATGGTTATTAATAATATTATATTATTTTACATGTTTGTAATTTCCTTAATCAGTTTTATTTTTTTTATTTTTTCTTTATTATTTTTTTTTGCAATACAGTTTTAAGTATATCGAGGTGCAGCTTAAACCAGCACAAGATAGGCTATAAACTAAACTTTAACTTAATCTTTATAGTGTCGCGTTACATGTTTGCATCTTGCAGAATTTATATATGCATATAAATTAACGAAAAACATTTTATATCGAAGTGAAAAGATTCTAGAAAATCTTCTACAGATGCATTCATTTGTAGGTATTTTGTACAGATGACTTCTGTGAAAGAAAACGAATAGGAATATTAGGTCATTTAAAAAGTATCCGCGGTTTTTTGTTCAATTTTTGAACGATATGTGAATATGTGGCGTTACTATCTACTATGTCAGCTTTGAAGCTGTCCCATTTAGATGCTTATTTTTGTTTATTTTACGAAAAAGTTAATTATTGAAAAATTGACAATATTAGAAAAACCGCTATATTATTTGACAAGAGATACGTACTTCTAGTTGATATTTATGTTTCTGAAAACTTCTAGCTCTTGTTTAAGAAACATTGAAAAGCAAAGTGGTACGTCAGTGTATCGGCAGCCTTCTTCTATATGTCACTGTACTGGTCAATAAGGAACAAAGATCGATGTTATGACACTTGAGCTTGGGAACCTTTAGCTTTCTCGCTCCAGTTTCTCGGGGCGTATTCTACCGATCCTTCGTACGCTTCCTCACCTACTGTTACCAACATTACCAACGTCCATTTATGTCAAGTTTTACGAGCCGGATCCGCACTCGCTTGCTTGCTTGCATGCGCGTATCCTTTTTATTCGCTTCCTTTATGCGATATTAGTAATGCCCTTCGTAAACACGGAAACCATCGTTAAAACAGCCACTCTCCGTGTAAGCAGGCTGAGCTTAACGAGAGAGTATCCGCGACGCTTAACGACACACTGCGGGTATCCAAGTACTTTCCGGTACAACCCGTCTCTCCATCGAAACTATCTCTCTACTTCTTCTCGCGCTCTGTTTGCCTTCTTTTTACAACTCGCCTTTACTTACTTATTAACGTACATATTTTCTTCATTTTCTGTTTAATAAAAGTGTAATTGACAACATGTTAATGAACGTTATTCAACAAAGGGTTCGCGTGTTAATTGAATCGTGTGGAAATTGAATTATTGGTAAAGTGTCAAACGTCAAAGTATTTATTTAGTAAATTTAGTTAAACAAACTTAATTAAATTATGTAAATTAAATAAACAATTTGATGTAATAATTGAAAACTTGCGTTAAAGTGCTGCTAAAGTAAAAGCGGTAAAAGTTTTTTCCACCGACTTTCTTACATGCCAGTACATTCAATTTCTCGTGTTATAAATGTGACATATCGTGATGAGGAGGGCATGTACTTCAAATAGTACGAAGACAGAGAAACTTCTGCTTTAATGGTTCGGTATCGAGAAATCCAGAGACATTATCGGATTACCAATAAATCACGTTGACTCGGTTTCAAAGAAGAACGCGCGTCGTCGGCATTATTTATCCCGTCTCTTTGGTATAACAGCCGTTTCCTTCTCTCTTTTACATGTAAAAGGCGCGTAGTAAAGCTCATTTCCCGTTATTCGACCTACACGGATCCGCATCTCCCTGCCTCTCTCGCGCGCTCGCCTTCATTATTTCTCCCGACTTCGCGCCGCCGCCGCCGCCGCTGCGACCTGCACTTCTCATCCTCTTTTTCCCTTTCCTCCCCCGCCTGTACTGTCCGTCTCTTTTCTCTATCTTCTTGTCGTACGTGATGTTTTATTTTGTTCCCCTTTCGCTCCTTCGCACCTCCGCTCCCTTCTCCTTTCCCACGCGCATATACCGCTACTTCCGGTGGCCATACGACGAGAGAGGAGGAGAGGGGTGAATATTATTCAAAGCAAGATTTACATTTTTACGACGCCGCCATTTTCTACCGAAGGCACCGACGAGAATAGGAATTAGATTCATTTACATACATATATACGTGTACGCTCTCTCCTCTCCCCCCTCCCCTCCTCCTCCTCCCTCAACCCTTTCACCCTCTCGCTTCTCTCGTCGGTGAGTCCGCCCGCCTGGTAAAGGAGATTAATGCCTTGATTAGTTCGTTTTCTGCGACTTATCGCCCGCACACCCGCGATCACCCTCTTCCTCCTGCCATAGCCACGACTTGCTCTGCACGCTCTCGCAAACTGCGGTCGCAGACTTTTATCAGGTCACCGCCGAAGTTTCGCCACAGTGGTCTCGTGGTTACGGTATTATGCAAAGGATCTGTCAGGAAGGGTCGCCGGTTCCCGTGACTCTACGTATTACACACTTTCATCGCTCTCCGATAATAAAATTGAGAATAATTAAAGTGACAGGAATAATTGGCGATACTGGAGATAGGAGGATGTTTTAACATAGTTTCCTTCTCTCTCCCTCTCTCTCTCTCTCCCTCTCTCTCTCGATTGATAGCTCTCCCTTTAATGAAAATAATTCAGGATCATGCTATGTAGAATAGAATCGCGTCTTTGATCTAGAAATGCGAAAGAGGTATCTTTCGCTATGTCAACCCGAAACGATCTATTTTTTTATTTTACGTGTGCATAATGAAATGTACTCGTACTTGTAAAGGCATTTAAATTATAAATTATGTTAAGCACTAGATTTAATTATTATTACTTCGTCAAAAATGTGATAGAGAGAAAGATAGCTCCGAACAAAATATTTTATATATTTAAAGAAAATTGTGAATTACATTTACATTAAAAAATACGGTAAAAAAATAAAAAACAAATTAGATATTGGATGATAAAATTTAATAATTACAGTTGCAATTTTGTAATTAGTATAATTCAAATTGTCGATCATTTCGAAACTACCATCGCAATCGTTTTATGTTTTTGCTACCTAAAGATATACATACAATAGAGCATTACAGAAATTAAATACATTATTGATATCCGCTTCCACTAATCCGATTACTTAGACTATGCAAGTACTAATTACTCAGGAAGAAATTATCTCAATTCAACATCGCAATAGCAGAAAATTAAATAACGTAAGAACAGCGTCCTCGTTTTTCTCGTTTGTTTAAATGCAGATACGAGTTACAAAGAGAACGTTAAAGCGCACATCTCTGCGGATGAAGATATCGATGACACACTCGAGGCTTTAATGCGTCGCGCGAAAATTCGATTGAGTGCACCTGTAGATTGTCTTAGGACACTCCCGATCTAAAACAATCTGCGTCGATATCACTTCCGGACTTGTAATCAGCGTGCGCCTCGTACGGTCATTAAGATCGCCAATGAGCGGGCATTAACGTCGCACTGGCCGGATATTACGGTCATATTGCGCGGATCGTTGCGCGCGAATTAACGCCGAGCACTCGTGACCGCCGTAAATACAGCACTTCATTTGCAGTCAGCTCTATTAACGCAATTCTTGACTGCTTGGGTTAGAGATTGAAATAGCAGTGAACGTCTGTAGTGGATATCACGATATGCGATTAAAATTAAATTATGGTCATCAAGATGCAAATTCAAGATCCTTGAGTGTATAATCAAAACTTATATTAATAACATGGTTACAGCTAAAGCAAATAAAAAATTAATTCAAGTTTTACTAAAGAAAGTGAAGAAAAATAAATACAATATTTTTTGTTGCTTTCATTTTTACTGATTATTCTATTTACCTGAATCAAAAGTGTGTTAATGCATCGTAATGCAGCATAAATCCGTAATTTTTCTTATGTTTATTTTCTGTAAAATTAATAAAAAAGTAATTTTTTAATACGAACTTTAATACGCAAAATATATATATGTATAAATGTACTTACTTATTAGCGTATAATAGAGAACGTATAAAGATTGATATAAATTAGAAATTGTAAATTCGTCGATTGTCTTTTTAAATTTTCATCATATTAAGACGACGAAAATGGAAATGCATTAGAATTTTTTTTACAGTTCAATTTGGACGTGTTACATTCTGTCTTAGCATACACATGCATTCATCTACAGAATCTACACAGTCGACATTTCTGTTTCCTTTTTATTAGCTAGAATAAAACATGCCTTTGTACATTTCCGCGATGCGACGATAAAAGAATAATCGAGCGCTTTCTTTTAAGCTCCACCGGTGCAGAAGGATAAAAGGTAAACGTTTTAGGAATTTCTTGCCTCTGTCCCTTCTCCGTGGGCGCATTCTTTTTGCTTGCTCTCCACGAGAGGAAACATAAATTTTACCAACCAAAGATTTCCTTTCGCCTCGAAGCGCCGGCTGACCAAAGCGTGGCTTAACCCCTTAATCTGCATTATTATTCCGGTATTAATGCCTCAAGGCAAGTGAAAATTTTTTGATTGCAACTACACGTTATCCTATAATCTAATAGAAAGCATTCATAATCTTATAGAAAACAAGAATGTACATTTTTATTATAAACTATTTTTTTATACGAAAGAAATAATAAAGTTAGAACAAGTATTAGAAAATTTGGCTTCTGTATTACGCATGCATAATCAAATTTATTATTAAATAATCGCAACTATATATTATTTGGTCGATTCAGTTGTTTTTTTTTTGTTAGTGATTATCTGATAGTCATTGGTGTGTGTTTCTTGTTTATAAAACTATTTTTTAATTATTAAATATTTTGAGAGTAAATACCAAACTTAATTCTTTGAAATTAAAATTCTAAAGATAAACAAGAAATAATGTTTTACTATAATTTTATTTGTATTTCTTAAATTTATTAGTGTCTCGATCGTTTACAATTGAAAAAATGTTATTCTAAAATTTTGTAGGAATCTTTATTGTTATTAAATTCGCAACATACATTTTCAAAATCTCTTTTTTTTCATAACATATTAAATGCACGGTTACCACGCATACTTTGCACATTATTAAATTGTAGGCTTTGCCGATATTGTTAGAAAGCTTTTCTAACAGCATCACTTATACGAACCGTGAGTGGATTCAAAATTCTATTTTAATACAATGAAACGTCGGAACCCCCGCGTAAATGGGATCCACGAAGTAGGAAGTCGTGTAAAATTTCCAGTAGAAACATTTACTCTCCTTCGTTCCTACGACTTCCCGAGGATCAGCCATAGAAAAACGATTGTTTTTATCTGAAGGGGATTACTGGTCCGATTGTTTTTTTATCTAGTTAGCAGACTGTATTGATCGACTCTATTTCACTCGTGAGTACGCACAGTTTACGAGTGTAATAGTAATATATTGCACGAACTTCCTTAGACTTAGTATTTATCCAATAATTTATATGTTTTTTTATAACAGAGATACTATATTTCTACGAATGTTAGAATGTTTCCGTATTATTATCTATTTGAAACAAAATGCTTACGTTTTTAATTTACATTATATATTGTTGTAAACTTGAACTTGATTCTTACTTAAACTACCTGTATTTGTCACTCAATTTAAAAAATTTTTAATCTATTTTTGAAATAGGTTATGATTTATTTTTTCTTTATTTCTCTTCTTTCTCCTTTTTAATTTTTCTAGCTTTTAAAGTTCATATTGTAAGTTGTAACTCTTCCAAATTTCTTAAATTAGATTTTTCACATAATAAATGGAGACGTTTATTTAATTTTTGTTGAATAATTTTTGATTGGTTTATAAATTTCAGCATTATAATTGGTAAAAATTAAGTCGAAAAACTATTTAAATGTTAAGTAGTCCGGTTAATGAATTGGCTAATTTACTTAAATAAGTAAATTCATAAGTCTTTCTTTCTTTTTTTAAACTGACGCGGACACCGATGAAATTTTCTTTGTTAAACGTAAACGAAAACGAAAATTACAGAGAAAATTAACTTAACGCGACTGTTGATTTCCTTTGTTTAACTATTTTCTGCATTGCTTATCTTTATTGGCCAATCGTTTTACGATTTATAACGGTTTTTAACAGCATGTTAAAATGTTTCACGTATACAGTAAGTGTAAAAAATATTCGTACATAGAAAATATTTTTTCAAAAATCTTTATTTTAGAAGTACTTTTTAAAAAGTAGACATTACCCAGTGAGAAATGACTTATCAAATGGATATCAATTCGATAATTTTGACATCAATTCAACATCAATTTGACGTTTAATTGACCGTCATTTCTTGCTGGATAATTAATAATTTATTCATAAAGAATAAAATAGACTGCATATTTCTCAAAATTATTGTACCAAAAAGATGTGTAATTAATTAAATAAAATATTGTTTTAAAAATAGCTTACCAAGATAAAGCTTCAAAAATGATTTTCTTGAAGATATAATTAACCTTTCGATGCTGCACTATGTTTTTTATCAGATAACATATTAGAAATGGTGTGTGAAAATGTTACATACCTACTTTAACAAATTTTTTTAAAAACCAAATAGAAAGAAAACTCAAGAATTATAATGATAACGAGCAAATGTATGTATCTTTATTAATAAAAAAGTTATTAAGTATATAAAGTAAAATACAAAGTAAAAGTACATAGCTAGACATGTCATAAGAATGACATCGAAAAATTAATCTGGTAAAAAAATGGATGTGCATAAAATTGTAAATTAATATAATTTCTCATTTTAAGAAAGTAAACGTTCAACAATTTCAAATATTCAGAAAATCTAAAATATCGAATTGAAAACATTTAGAGCCAGTGTGTATCTATTAATGTATATCTAAAAATATATAGACCTGCTAAATTTTTTATTATTATCAAAAATAATTCAGTAAAGAATGAGACGAGTATGTACCTGTGCATGCGTGTGTGCGTGTGCGTATGCTCATACGTATAAAAATGTGTCCCTACCAGAATCCCTCTTGCTTTCCGCAGCAAGCGATTAAGTTCGCCACCGATTCGATATCGGCAGAGCGAAAGCCTTGACGCCGAACGAATCCGTGTGGGATTGCCGACCAAAAAAAGAAAGAAGTAAAAAGCAGGAAGGAGAGACAGACAAGTTTGCGTATCTTATTTTTCAGTAGTTCGAAGAGCAGGAAAGGGAAGATGGAAAGGATAAAGCGAGCAGCCGAGAAACGCCGCGCTTGACTTGAAGTTTCTACGAACAACGTTTACTTTATCCACCCTAGCCTCCTGACTTCTCTCTTTCCTCGCAACCCCTATCCTTTTCGCACTCGCCCGCAATGGCCGATCTCAAAGGTCGATCGTAAAAGAGGTAGCGCGGTTCTTTTTTTTACACGGCAAGTCGCCACTCGTGTATCTGTTCATCGTGGAGCAATGAAAGTAAAGGGTGAGGCGAGCAGACATTGAAACTGCACTTCTACTATTCAACTTCGTTGGAAAGTCGATGACCAGTGATACTATCTCGCTCTCACGATAAGATATACGTTCCATGAACGAGGTCGCATTGTTCGAAAAACGCAATAATAATGTGAACAATAATATATAATAATAATTAAATTGTCTTTCATAATTTTCAATTATGAAAATTATATCTTTTATAATTGATATATTTTAACATGATTAATATTAATATAATGAGAATAAATGTTGAAATTAAAATTATAACTGTATTCACATTAATGATAAATAGAAATGATTATTATTATTATTATAATGAATATCAATAATAATTACAATGTAATGTTTATCAAGTAATATAATGATAAGGTCGTAAAAATGTAGGAAATTATTATTATCTTTTAGTCATTGGAATAATTGATCAACGAACCTTTTAAATGTATACAGGTATTACAAGTAAAGATTTCAGAACAAATACTTAAAATATCAAGTTTTTTAAATAATTTGGTATTTGAATTCTCAAATAAATATTGGAAAATAATGAGAGACAGTAGATTAACTAAATTCATTACTATTTCACGTACTGTCTACTTGGTGGTTAACTTTTGGCTAGTTATCGCGATAGAACGAAAATGCACGAAGAAATCGTAAATTTATGTTCCCGCTGTGATAGTGGACGAGAGTGGCCACAAAAATCGGAAAGGAAGAAGAAAGCTTTGGTAGATATCTAAGAAGAATTTGTAGCTATACCTATCCACTCTTTTTCGACGCGACGTGTTTTTTCATGGTGAAGTCGAAATTTGACTAAAAATATTTTACCATCACATGCGAAGTCTTTTATCTTCTGGTATTTATTAAGTTTTGTTACTTCTTTTTATAATTAAAATCAATTAATGTACATTTTATTGAAATTTATATTTGATTACAAGAATAAATTATGAAAATCATAGAAACGTGAAAAATATCGTTCAACCTTTTTTTGGTTTCCTTGGAAATTATTTAAAAATAATTGACGTAAAACCAACATTATGTCGGAATAATATTGGATTGGAAAAAAGTTCTGTTAACTCAAAATTATATACAGAATATATTTGTTGCGAAACTTTCGACTTTATCTGATGTGAAAGCTTAAAGTTTTTCCTAAAAGTTTGTTTTTAAAAAATATTCCTACGATTTTTTGTTACCAAGTTACACGCGGATTAAATAAAAGAGCTGATTTTGATTACTCATAACTTCGTTAAAAATCATTATACTGTAATTAATAAAACAGATTCTTAAAGCTGAAACGTTGTTCTATCAAGTGGTGTAATTGTCAATTTAAAAAAAAATACAATATAGGTATATTTGAGTTAAACATGTGATATTATTGTTCTTTTTTCCATTGTGCAAAATTATAAGGATAGTAATGTCACATTTTTAATTCAAATTTCTATATATATACATATATAATATATTTTACATTTAAAAAATTAGCATAATTACTATCGATAGAGCAACGTTTCAGCTTTAAGAATTTGTTTTTTTAATAGTAGTATTTGATTTTTAATGGAGTTATGAGCAATCAAAGTCAGAATGCTCACTCATGAAGAACTCAAGAAGAAAAAATCGTAGAAATATTTTTGAAAAAACGATTTTGTAAGAAAAACTCCAAACTTTCACGATATAGATAGTCGAAAATTTTCGCAAATTTTTTTTTACACGTGACAGACTACTTTTCACGAAGTGAAAAGAAAAATTTCATTTTTTTCAGTTCGTTTTCTATACAGGGTGTCCCAAAATTCAGAGTACAGGACATGATACTTTATGCTAAAATAAATCTTTTTCCTTTTGTAAAATTGCATCTGACAAGTAGTTTTTGCAGAAGTGCAGGTTAAAATTATACGAGTAAACAAAAATTATTTATCGGAAGCAATTTTGTTAAAGGAAAAAGTAGTTTATCATGTTCTGTACGCTAAATGCGCGAATTTTGGGACACCCTGTACATATAAAAATTACAAAACACATAAATTTAAAAAATATATTATTATAGTAACCAAAAATATATTATTATAGTAAACCTCTCTTTTTAAATTTAAATTTTGATCAATTTTTAATAAAGATATATTACATAAATATAATTTTGAGCTCTCTAACAAAATATCGCACAATTTTTCTTCCAACCCAATACATACGAGATATTTCTGAGATGTATAAATATTATCTGTTTAATTCATCTTGAAAATTACAATCCTAAACTTTCGCTTGCTTCTTTCAAAAAGTCTTTTATTCGCATACTTTTGCTTGTCAAGTACAAAGATATATATAGAGATTTTTTGCGCAGTTATAATTATAGATCGAACGCACTAAGAATGTAATTATGATTTTATTCAAAGACTAAAGTAGAGATTCAAAGACTTAAGAATCAAAAAAGCTTTGAAAAAAAGATCTAAAGATCTGAAGTTTAGAAAGTTTAGGGATTTACGAATGCTTATAATTCGATTATCTCTCCGAACACTCAAACATCTCAACCATCTCAAAATTTAAACAACTCAATAATCTCGAATCTAATAATCTCAAAAATCCACGTTCACAATTTCAACAGTCCAAAATTATTGACGTTCCAAAATGAGTTCACGGTACGTTTGCGATTACTTCTTGATATTTCTCATATCTTTCAGTGCCACTGTTAAAATATCCCGCGGCCAAGACAAATATCTCTTTTGTCATAATGGCTCCCCGAACTTCAAACGCTTGGGAAATAATTGCTCGGTTCTCAGCGGTTCTCGTTCAGAATAACTATGATACTCCAGAGTACCTCTGACATCTCCCATGGGTGCCACGCAAATTTTCTTAGTAGTTTCTCACGATTTTGAATTAGATGAATTAATGTAGCACCCGTTCTTGGAACGATTATATTAATCCTTGTCTCGTTATGAAGTAATTAATTCTTGTCATGAGGTAATGATTGAACAATTGAACCTTTTCATTAGCAAATTATTATTATTACTGATAGATTAATGTAGTAATAATTACTAATAATTATTACAGGGTAGATATTAGTATCATTAATTATATCAAATAGATTAATTTTTAATTTTATTTTCTGTTTGTTTCATTAAACTTTTTCGCATAAATATTGATCGATAAAATGATAAAAACTTAAGATTATTACACAATTGATTAGTTTGACAATAAAAAAAAAAGGAAAAATAGAGAAAACGAAAGATTGGATCTTTTTAAATTTAAGAAAAAGGAAATTACAAAAAAATTCTTAAAAAATAAGACTTAAATAAACAATCTTTTGAATATCGCTGTTACAGTCTAGCAGTTCGTATTTACTGATCGATAACAGTTTTCTCGTGGCATAAAATACGATAATGCTATTTTCAAGTAAACGATGAAACTGTCTCCTTGGTAACTCCATAAAATAGGAGTATATAAAAAATTAATCATCCATTGTCTCGCGTGTTACATACCGGCTGATTCCCTTTCCCGATACTTACGATGCTATTCTTCCTTTTCCCCCATTGATCGTCATAAAAACCGGGCCGGGTTTTACGACGCGCAGTTTTGCGAAAGCTGCGTTTATCCATCGAGCACGGTAGTGTATGACACTTTGGGTACCATGCGTTACCCGGTGAAAACGGGTCATAAAATGCTTAAATTACATCACGACAATAAAAGATGAGGTCCGGGAGTAAATCCTCCTGAATTTTATTGACGCGTGTATGCGTCACGGCCGCTCTTTAATCCCCCGTCCGAATTAAAACCTTTAATCATCATTTATCACCTTATAACTTTTCAGCTGCGTTTATCAACCTTAAAACAATGAAAGGCAGTCATCAAATTTTCGCTGATTCCTGCGAAACACATCTCCGCGGAACTCATGACAAATTGCTGAAGGGCAGTTCCTAGTTCCTCCCTTTCCCGCCTGATGAATTTCGTCTCGTGGCGGTTTATGCTCGCGCTGGCGTTTTCGATGCCGCACCAAAAAGGAAAAAGGAAAAGAGAGAAAGAAAAACGAGCGAGGCAGGCAGAACGGTCACGGCGTAAATTGTCGAACGGATCGAGGCTGACGAGTCAATACAGCGTCGACGAGAACGCCACGTTGCGCCAAAAAAAAAGAAAATAGCGCGAGAGAGAGAGAGACAGAGAGAGAGAGATGAGATGAGATGAGATGCAAGAGAGCGCGATGGAAGAATTATTGACGGTGGACTCGATTCCGCTGTTTCGACGCGGTGATTGATCGCGAGAACGAATTTGCACGAGAGGCGAGTATGGATCCCTTAGATGGGCAGAACGCGCTTTTCACGGGCAGCTTCGCGGCTTTCAAAAACGCGCACGTGGGACGCGCGAACTGTGCAAATGTTGATTCACTTCCGCTCGCCGGAACAAACTCTCATCCGTTCGTATCGATACGAACGCCCGCTGTTTTCCTATCTTGTTTGATATTAACCTATATGTGGTACGAAATGTAGTCGTTGCGTATTAATCGTGCTTTTTTAAATTATTATTTCGCGGAGAATGCGAACGTGAAAAATTGGCATGGCGTGGTGTAAAGTGACTTGTTTTTTTTCTTTTAAATACTTATCAAAATATTATAATTACGATATTTCTGTGTATCTCACAATTTTTATTAGAAACCGTTTTACGAAGACTGTGACGATATTACGTGACACGGATTTATTATAAGTGTAACGTTCGCTTTATATATTAAGTTTTTTTATCTATTACAATAAGCTATTCGATCCAGCGACTCTCGAAAATAACTTCGTTGACGAAAAATCTAGTATAGCGGTGACAAATGATAAAGAAATATTTTGCGGAAAGAAAAGAACATCCATCTTTATCCTGAAAAGCTACTGCGTGCGGCGTTATGTCACAACGAAACACTCGTTAAGCCGCATTAAAATTGCAAGCCGTGCACGCACGCATACGCGCGTCCCACTCAGCACTCGTGCCAAGATTTTCTTTTGTTCGATGTTAAAACCGCACGTGCCCGCACTGCAGACACGCGAACGCACGCATGCGCCCGAAAATGTTCGCGGAAAATGGCGAAGCTTGAACAATGCTGGAAAAGCCTCACCGGGAACCTCACATGCGACCGGCATCTGCAGTTACATGAGTAAAACAAGCGTACATATATCACTGTAAACTACTGCGGATAACTCCCCGGATCTCGCAATATATCATGTTACTATTGAGAAACTTTAATCTTTTTCCAGTTATCTAATTTCTGAACATTTAATCTTAACGTATCAGTCTAATCTCAAACTCGTGTTGATAGACATGTAATTTTATGTCCCTTTAAGTAATTTTTCTAATATATTCTCTGTCATTCGCACACACACACACACACACACACGTGACAAATATATTTTCTTAACATAAATTTCGAAAAATAAATCGGCGTTGTAAATCACATCTTCGTATTTTACATAGATTTTCCCCCCACGATTTACGAGATAACCACTTCGATATGCTACTTTGCGTTTCACAAAAGTCCCTCGCAGAAGAACGGCACTCTTGCTATACTATATCAAATTCTAGTCGACAAAACGATCTGTAAAGAGGAACTACACACGTGTATCGTCTACGTGCTTGCATCTATATGTATACGCGTACACACACGCACGCACGCATACACACACACACACACACACACACACACACACACACACACACACACGTGTCCTTCTTTCGGGATGTCGCCGGAAAGTGGAGGATACGCTAGAATGAAATATGTCAGCGATCCAGTTTGAAACTGGAAAAAGAAGGTATTCTGCCTTTCGAGGAAATCAACGATAAATCATGGCATTAGTTTTATACATTTTCATGTTGCTCGCATTGTTATGGAATTGACTGATATGACTGAAACAAATGCGTTATCTGTCACGTTGATGTGTCCAACAGATACCTGCAAAATGTAAATATATCGAATATTTAAATTAATCTTTAATTTATTTAAAATTTTCAAAGGATTTGACAAAGGATTGTTTGAAATAATAGTTTGAAATAAAAATAATAACTAATCATAAAAAAATTTATCTACAATAATAGCTTTATATTATCTCCTTACACCACAATATTAAAAGATATATTACCTTGAAAGTTATATTATCTTGGCCATAAGTATAAAGCATCCTCACAAATTAAAGTAAACGATCTGTATCTAGCAAAAAATAAATATAAAAAGTTTGATTGAAAAATAATATTTATTATTATAACACTTCTAATATTTTATATCTTTCTTTTGGCTTTTATTATCGCCTTTTCCAAGCAAGTGTAATAAATTAAGGGCTTTATACTTATGGCCAAAGCTATACTTTGATTCAATTTTTACTAGAATGCGAATGAATTTTTCGAAATGTATCTTAGAGAATTAAATTTAAAGTTTATATTATCTTTAATAAAAAAAATATAGCAAATTTTGCATTAATATGCTGTTATTATAATAAAAATATACTATTGTGTGTGCTATTCATAATTTTCATTGAATGAAATACAAATGCTCATACTTATGCGAACAAAAAATATATATCTTATCGAATTTTTATAAATAAAATCAAATTAAATCGAGTTTCGAAAAGCGTGATTATATAAGTTAACTTTTCGTGCGAGTTCAAACTTGTTAATTTTCATTTAAGTAGTCAATATCTTTAGTCATTGAAATAAAAAATTAATTAGGATTGTTAAAATTATAATATCCGTTTTTAAAGGAATACTAATTAACTAACATCCAGCACTATTTTTGCGCAAACAGACACAGCAAACATTTCAAGCGATATGTGCTGACGTTTCTGCGTGCATTTGTGTACGTGTGCGAGCGTATCACAGTAATGCAGTCATTCCCTTTCCTTCCTCTTTCCGTTCTTGCAAACCGCAGCTTTTGCATGCAAATTTCCTTAAGAATTACGATTTTACTTCATAGACTCCTTGCCCCGCTCTGAATGCCATAAAACAGAGAACGTTCCCGAGAGTACCTAACAAATACATGAGCAATTCTTAGAGCGTCGCATTGTGCGCGTTAAATCCATGTGAAATCTTTGAGAAGTTCTTTTCTAGTTTGTTTTTCGTTTCTATTCTTCTAAAATCGTGATTTCCGCAATACCAACGGTATTACATTGGATTAAGATGTAACATTTGTAAAATACACTGTTAAAAGTGTCAATTTGATACCATATAGCGTCAAATTTAATTATCATTTTAGTATAAAATAACGATATATTTAATAGAAGCAGTGACGACTTAAATTAGATTAAATTTGACACTATAGATTTAATAGTATAAGTTACATAAATTATGAAAGGATTTTATTTTAAAAAGTCTTAAGAGATTCATTAATATATTGAATAATTACTTATTATATTATATGTTAAAGTTGGAGATAAAAAAGATTTTAAATTTAATAATAGATTTAATCTACGATAATATGTACATTCTCTTTTCTATAAATTTCAATTTCTTTAAAAAATCTCGCTTAAAGTCACTTTAAACAAACAATATTAAATCACTTTATTTTTTGTTGTGTACGCCATCAAAAAAGTACATAGTTTTGGATCCTCGGTTGGAAAGCGAAAGAAATTATTTGGTTCTATTATCATTATTGTTTATTATTCATTATTGCCTATTGTTAGAACTGTAAAAAGTGAGATATATCTTTAATATGCTCTCGGAATTTTATTTTTGTGTTGAAATATTTAATGTGTTTTAGATACTATATGATAACATATCATACTACAATTACTCGTTAACCAATTAAGGGTCATAAACAAATAGGATTAGCAAGAAAAATAACAATTGGAAATAGCACTGGAGCATGGAAAAACATTTCTGACATAAAAAGCATATTACAAAAAATAATTTTGCAACAAATTGTTACAAACAAATCATTAAATGTAGAGATTAATTGATTACTCCAGTCAATTCTACGGAAAAAATTACAAAGGAACGCGTAACTTTTTATCTTATTCAGTCCTTTTACTTTACAAAAAAATAATAAAAGTCATAGATTATTAAAACTCGTTCCAGCCCGTGGAACTAGATTAAAAATGTTAACCAAAAAAAATAGCAATTAAAAAAATGTGCTTTTTATGCTAGAAATATTTTTTGTGGTTCTATTTCTGATAAACTTACTGATAATTTAAATCTGATAAGTCTTAGGCCTAGTTCTATCAATATAAGATTAACTTTAATCTCTTTAACTTATTGTTTATTCTTATCTATTCTTAGAATTAGAAAAAGATAAAGAATAAATCGAATCGTGATTAAAGTTAATCTTACGTTGATGAAACCAATCCGTAATGGGTTAGTACTACCGTTATCGCTATATGGAAAAGTTTATTCTGAAAGTTTAGTTATGTTATAAAATGTATTTTATATATATATATATAATTATCATATTAGTAATATAATAATTAAATTAACTAGTGTAAAGTCAATTATCAATTATCATATGATAATATGCCATATTACTCTCTACCAAAGTCTCTCCTTTCTCCTGTTTTCGAGACTTGAAACTATATTATTATTATTTGTCTCAATTTCCTCTAGAAATGTATAGAAGTCAAGTTTGCTCATGTGTCATTATTTACTCATGACCCAAAATCAAGAGTAAAAATGAAGTATATTTTTGTATATTACTATGTATGTGTGTATAATAAATATGTACATAGAAGTACAATGGAAGTAATACAAAATTTATTTTCTTTGAAGTAATGCAAAATTCATTTCCTTTCACCATTACAAGTGGAAAATGGTTAAGTGATGATACTGCTCTTTTTCCAAGCGTGAGTAATCTTACTCGAGGAAAACTCTTCATCTTCAATAATATACAAGCAAAGGATTTTTACGTCCTGTCATCTCTTTTTGTTACATCACAAACAGTATGTCGATGGAATTCTGTTCATTTTTCGGCATGACAAGAATACTGAAAAAGGATATTTTCCAATACATAGTTGTCAGAACAAAAACTGATTCAAAAGATACGTAGGCTTTAAGCAAACTTTGTAAGTTAATAACTCTGCACTCCTAAATATAATTGTACCCAAACCTAATAAATAAATGATATTCTAATAATATGTACATTTATTTATTAAACAAATTAATTAGAATTTATTATAAACATCACCTCATTGATGTTATTATTTTATCTTAACACATTTATCTTCTACTTATTTTTAACTTATTTAAATACTGTAATAAATAACTGTAACAAATTACTGTAATAAATAAGAATATTACAATAAATATTTAGTTTATTATATGAATCTGAGGGTAGTCGAAGATTTTACAAGTTACTGTTTGGATTTTTTATTAGAAAGTTTATTTCAGATAATATCTCAACAAATTATTGCAATTGCGACTAAAAGAAAGTCGAAGTTATTCAAACGTGTTACTTATGCAATGTCTACAATATGATTTTATGCGACGCAATGACCCAAATAGAGTATAAAAGTGATTTCTGCGTTTTCTCATTCCAACATAGAGACATGATAATTACGTATAGTTTATTTTCTGTGCTTACGTAGTATCGTAGGAAGTAAATCTATCAACCGAAATTAGATCGCTTGGACCCGAGTGTGCATGCGAGGAATGTTTCGTGTAGATGTAGATTGCCAGGCGTTAGTCATTCAAGCCGAATGTTCTCTCCTCCGTAAACTCGTCGACGTTTCATGACGTTCCCCGTCGTTCATGAGGAGAACGGATCGACGATGTTTACGGATGGGAAGGGAATGCGCGTTCCGCGGACTCGCTGACGCGCGACGCCACTCGACTCCAATTAGGAACATTTCCGACGCACCGGTGCGGTGCGGCGGCGGATTGCGTCGGATGGGTGAATTACACGTCTGCAGTTACGGATTACGATTGGTCACGAGGCGCTCACAATCAGCAGTGCTCTCAGCAATTTGCCAGAATCGCGCGTACATAGTGTTTCCCGGTCTTTGTCAGGATTTCGCAGCGGCGCGGCGCGGCGCGATGCCTGCGGCTTACAAGCAACCCGCGTTACAAAGCGTCTCTCAATAATTGTGCATTGACCAAATAAATTTATCCTTGGTATTGTAGTACGCGCGCGCATGCACATCGACCACATTAGCCTTCCATTGTGTTATAGACGCTACCGGGGGAATGGTGGTTCCGCCACCTCTGACCTCCGACTCGATCACGCTTGACCGACGATTAATTAATCGCTTAAGGAGCGAAAACTGCTGCCTCGGCGCTAAATTTATCCTCGAGGCGTCCCGACGCGCGAAACGTTCTACCTTGAACATTTCACATGCGAATTAGAACGAGGTAACGCGCGTTTACCGCGTTTGTTTCACATTTCACAGTCAAACGAACGATGATCGATGGAAATCAAACGGTTGGTGAAGATTGTTGGCGTACAGAATCGTTAATGACGATTATATGAGATTACAGAATAATTCATTTTAACTATTAGAACATGAGCCATTGCGATTGGCGCTCTCGTCATTAACAGGTTTATGGGAGTTCATTAAATTTAATGGAGATGTGATGGGGGGGATTACAATGTAATGTTAATTCTCTGGATATTAACGCTACAATCCTCGCGTGACAAACAAAATTTAATTTTAATAATAGGATTTACACTGATTTGCAAAAATAAGATCCTTATAAAAAGATTATTACAATTAACGCAATTAACACAAGCGCAGCTAAAAGAAGTCAGCGTTATGAAAAATAAGATATTTTTTTAAACATCTCAAAACTTTTTCGAGTCCAATAATATATATATATATATATATATATATGTGTGTGTGTGTGTGTGTGTGTGTGAAACTTAAATTTTTATATTAAAAATAAAGAAATGTGAATTTTGCCTTCATATAGCATGCAATGAATCTGACAAGGGAACACAACCAAGTGAACTCTCCGATTTAAACTTTTAGTATGTTGTTCTATGGACAAAAATAGGAGACATGTATTTTTTATACGTACTGAGTCGCACATATAAGGGAGTGAAATCCTCCCTTGAAAAAAATCAATTTTTTCCTTTTAGATTGAATATCGTCGAAACTGTAAGAAATAGAAAAAAATTTGCAGAAAATTGAATGACATTAAGAGTATTTTAGAACTACAATAAACAATTTTTTTTCTTTATAAATAAATAATTTAAAAAATATTTTTTTATTATAGTTCTAAAGTACTCTTAAAGCCATTCGATTTTTATTGTGAACATTTCTTTCTGTCTCTTACAGTTTCGACGATATTCAATCTGAAAAAAAAAACTGATTTTCTTCAAGGGAGGATTTCATCCCTTTAACGTGCGACAATTGAAATATATATTATATTTATATGATAATCGCACCAATTACCGCGTATTAAGGCTCTTAATTGCCCGTTTTTTTTGTTTTATTTATTATTTGTTTAATATCTCAAGAGCCCAACTTTAATTATTCGCTTTTTCAAATTTTGTATTATTTTTAGCAGTTAAGAAATACATATAAAAATCACTATCCAGACATTGAGAAACAGAAACCTGTTTCTCGGTGTTATCATCATTAATTTTGTCTCAAAGTCTGATCGGTGAGACATCAACCAAAATTTCGAGTCTCTCGTACTCTTTCAATCTTCTCTCTCTCTCTCTCTCTCTCCCTCCCTCCCTCCTCACTTCCCCCCTGTCGTACATTTCATCGAGGTACCGCTGCCTCATTTCGCAAACAACCGTCACACTGCAAAACCCGTCGACCCCCAATTGACGTTCGCGTCAACGAGCGGCGTCCACGTCAACAGAGAGTAACAGAACCGGGGGACAAGCGTTTTACGCCCCGCTGCCCCTTGCCTAGTCCCGATGACCGCCCTCTCGAGTTCCGAGGGTGGCTTTGGCTGTCTACCGCGAATGAGTGCGCAACCGGCAGCGCATTTTGATCTATAACACGAGCGAGAGGCTATTGTCGATTGGTGAAGCAACACCTGGACCCAGCCGGAAAGCGTGCTGAGGGCTTTTCATTTTGGACCGCGTTGTCCGGAAGAGGGGTGCCGTATGGGAGAAAGCTGGCGATACTCGAATGTAGAGGGTGGCGGCGCAGGGATATTTTACTAAAAAAATTCGTGCACATTGTAATAATATAGTAAGAATTTTTCATTATTATAAATTTATTACATATATTTTATTTAATATTATAAATCATATATTTATTTTTATTATAATATTGTAGATAATATAAACAAACTTACGGAAAGAATTTGTGTTGTATAAAAAAAAAGCTTTTCTCCGAAACCTTTTTACGATTATTTATTAGATTTTTTATTAGATTTTTCGCTTTAAAAAAACGATTATCGTAAACTTAAGATGAAATAAAAAAAATGAGACTAAGTCAAAAAACAAGATAGTTTTTGTAAGCATAATATGTAGAGTAGTTAGGAGTAGTTCTAGAACATTTCTTTTTTAGAATTTTTAAACGGGACATTATTAACCCTCTTAGTAATCAATAAATCTTTCTATTTTTATTTTATGGATTTCTGTTAGGGAACGCCATTAACAGGCCAATAATATCGTAAACGATATATTAATAAGTAAAGGATACATATGCTTATTTTGTCATCAATATCGTGTTACCTTCAGTCACAGGATTTCTAAAATCGTATTTAAAAAAATCTTTACTAGGGGATAACGATGAGACAATAAAAATTTATCACATTACATAATACATGTGTATTACAAAAATTATATTTGTTAAGTTATAATACAATTAATTGAAAATGTGGAACGTAAAATACATTTTATTTTTATCGTTATATAAATTATATAAAAGGAAAAATTTTTGAACAATTTGTTAATGTTAAGAATAATTGTAAATGATTATTACTTACACGCAAACATTTATTTCAATAGCAAATCTACAAAAAAATGTTATTTCATCATTTTACCAAAAATAACTATTCTGAATCTAACGAGTTTAATAACTGCTATGTTTTTCCGTATATGACACTTCTTGTAGATGTAGTTAAAATGGGACAAGGTATGCACTGCGTTTGCATTTCGCTTAAAGCCAGCCATGGATAATAAAAAAGGTCACGAGAGGGCTGGAACGTAGCAGAAGGACCGAAATGCGCACATGCGGCCAGATCGTTGACGCCTTTGTGCACGCGCGAAAGGGGTGTTAAGTGTTCGCCGAAAGTGCCAATTTTGAGCCGCCACCATAGTAAATGCCGAGGCATGTGCGCCGTCTTTTCTCTCTCCACTTCTTTCAACTACAAGGATAAGATCAGCATTTACCAACGTATAGCAACGTAACGGCGCGATACGCCTTACTTCTCGTTCAAATAAGAGAGATAAAAATTTAATATTTTCAATATCAGCAGTAATAAATGTAAAAAGTAACAAGACATTTAGATTTGTGAGTAATATTTCGTGGTTTTACAATTACAAATATTTATGATAACATGTTTCATATTTACGAATTTAAAATCAGACTTCCTGCTATTAAACTCTTGACGATTTAATGTTCTTTTGGTGACTATACATATGTATTCTATACACTTGAAAATTGTAACAAAAGTACAATAATTTACGCAATATCCGGTACTGCTTCAACATACGTATAATATGTGAGAATCATTTTGTAAATGTCATAATAAATTATACAGCGTATACTATCTCCGCTTAAAACGAATGATTGAATTTTCTTTTAATTATTGACAGTACGATAAAACATGATCGTTGTGTTGTATTATTTTATACACACTACGATTTAATGTCTCACACGCACATTTTATAGTATTTTATGGTATTTTATATTCAAAGTGCAAAATCATAAAATCTCATGTATTTTTGGTAATCGGAATTGTATCGAAATAAAAGTTTAGAGCGTTTGGTGATTGACGTAAATATCGCTATGTCGAATTGCCAGTACGATTGGAATTTCCAATCGATCACGTTTCGAAATGGCGAAAAGCTACAACTTTGATGTGCCTTATTGCTGTGAACTGGTTACCGCCGCCAGCGATTCGCCGTCGATCGACGGCAGATACCGCAACCAAGGCAGAACATAATGCAGAGGTCCGTTCTATCGTGTTGCACGCACTAGTCAATGGTCCTCTCGATAGGTTTCCACGAGACCGCAGAGGCGGTGCAATGAAATTATTTGGCGGCTGGGCAATTAATTGCGCCGCCGACCAGTTAATCGACGAAGAATTATGCCACCCTAAAGCAGCTTTAGAAATCCGATCCTAAATTTCAGTTACGTCCCGCTCGAGTATTTTAAGAGTCATTTTGTTTCTATGTATTTAATGAGTCAATAAAGTAGATTAACTCTTAAACGTCACACTACGGAAACAATACATTGCAGTATGGCCATCCAATTCGATTACTTACATATATACTAGTTGTAACTTTTATGAAAATGAACATGTGTGTATATTAATTGTAAAATAATTTTTTTTTAATCGAAATGCTAAACGTTAAGGAAACACAACGGTATCAAACAAGTATAAGTATTTTTATTAAATAATAAAAAGTTATAAACATGTTATAAAAAAGTGTTGAAAAAAGAAACTTGGGTACGTCATATCGAAAAGGCGTTCGAGGATTAATAATTATTTGTAAATGGAAATATTATTTGATAATATTATGTATGTCAATAACTTAATTTACACCGAATATTTCATACACATACCAGTAACTTTTTATTAAATTATCTTAATTTTAGCAACGTATTTAAAGAATGATGTACTAAATTGTACAATATGTATCAAAATGATTAATTAAATACGCATATTATGTATATTATACGTATCGCCGAAATTTAATAGAAGGATAGATATCGGAAAGTTACTATTATAGTTATACATATCAAGTGCACGATGTAAACTAGGCCAATATATGTTAATATATATGTCAATTAACAAAATTGGATCTGTAGATAACAATAGTAGCTACGTTTACACTTGCATTTAAGCCATGGCCTGTACAATAGATGTCCTTGTTTATCCTGTAGGTTAAACAAAGACTCCTATAGGTCACGGACTAAGCGCACGGTGTAAATGTAGCCATAATAAGAAGATGTCTCATCTAAATTATTAAAATGTATAAATGTATTTATTACTTATTATTATTATTGTATATAAGTATGGATATTAATTATTAAACACTAGTAAATATTTATTATACTATTTTTCTTTCAACTTTCAATTTTCCTAATTAAAGTAGATAGATTTAAAGAAATGATTCTTAATTAATCTTAATCTCATTCTTAACTTTAATTAAATATTATTTTATGTTTCTTCTATATTTATTATATTTGTTGTACAATTATGATAAGAAATTTTTTTTAAATACTATAATTAACAATACTGTACACACTCTCGTATATAATTATATTATCAAATGGTATGATTAATTTTTTTAAAAGAAAAATTTAATAACGAATAGTAAGCAATAATCGCGAGAAATTTCTTGCATAAAAATTTTCATAAAGATACAAACATCATAGATTATCACAACATACTTTCCGTTTGACATTAATCACTATAATCTAGTCGCCTCTTACTTTATCGATCGCATTGCATGCGCATGCACTCACGTTTCCTCGGAACGTGCAACAATCGTGTCAATCGGACGAAGACTTCTAGATTTTAGATGTCTGAAGTTATCGAGTAGATTGCTGATACGAAAGAACTTTGGTCACTGATTGCTATGTAAAATAGCGAAAAAAATAACAACCATCATTTTGGACTTTACTTGCTGCAGTGTGTGTGTGTGTGTGTGTGTGTGTGTGTGTGTGTGTGTGTGTGTGCGCGCGCGCGCGCGCATTGAACATTGATTGGCATCAATTTTCAACGAAGAAAACGAGCGAAACCATAATCTAGAGCCAATCAATCGAACAAGCACATTTTACTACACGTAACGATGTACACAATGAATGTATGAATAAATTGTTACTCAATCTATTTTTCAATAGATTGTTAGCGTTATTTGTAAGCGTAGCTTACTTCTCTTGCGCGAAAATGTACTACAATATTGTACTAAATTGGGCATTTAATTCTCTTCGTAATTATGAAATTTTCCTTTATTTAGCCACACATTGAGCTCGATCGAACTGGATCAACGATTAATCTATTTTTATATCTTCGTGATATGGCAACTCTTAATAACGCTATAATTCAGTTATATGTTAACGTTTTGTTTAACGAGAGCACATCCTGTAACATATCCAAGGGTGAAAAATAAATTGTGACATTATTTTTTTAATATTGAAAAATTAATAATATAATATAATAAATAATTGCACTCAAAAATTACATTTTAGTTTTAAATCTTTAAATCATTGTACTGTTGATACAAATATTTGTTTAATTTTTCTCTGTTACATTAATATATATTACACACACACACACACACACACACACACACACACACACACACACACACACACACACACACACACACACACACACACACACATATATATACAGGGTGCTTGGAAAATAATAATAAATCTTTCGCATAATGGACTAAATTGAGAAGAAAAGCTCTTTATTATTTTATAATTTTCGTAATAGTTAACAAGATATTAATTGCTAAAAATTGCCGAAAATTGGTCTTCAATAATTTTTTATCTAAACTATCAACTTTACAGAAAAACTACAAGAGACAAAAATTATTTATTTTCTTCTCATAGAGCTCTAAAAATTTTTTTTACAATTTTTTCAAAATTTTGTAATATCATATTTTCTCATGTTGGTAAAAATGAGGAAATCAGTACTAAAAAATTGATAAAAAATGTTAACAAAATTCGTGAAATTCTATGAGAAGAAAATAAACAATTTTCGTCTCTTGTAATTTTTCTATAAAGTTGATAGTCTTTGAGTAAAAAATTTAATTTTAATTAATATTTTGTTAACAATTTTGTGAAAATTGCAAAATGGTAGAGGATTTTTCTTTTCAATTTAGTCCATTCTACTCCTATGCGAAAGATTTATCATTATTTTCCAAACATTTTGTGTGTGTGTGTGTGTGTGTGTGTGTGTGTGTGTGTGTGTGTGTGTAAAATAAATTTAAGAGTAATATTAAATATAAAAATGTAAGTGTGACGATTACAAAGATTATGAATATGTGGGGCGTGTTCGAAATTGGATAGCCCATTTTTAAAGCGCTATGCAAGCGGGCTTTCTCTCGGTTATACCATCCGATAGGCGAGCAAAGGCTTAATTCGACGGGGCGGAGCTGTGTCCTCGAATCATCGACAAACGAGAAACGTTTACTGGAGCATCTACTTTGGAAATCTAGAGCTAAAGCCAGTGACTGGAGTCCAGCACAAAGGCACTTCCACTTTGAGAGTTTAGTGCCACATGCTAAATAAAATTCCTCGTGTGTTTCTACGTAGGAGTGAGTTGAAAATCTTCTGGGAAATACGCGCTTTTCCGATCGTAATGATACATTGCATATCGTATTGATTTTAAATGTTTAAGATGCCAAAAAAATAAATAAGAACGACCAGTCGATATTTTATAAATAATATCAATATCTTTCGCTTAAATTCATTCATAATAATTTAAAAATTCTGTATATATTATCCGATATCCTGTTATCGATCTTTATAATAAATGATATTGATTTTTATGAGAATTTTTATTATTTTTATTATTTTTCGATTTTATCTATTTTTTTATGTCTTATTGTGAATATTATACATATCTATATATTGTAAAAATTAATTATATTGATATTGGTAAGTTGATCGATGCTCATTTCCACCAACGTAGATTAATCTAATCTTTAGAATTAGAAAAAGACGAAAAGTAAGTTGAACCCAGATTAAAGTTAATCTACATTGGTGGAAACAGGCATAAATGGCATATTTTAAACGTTACATATAAATTATTTAATATTTTTTTTTTAAATAAGAAGATGGATGTGTTTGTGTGTGTGTGTGTGTGTGTGTGTGTGTGTGTGTGCGTGTGCGTGTGCGTGTGATTATACAATATAATTAGCTAGTTTACTTATTACGTAAGAAATAATTAAATCTAATTTAAATGTGAAACTTGATAGTAAAAATTATTTTTATTTCGATTAGAAATTGGAAATTATAATATATTATTCTTTTACATCCAGAGGAAAATAAAATTGAGTGACTTTTTAAAATAAATCATAAAAAAATTGCTACAGTTTTTGCGGTAGTTTTATTTTATTTTCTTGATTTATTAAAATTTAACGAGGAAAATTCTTGATTTATTAAAGCCATGTAATTTTATATTTTTCGGACCACATTAAAAATGTACCAAGAAGTATTAATAGCGATGAGTTTATTCATGTACCTAATCATATTTTTTTTATCAAAAAAAGGTAAATTTTATTCTTCAAATAATCGTTTGATTAAAAGTACAATAATACTCCATTTGTTGAAGTTGATTTCAAATAGAAAAACAAAATTGCAAAAAACAGAATATTCGACATTTATTTAACAGTGTGTTATATTTCGTGACTACAACGAAATGGATGGTAGATAGAATGCTCGTTTTTTTAGCAGCATGCCATTGTTACATATACATAGTCACTGCTACCATTTGCGAAGCGACAAACAAGTGACAAGAGATCGACAAATATCAAGAGAAAATCGCAATCATTGTTTGTAAACAATTAACGATTATTATTCTTTATGATTAATTGATTGTCATAATTAATGTTTTACGAGCGTATTGCGAATTAACGATAATTATTATATGAAGCGAAGTTAGTTCACAATTTATTCATTTTTGAAGTAGAAATAAATCACATCCAAACGATAGAAAATAAGAATTATAAATTATTATTTACACATTTATCGATAATATATAATTATTTTTTTAAATGTTTGATTTCGATTATATTTCGATTTGAAATATTCGTCAATTTAAATATGATTTGCTTCAGCTACGAATTTCAAAAGAGAAGAATGATACAAATCATAGGATAAGGATTTAAATAACGATAAACCGACCATTTGTCAACTCGTAAACGTGAGATTTTTATGCGTTCGCATTGCGCACGCAATACTGACAATGAATTTTGATTATATTTCCAAACGGTCCGTATCGTATATCCTACTTATTATTACCCATTAACTCGATTTTATTAATCATATCATATTGCACTATCACATACAATTGTACACCATGTATATTCCATATGCATACATAATACACAACGTTATAAAACTATTTTATGCATACTTTTATTAATATTTATACTTTCGTGTTTTACAATTCTTTACTATATGTATTGTGCGTGAAAGAAACATCGAATTGTAACAACTTCTTTGATCAATTTGAAGTAAGTTTTTTTAAAACAAAAATGTCAAGGTATGAATTGTCTTTGTGTAGTCATTGTCAATGGCAAAAAGGCTTTTCACGAGCCATGTTTCAAAGGACAAAAATATATATATATATATATACAGTAAAATATTCTTTATTTTATTTCAAATGTCATATAAAATGAACTTTTTGCAACAGGATATTACAAAAATTATAATAAACGACAATCTCCCACGACATTTTCGTTCTAAATGAAATTTTAAAAAGTTATTAAATAATGTGTTATTAAAATTTGCCTACATTATTTCGCGAATACCTGCGTATATGCACTGTGCGATATTTGATTAAAAAAGATTTTAACTACGTAGATTCGTTGATTACTTTCAAGCAGATGCTTCTAATATAGAATTCAATTGCCTTTATCTTGGTTTAACGGAAATTTCCTTGATGTAGCCATTTTCGCTGCTCTAAGACCGAACCGCCTTCTTAAATTTATCTTCCCACTTCTCCGCGAATGCCAGATAGATTTATCTTTCCATATTTACCATTCACCATCTTATCGTCGCTTATCCCACCAACGCTCGTGTGTCCATCTTCATCGCTATTCTGTCGACAGGCAAGCGATCGATCCGAGCAGTTCTTAATCCTTCGCGCGGATCTATAATACATCCTCGCGAAAGGATCGTGCATCTTCCTTTTCCCCTTTTCGACGAGGGTGCGACATATTTGCACGAGTTCGGCTGTCACGCACCGAAATGTCGAGATTTATGCACGAATAGATATATATAGACTAGACGAGAAAAAGGAGAGAAGATGAATTAGAGAGAGAGAGAGAGAGAAATATACAGTGAGCAAGACAGAAAATATCCGAGATTTCTCCTTATAGAACCTCATCCATAATGGGCTCTCGTTTCCTTGCACTTTGATGATTGATGAGCCCTTGTTTACGCGCTCCGACTGATCTTCTAACCCTCCTCTAACTCTCACCCCTCGTCGCTCTTTACCCTTCCAGTCGACATTCGGTCGCTCTTACGGTTTCCTACGTCTCATTCATCAGGGTGTCTACGGGATGGTTTAAACTCGTAAGAAATTACTGTACCAAATTCAGTGGTTCCGCCTGAATTTGATTAATTAATTGAAATTAATTTGACTAGTCATCGTCAAGAGATACATAATTTATTTACAAAATACATAATTTATTTACCGATTAAATTATTTATTATGATTGTAAAGCACTATTATCCGTTTGATACGTTAAGCGATGAAGTTATCGGTTAATTAATCAACGCTCGATTGAATCTTTCCCAATTTTAATCGCGCTCTCGTTAAGTAGGCTATGCGCGCAAAATCTACTGTGTTTAATTAAAAGATTTAATCAGCGCGTGGCCGCATGGTCGAAGAGAACGCTTAAACAATGTCCTACTAACAACCCAAATGACATTCAAAAATTATCGCACTCATCTAGAGTGGACACCAAAATTTATTTCGCGTGAATTAATTTTATTTAGGACAGCTGCACTTTTTATGTAGTTAATATCAATTTTAAGCTGAAATTAAATTATTTACACTTTAATTAATCTAATAATTATATAATCGTATTAATTATAAAAAAATTCGTAATTTGTTACAGTATAAAATATAAACTTATTTACTTATTATATTTGTTTTATTTTTATAATAAACGCATAAATGTAATTAACTTAATTACTTTTGCAAAGATCATTTCATGATATCTGTATATTAATTTATTACCAATACAATTTGTCTTCGATTTTAAGCTGATATTACAATGCGAATAAAGAGATAAATATAGATACGCAAATTTCACACGGTGATCATTTGCGTTCATTTGTATCAGTTTAGAGTTTTAGGTTTATTATCCATTATAGAGTTATCGTTTTATTATCAATTATGTTATCGCATATATTTTCTTGGGAATGTCGACAATTAACCACAATTTATCTTGTCTTATCTCGCGAGTTAAGTTCAGCTTAGAGTCAACGTCTATCTCATAATCCCCGAAAATCTTTCAAGCTTTATTCGCGGTCACCCTGTAGATAGCCGCGTGGAAAAGACTCAGAGGCTTCCTCATCCCCCATCATGCTTGTCCTTTTTCTGATCCCGTTCTTTGATTTTTTTTTCCCATTCTCATCTTCTCCTTTATTCTTTCTTAGCGAATAGGACTTTTCATTGAGCAACGAGCACAAGTGGATCTTAAGGTCTCTCTCTCTCTCTCTCCCTCTCTCTCTCTCTCTCCCCTCCTCCTCTCTGCATTCTCCCTCTCCTTTCCTTCCCCCTTCCTTTCTTTCTCCTGTATTTTTGCGGTGTTCTCACTATTTCGAATGCATAATGAATTTTTCTTGTTTTCCTTTTTCGTTTTTTAGTTTGTGGTGCTTCGTATTTCAATTCAAATGATGACCACCAATAATCGATGCCGCGGCTTATTTCGCTGCGGCCACACTTAATTGCTACTCTCTGCTTTCTGCAATTGGAACGCGCATCGGCATTGCTGCAGTTGTAACGATTCTTACCACGCGGCTCTGAGAAGCGCACGTTAATTGCGGTCGTCAAGAGGCCACAATTGTTTTCCTGCTTTTTTGTGAACTCGTTCTTTTCCAGACGGCTATTATGGAATTTTTCATTCGAGGACCTATGTTCCACGCAAAAGAACTTTCGTGTCTTTGTTAGAAAGAAGATTCTGAATGTGTCTTTTTTATAAATATTTACAAGCGATGCAGAATGAAAATTGAATTATTAAAATATTATATAGAGACGTAGTTACACGTTTCAATAATTAAATCATTTTCTTGCTGTTGGTAACTTTTAAAAATTGTGTTGCATTTTGTGAATGAAAATTTTATTGTTTACTTAAAAAATAAACAATAAAATTGTTCAATAATTAGTAAATTGGTTAAAATATTGCGTAAAACTAACGCGAGGTGAAAAGAGACGAAACTAAACATGAAGTAAACTTTTCTATATATTTCGAAAATTTAGAAAATTAAGAAAATTAAGAAATAAGGTAGAACTTGCTTCGTGGGCAACCAAGTCTACGCCAACAGCGTCAAGTTTTCATTTACTTCCGAAAATGCGAAGCGCCAGAACGTAACTTCACAAAATGAAGTGCGAACAGATGCAAAGAGGAAGTAAGGTGAAATTACCAAAGTTGCATAGTGCTGCTTGAAATGAAGCAATTAAGCTTCGAATAATTTTCCAGCCAATAGAGTCTTCACGCCCGAATACAGATAATATGGATAATAAATCTATTTTATTGATTTCATCTTTCCACTCTTATTGCGTAATGAAAACATATCTCACCTTCGACTTAGATTTTCCAAATAATCAAGCATTTTCGAGATTGTTTCACTCTTTATTAGCAAGCTATAAGAAAATTATAGTTTTGACCGTTTTAATTTATAAGCAATCAAAAGTTTCGTTTTGTAGACACAGACGAGGAGCCCTCAGGGTTCTTGTAAATTCATGTAAAATTGGACAAGGTATAATGTCTTCTCAACGCCCGTGGTAATCTACTTACTCTTATCGCGGTGATTTCGTGAAAAGGACCGTGCTTGACACTCGGCTTGAATAATTAATTATGCATTCCATCAACTGCACAGGAGGAAAGAACAACCGAAGAGCGAATACCTCTTCTTTTCTCATGCTGTCTCGTGTAGATCAACGAAAGAAAGAATAAAACAGAGAGAGAGAGAGAGAGAGAGAGAGAGAGAGAGAGAGAGAGAGAGAGAGAGAGAGAGAGAATCGTATTGTCAAGTGGATAACTAATCAAGTTGACTATCATTTCTAATTGCTCCAATTAAATTTGATGAGCTCCCACGTTACACTGCTGGAAAAATTCAAATCAATCTCTAATAACTTGAAAGTGGAGATCCGTTCGTTTCATCTGTATGAATTTATCAGAATAAGAAAACGGACTTGTATGTAGTTGGATGTTTTAATTCTATAAAATATTTTTCATATATAGGCAAAAAAGAACGCAAAATTTTTTTAAATACTAAAAACTCGAGAAAGAAATATGGTGCAATTATTTTGATAAAATTGCTATTTAATTTTGATAAATGCAATCTTATAATAGAGATTTCCTACGCCAATAGAGTTTTCACAGTTCTTTTTTATCATTTTATAATAATCTAATATCTACTATAAAAAAATTGTATTTTACATTTGCATTTGTATTCATTCCTTTAGAGGCGTATATCTTATTCTCATCTAATTTAATTTATTCTGATTTCTTATAATCTGCCTTGCTGGTTCTCTCTTCTTCTTTTCAAAATTAAATGTGTCACGATTAAGAATATCGTGTTATACGATCCGGTTGATAAGATTATTTCATTATTAGGGATTGTATGGAATATACCTGACTTCCAATTCAGCCTGTTTTAATGTCTTTAGCAAAAAAAAGCAACACCGATGCGAATGGAGTTTGATAAATTATCCACCGGAGATCCGACTTCCTTGGGAGTTTAATGAATTAAATATACTTTCTCGTCGTTATATCCAGTTAACTTATAATAAGTACGATCTAGCTGCCGGGATACGAGAATTCCGCGTCTGCGAGCAGAAGAAAAATTCGCGGATAATTACGAGAAACGTTTGCGCAACTTTGTAAGAGGAATAACGGCGAAGCGAAATGTTGGATAAAAAGGGGAGTTATCCTCTGTAATCCGTGAATCTATGCATTATACCGAATGCTAATTACTGGAATATTTAGATTCAATTCACTTTGAACTGATTACAAAGCTAAGCTATGAATTAATTAACTATAATGTTATAGGTATTCCAGTTATGCATTTCCATGTTCCATTTGAAGGAACATATTGACAACGGTTGTCAATTTAATGTATGGTTGGAGTTAATAAATGATAGGAATACAAAACAATATAACTTTTAAAGGTATGTTTTAGCTTCGAATGATCTGACACAATTTGTGTACAATTGTGAATATTAATGTGGGTATCATATTAAAATTTCAATGATTTTATGATTGTTTATACATATTTATTTCGAGGTGTGGTTATTAAATGATGAGATTTTAATCACCATAAATGTTAGGTAAATCAAGTAAAGTGGATAGTTGCGAATAGTTTGTGACTTTGAAGTCTCCCAAATCGAACTGATGAGGCTACTTTTGTTTCGCTGCGTTGTTTAATTTGTGCTTACGTATTGTTAGAAACAGATGCTATTTTGTCGTCTCACTGAGACGAAACCATGCCGAGCTTAAAAATCGAGCAACGTATCAATTTGAAATTTCTAGTTAAATTGAAAAAAATCTCCTCATACTCGTCTGATTTGACTTTTATCTGTTTCCAAAAATAAAAAGTGCATTGAAGGAAATCCATTTTTAATTCGTAGAAGAAGAAAACGGTGGACCTATCGAAAGACCTAACAGCTGATCAGTTTCAATTGCTGCTTTGAGCAATGGAAGACACTTTTATACTACTTTTATACTTTTATACTTTTTATACCAGTCCCGTTATTTAATAACATCATATAATTAACTCTTAGTACACACTCTGAGTCATTCGTCCTGTTCATTTCTTTTTTTTTTTTTTTAAATACTAGAGCACCTGGCCAAATATCGGTCCTTTTCTTTTTGTTAAAAAAGTTTGGCATCTAGAGAACAAGTTTTGTGCGTTACCGGTCTCGATTCGTGCGTATCCTTCACCTGATATAACGCCAAAGTTCACCTCTGGATCATAAATGACCTAAGATGTACAGAGTATAACATACACATTTTCTGTAACTAAAAAAAATATTTTTTTTTCTTTAGAACTTCAACTAATTCTCGATTATATTGCGAGAATATTTCGCGAATTATTAAAAAAAGAATTTAACCCTACAACATATTAACCCTTAATAAACGCGATTTTTGGTACCTTTGTTCTAAATGTTGTCAATAATATTATATACTATGTTGCCTGTTATAAAGAACATTTTCCTACTAAATTATAAGTTTTGTTAACACAATAGTAATAATAAAATCTATTGTTTTAAAATGTAAATGTAATGTATCTTCAATTTATACATTGAAAGAAAAGATTGGTTGTTGTAACAATTTAGATAGTAAAATATGGCATAGCATTTTTATATGGCTACAGCAACCAGTTTTTGGTTGTAGCAGCAAATTTTTAGTTGCGTTAGCCTATTGAAATCATATACTGACATTGCATATAGGCTAACACAACTAAAAATTTGCTGTTACAGCCAAAAACTAGTTACTGTAGCCATATAAAAATGTTATGCCATATTTTACTATCTAAATTGTTGCAGCAACCAATCTTTTTTTTTTCAGTGTAGCCATTCATGCATATTAAAAAAACATCATTTTCAGGTTACTCAATAACTGAATTTTTTAGACAGCCGACACTATTTTTTTTCTTCTTTAGAATGTCAATTTTAGAATGTCAATTTTAAGATACTGAACTATACTTTTCTTTTAAACATTTTTGTTTCAAAGTTTTATATGTTTATAAAACAGTGCATTTTTCTGATTTCATTAATTTAGTTTCAAGTAGTCTGTATTTAGTTACAACAATTTATCTACAATTTGTTATAAATATATAACTGCATAAATACTTTCTAGATGTCAAAATATATGTAAAAATTGTTTAGTATAATTTATATATGTAAAAATTGTTTAGTATAATTTATATATACTTGTACAAGTGATGAAAATTAAGCCAAGACACGAATGACCGAACGTGTGTATTAAGTACTTAGTACAAAACTAACGTGTGTGATTAATATCATAGGAGACAGATTATATAATTTAATAAGAAACATTGAGATGTATTTATCTTCGATTCTTTCAAGTGTTATGTGATTGTTTATAATGAAATACAGTCCCGTGAAATGTATCGATCACCAAAGCACTTTTCGCGCATTTACCGTAATCAGGAATACAGTCACGTATCATTGTAAATAAAAGCAAGTCGGAGAATCCAATCGTGCACGTACTCATTCGGAATGTGTATAAGTTACGGTCGCATTATGGAGATTGCGCTAACAAGTCTCGTCGGAGCCGGCTTTGAAGTCGCATTCGTTGTATGTTCATGTTGAATAGATACGCTTTAACGTTAATTTCTTTACTCGCTTTTCTACTCACAATTGATCAATAATTTATTTGCTTTCAAAGTTATTTCTCTACAGTCAACCAATCGAATGTTTTTTTTTTATATATATATTTTTCCATTCAGTCAACATCAATCAATATATTTTATTCACATTGAGAATCATACAATGAAAATAGTAAATTCAACGTGGACGTCTTTTGAATGTTTCATTACAATGAAACGTCGTTCTCTCATAAGCAAGAGTGTCAGTTCAATTACGACCGGCTATATTTCGAGTCGCGTTAGCGGCAGCGATTTATCGCGAGACAAGCTCGATCGACTCGTTAATCCTCAAACAATGAGCTCGGATGGAAAGGGTAACGTTTCGCACAGGGCCGATGAAAAATGCAGTCTACGCCGGAACTGCTCTGCGGCGGTAGCCAGGTTTAATTCCAAGATAATCGACGCATGAAAATTTATAAATTTCATCCGGTTAACCCCTCCAGTAAACAGCGCGGTCGATGAAAAATTCAGGGCATTTACTTTTTCCACGGAGAAGACCGGTTTTGATTTCGCGCGCGGCAACTACGTAAAAATTGATGTCTTTCCGTGAAGAAGTTTGTTGGCGATTCTCGCCATAAATCTTCTCTGCAATGTACACGACTATTGCTCTGCGAAAACTTTTCAAAACGAAACACAAACATGCGTTAACATCACATTTAGTAATATCCGCCTGTAAGATATATTTGCACTTTTCATTACAATTTTACATTTTTAATTTGTCGTGCTATTAAAATGTATTCTCTTTCTAAAATTAATGGTCCGTCAGATTGCACTAGAACTCTCTTTCTCGTTTTCGACAAATATTAAACATATAGGTACCTATCTCACTTTAATTTCCAAAAGTTTTCACTAGTTCAGCTACAGAAAAGAGTCTTGAATTCTCTATCGGAAATATTGGACTTTAAAGGTCAACTTTTCGATTGTGAATTCTGATAGATTTTAAATCTCTAAAAAATAAGTAAAATATAATTAAACTTCTGTGATGGTAAAGACTCGTTGAAGGGATGCTGGAGCAACGGCCGAACATTTGATCGATATCGAAAATAAAACAGAATCTTAATTTCAAATAAAACATTATATTAAGTAAAATATTACGATAAATAAGACATTAAGTACATTTAAATATTACGTGCATTTCTTGCTCTTCTATGTTCTATATATCATATGAATGCTAAGTTATGTACACTCAGATTATACTTTTCCATTCACTTCTCTTGTAAGCTTCAAAATCATAATTTGAAGGTCTCATCATCTCATCATTCTTATAAATTATTCAAATATAAGAAAACTTTTTTCGTTTGAAACCATTTATAAATGTGAAAAAATAACCTATATGTATAGTAACAGAAAACTGTAATTTACAATTCTTTTTTCATAGACTTGTGTTTTCCCATCACAGCTATTTGCATTTTTTTTTATTCTAGAGAAGAATTTTTTATTCTATATATAAGAGGAAAATGAAGGACATGGAAAAGTACGAAATGCGAATTTCGTCGATATTACAAACAATTCCAGCATCCCCTTAAAGCTTTCACAAGTATATATGAATTTTTCAGATTTTTATACAGTTCAGAACAATATAAAAATCTGTTCTGAAATTCGAAGACCCAAATTGCGGACGAAGGATGAAAATTTTACAAAAATCGCTGACGAAGGAATAAGATAATTTTGTATATATCTCTCTTTATTAACTCTTTTTTCTTCCTGTTATTTAATTTATTGAAAATTGACATAAAAAGTTTTTATCTTTTTAACTTAAAAAAATAACATTGACTTTACGCTTTACGACGACCATTTTGGTTTAATCACATATTTAGGAGCGAAATGGCGGTTGTTTCAAAGCACTCCATGGACTCTATGTATTACGACTTTTTCCAGTACAGGTACTCCTGTACATCCGCTTGAATGCCCGCGACAATTCCGACGTCTCGCCCTGTTTCAAGGTTTTAATTTAATGCGCCGCGAGCGCAATTTCCCGACTGCATCCAGACCAGGCCAGACGCGGCGCCGGGACAATGCGATGCACTTGTTCGGAGAAGGACGCTGAGCGTCGCGCTGGGTGCCTCGATACTCATGTATTCCCTCCCGGCGCAACTTACTTACGAGTGCTCATACATATGTATCTCATCAACATGCATATAACATCCGAGTAATTAATGTATGACTCCCTGCATATCGTTTCGCTACCACCACGTGCCGCGCGTTTCCTCTCCATTCTCTTCCCATTGCTCTTCCCTTCTTCACCCTCTCACGCAACACCCTCTTTGTCACCATTGAAGCGCGCGAAACTTCCCCCTCCACCCCCATGATTGTCTTTCCTCGTCGTTACTCCTCTTTGTTACGACTGTTGTTGGTTTCGTTAATAACAGCGATAGCAGTCGTTCGGAAATTTTTATGCGCCCGCGCGCCTTTCTGCGTGCACCGCGTTAGCTGGCGCTGCAGATAAATCGCACCGCGAACAATGTTGTCAGGCATATTGTAACGGCGGTTGAATGCGAATCATAGTTACTGGATTCGATCAAAGGTATATATTCATGCTTTATAAAAAAGCATGAAAAGGTATAGTGAATTTATAACAGTTTCGTTATAACTAAACCGTTAAATAATACCCATGTTGCGCTTTGCGTTGTTTAAACTTGTAATCTTGTTTTTTCAACTGTAAAATATGTTATCGAATCATATTGAAATCTATTTAAATTATTACACATCTCTTCGAATTTATTATCATAATTATTCGAGCTTTGTTTTACAATTTATCGTAGAAATTTTTTTTTTTTTGTTTAATCCTCAGTTATTAGCTGTGAAAACTGTGCTTAAGTCTAAAGCGTTCTATTTAAGATACAAAATGTAAATGAATCTTATTCACTTTACGGCAATTGATAGAGGAAGATTCAATTTTTTTACCTTCAGTTTAGAATCTCATAGTAGATATCAATTGTACAAATTGTACAACCTATCCACAATTCTCGCTTCAGATCCGAATAATCCGTTGCTGCAGTCGAGAGTTAATGTTGATTTCATTTTAATAAATATTTAATGTGAGCTGTTTAAAATATGTATATTAAAATTAATGTTAATGTTAAATATTACAAATTAGCAACTTGCACGGTGACTTTGCGCAAAGTTTTTATCAAAAAGGATGTCAATGTTAGATTTATCATACAGAATCGTGCAGAAGAACTGACTGGGAAAGGTATTTGAAGCCTCTGATGTACCCTGCATAAATATTCCATTTGTCCGACATAGCTATTACATTCAAAACGTACAAAAGGCTCGCTATTCACATAAATTAAATAGAATCGATAACTCACGAACGACCGGCACGCATCATGACCAACCGACTCCAACGTATCGGATATAAATCACAAAGGATGGAATTTCCGCCAGCGATCGAGCGAGATCGCGATCGGTTCCTCTGAACACAATAATCGTTTTATCGATCGATCCCACCGTTATGTGCGGATAAACAAACAAACGACCGGGCTCTGAAGGAAGCACTCGAGATTCCGCTCTTGGAGGATCAATTCCGGTGGTGGCGAAGTCCCTCCTCAATTTATCGCGGGACCCATCTAGCCCCTCATCGGCCATAACCGAGCCTCCGTTTCCGCCACCACTCCAGAGGATCGCATCCGGCGGCAGTATTACCTCGGCATCTCTCTCTCCTCCCTCCTTTCTCTCTCTCTCTCTCTCTCTTTCTTCCCTTTTCATCGCTACTGAGACGATGAATTCCGCCCTGGCCTCCTTGAACCGTCGCGGTAGCATATCTACTCGCTTTAATTGGGATCAGCTTCCCAAGCGCTCGGCGCGAGACAGATGAAAGAAGGAGAGCGAGATGAACGAGTGGAGTCGGAGGGTCGTGAGTGCTCACGAAGAACAACTCGCGCCCTACAATTCCCTCCCCGCCGCTCTCTATTTGGCCTCTTTTCCACCCCGCTTACCCCTTTCTTTCTCCCTTTCGTTCGCATCGTCGGAGTACGCGTATATACAGTTCCTCTTCTCTCCTCTCTCTCTCTCTCTCTCTCTCTCTCTCCCCCTCTCCTTCTCCCCCGACCCCTTTCTCTCTCTCTCTCTCTCTCTGACTCTCCTGCGTCTTGTTCCTGAGGCGTTTCCACGTTGATCCTCGTTAACACTGCGGGCTTCTCTTTTCATGTCGGAATTCGAATGCTCCTCGAGGATATAACAACTGGTTTGGCCCGTCTCACGCGCTTTGATGCCACGTTCCTTTCTGTCTCTCTTCACACTCGCTCGCTCGCTCCCTTGTCCCTTTCTTACAATAATGCGCGTTCCCGTGACTTCCGTCTGCATCTACTGTTGGAACTTTAGGAAACTGCTACTCTCGTCGCGACTGAACAAATTTGTGCGCCTTTTCGTTTCACTTCTCCTTTTCTTACTTGAATTAAATGTGCTATTTAAAATATTTGCGCTAATAGCAGTCTCAATAGTCTTGTATGTAAAAGAATAAACTAATTGTTAGTATTGACCGAATTTAAGAAGAAAAAAATTTAATAAAAGAATTGAAAATTACATCAAACAAACGTATATTCAAAGGAAAAAGAAATAAAATATAGGTTTAAAGGAACCGTCAAAATTGTTCTCACACTGAAAAAAAATTTACTAAAACTTAATACAGATTTCTTTAAATAATACTAAAGTAAACATTTACTTACAGTAAATAAATGTTCATTTAATAAAAAAAAATGACAGTTAAATCACAAATAAATGGTTTTTATATCATATAAATAATGTTCATATTTAGTAGATAAAAATTTACTTGAAACTATTCAAACAAATATTTATAAAATTTAGTTTTTTTTTTTTCAGTACATCATTTTGATGAGCTTGAATATATTGTAGCATGAAAAATACTAGATCTATATTTTTTTTATCTTATATCAAGGTTTAGAAATTCGAAATAAATATAACAGATTTTTTTTCATCCTCGACGTTTTCAAAAAATGTGAATACTGTTATTAGAAATACAAAATACTACATCAAATTATTGTATAAAATATTTTTTTCGTATATCTCATATTTTTAGTTTCGAAAATATTTGTTGAAAATGAAAAAAATCTTGTTTTTATATTTTAGGGATTGTTTCTCAACCTCTAAACCTCGAAATATAAACGAATAAAAAATATAGACCTAATATTTTTGATTCGATGAAACGTTTCGATGAAACATATCTAAATTTCGATCAAACTCGATGAGAGATAGTTCCGATTCCCTTGTAAAAGTGTGTACCTATTAATATCTAATTCGTTGCTGACTGAACATTGAGATAGACTGTGCAAACTCAGCACAAACTCAAAAACGCGAAACGTCGAGGAATGAATGAATGGAGCGACCGCAAATTACCAGCACCAATTGCGATGCCATTCAAGAGCGTTAAACCAAGCAAAAAGATTTGCGCAGCGGATGCCATGGGAGCCGTAAACATATACTGTAAGTGTGATTTTGCTCCCCTCGCTGTAAAACGTGCACGTGGCCGTCTCACAAAAAAGCAGCCCACATAATTGTTGTGCCGGGTACCCATTTCTCTGCATATTGAATAACGGGGTTCGGTGCACGAACGCAAACACGTCTGCCATTCTGTCGGGCCCAAAACGTTCGAGACCTTCGGGCTGTGCACTCCCAACAATATTGCTAATAATATATATGATGTGCTCTTTGATGTCTCTTTCTTTTTAAGTAGGCAAGGTAATTTTAAGAATATAAAAATTACAGATTATATTTAACTGTAGGTTAATATTAAATATATATTGCGTTAGATATTTTTATATTTATGTCGTTCTATATCTTGACATACTAGATCATGAAAAATTTCAAATTTTTCAACCTATTGTATTATCTGATTGATTATTTCATGATTTATTTCAAGTATCAATTTATACAATAAATTATAATAAACATTATAATATATAAATGGATTAATTTGATCTTATTTTTAATATATTTATTAATTATTTCATTATTTATTTCGAATATTAATTAATTAATTTATTATAAATTGATACTTTAAATATTGATTTATTTTAAATATTGATTAATCAGATCAATGTATTACATTATAACCATAGAATGAAATCCAAACTATAGAAGATCCTATGTTCTTTTTAATAAATTTCTTGATCGCAGCACCAGCATCGTTCTCAGATTTCGCAGTATCTGGTTTTATATATTGATTACTTTCTCATGTTACTTTAAATAAAAGCTATGGGCCATCTGCAGCTATTATGCGATATACGAATCTTATAGAATATTTTTAGAATGTTCTCTTCGTAAAAAATAAATAATCCGAAACACTTAAATTATTTTAAATATTTGAAGTAGTTGATATATCTGAAAAATTGATTATTTTTAGAAATTTTTAATAAGACGAGAGTATAAAGATGATTTATTTTTCTCAAAAAATTAGATCGCAACAGTTCGAATTACAATAGTACTCCAACAGGAAACGCAAAACATTATGCGTATTTGGTATAGACTTGCTCGTGTTAAATTCATAATCTACATGGATTTATATGCGGCGACGGCAAATCTCGTTTCGCATGGGGTTCCGGAATATCTCGAACCGACCCTGTTAGGTAACGCCGTTTATCTAGTCGCCAATGTCGTCGTCGCGCTGAAATACACAAGACATTCCCGGATTACCCCTCGAGTAGTGGGGCGGCGCATTGTCTCTTTTACGAGGATAATATTTCAGATAGGACGTCAGTCGTCTTTCTGTTTCACGCGCGTTTTCACACGAGAGAGAAGCGGTTACGCGACATTTACACACATAGCTCCACGAGACATTTCTGGAGCCTCCATCCTTACTCCTTTCTCGCGATCGTAGCTGTGCGAGAGACAGCACGCACGATGCTAATTCAACGTTTCGGCTCCTCATCGAGACTAACTAGTTTATCACGACGACAAATCTTATAATCTCACCGCTAAGTCAAGATTAAATCTGCATGTGTAAGAAGGATGTAGTAGCAAAGGTTGTAGTAAACGAAGTTACTTGATCATACACGGTAATTAACGGATCATATATCATGGTATATGAGCTTGCTTGTCAAAATTAATTTGAGAGAATTTGCTTTTTACACGTGCACGCGCGAACGAACACTTATAGATTATGTAAACTATATCATTAATCATAGTGCATAAATTGGTTACATTTTATTTCGTATCAATTTTGTTATGCTTAATAGGAAAAAAAATGTGAAAAAACTCAAGGGTAGGTTTTTTCGAATGACGCTTTATTATCGCAAGAAGTGCAGCTATTGAAATTTATTAATTTTTATTATTATTAATCTTAATTAATAAAGCAATTGTAAACAAATAATTGGTGAGATTACAATATAGTACGTAATGCACTTTATATTATTTTTTTTATTATTTCGTAAACGATTTATCTCGAGTTTTATGTAAAATTGCTCTTTTTATAGTTATTACTAAATGAAATCTCCGCATTGTTTCATTATTTCGCAATAAATCTGTTATATTTACAATTAATTTTGCATAATGAAGTCTTTCTCTTCCTTTTCATAATCGACCTTTCTTTTATCTTAATAAAATTCATATTTTGTGTAATATATACTGAGTGTTCCATTTTAATTGTCCCAGGCAAATATCTTAATAAAAGATACATTAAAAAATATGTTAGAAAAAATATTTCAGATGAAAGTGAAATGGTTTGGAGGGGGATTGATTTTCTTTTAAGAGGTGGAGACGCTAAAAATCAAATTAAATAATTGCCTTTACAAGCCGACACAGGATAACGGTGTACAAATAAATTTATTCATTAAACAATGACAATACAATATATATTTCGAACCTTTGTTCGGGTCCTCTTTAATATGTTAATATTAAAAAAATTAATTATTTAATATATATAATAATAAAGACGTGATGTAAGTACGCCGTCGGATTAAATACTAATTAGTCTTACAATATTTTTTCTTTAATCTAAAATCAAACATTTTTCCACTTTTTTAAATAGAATTATATGATTTTTTTATATGATATATGATATGATTCCTTTAATTATTCTGCATATGAATATATTGAGAGATTTCAGAGAAATAACAAAATCATAATTTACGAGTTATTTAATATTTCGTGTCAAATATATGCCAAAATAAAGATAAAGTATTTCGTAAGTTATGATTTTTTGATATTTCTACTTTAATACTTGTATGTACAAGATAATTAGAGGAATTATATTATGTAAAAAAAATCATATAATTCCATTTAAAAAAGTGACCTATAAATTTTTAACATCTTCTTCTATTCTTCTAGAAAAAAAGCAACGTGACCGAAATACGTCCCCCTCAAAATCACTTTCATCCGAAACATTTTTTTCATATCTTAACATATTTCTCAAGATATTTACCTAAAACATTTAAAATGGAATACTCTTTACAGGTAAATATAAATGTAATATCGATTACATAACTTGTTTAAAGAGACAAAATCAATTGTAGATATTCTATTTGTAATAATTTTATTTCTTAAAAAAAAGTCAGCGATCTCGAAAACAAACATGCAAAGCTCATTCTTGATTCTTGAAATGTCAAAAGATAATTTAAATATTACTCGCAATTAATGATTTCTTGATCGCGTTGAATCATATTCTATAATTTTTCTTGGAGCGCTCTTGTGAAAAAATTTACAGTTTTATTTTTCGCTCGACAATGTCTCTTCAAACTAGTTTAAACTTTGTATTAAAAAAAGGCAGTCGTAATAATGCAGCGAGTAATTCTTAGTTGTCTTGCACGATCGGTGCGCAACATTTTATCGCTGATATAGACTACGGTCGAAAAAGCCCTTCATCGTGACCTCTCCAGTGGCCTTAATATTAATTAAGACCGAGTCGTGCGTGGTATCCTGATAAGGGAGGATCCTCGTTTGCATTAATTATGCACATACGCGCTTACGACGAAATATAATAGATATTTCTTCCGCTCGACATGAAAGTTTGAAAGGAAGCCCGGAAGCAATAACCACTTGCTTCCCTCTCACTTAATTAACATCTTCAATTTGCAAATTTTAATTACTTTAACCTTTCTATTACCGAGGAAACTGATTAAATTACCCTAAGGGTTAATTTTTAGTTATCGTATTTCTAGTTTATCTGTTCCCAGCTGTGATTGCGCATATTACTTTTTAACTTACGTTAATTCTTATTCAACGTGAACATCATTATTTTTTGTACTTGTTATTTTTGGCTACTTCAGTTTTCTCACAAAATCTAACGATACTTGCGATAAAAATTTCAATCCTATACCAAGATGTCATTAAGATATGCGCTGTTAAAATTTAAATATATTGTGACAGAGATAGCGTTCAATCGAACTTCAGAAGACATAAAGTTAAAGTTTCGATACAGAGTTTCGCGTTATCACTACGTGTACATTTTTCTGAGGCACTCTGTATTCCGAATTTAGCTGATAGCAATTCCAAAAGTCGAAGACAATGCAAACGTTGCCCGTTATTTCTCGAGGCACACAAATACGCGTCGAAGCGCGAGAACGCGATATGCAATCGAGATCGAGATATCGGAGCATCGTCGATCGCGAAAACGGAAACAAGAGCCGATCGCGGAAATCTCATTCTTTATTCGCCGGCATAATTCACGATGGAATCGTGGGCTGAATGGAACTTCTCGTGTTACGCGAAGCTGCCTTGAAGCCTCCGCATATGCATGTAGCTTCCGTAAATATGAATTCATTTCTCCTCACACCACCGGGTTTCACGTATCTCTCAGGCACTGCCTGTTTCTCCGGCTGCGTCTGGAGGGCCTGACAGCGACTAAGGGTGCGTATGCACGCTCGCACGCACATACGCATGCCTTCGTGCACCCACGCACCCACGTGCTTGCACGTCTGCTGTAATCAGTGCGCGTAGGTTTCCACGGATAACATATACGCGTGTATGTTGGAGAAGATTGCCACGTTCGTATTACGTTAACCATCAGTGACTCTTGGTATACAGGAGCGCTTCCTGAGAACCGGCTTAACCCTTTCGGTGTAGATATTCACGAGGTCTTAGGCGGCACGTATACCGTTCATTATATTCTATTACAGCTCATGAATTCCGTCACGTCAAAATGAGACTGCGATTCTCAGTTTTATTGAATTATATCTGAGATAGAGTGCAGTGCCGTACATAATTGTATGTCATCGTATAAGACTACGATATCGTATTACCGTATTGATTTTGACGTTTCTATAGATATACGTATTTCTAGAGAGATTTATTTTTAAAAATATTTAAATGTTCGAATGCTCTCTCGCTCTCTCTCTCTCTCTCTCTCTTTCTGCTTTCGAACTCATTCGTATCTGTCGAGGGATAACACAGCACTCAGCGGAGATAGATGCAAATTGCTCTCTCGAAGAGAAGGAGTTCAATCCGCTTCTAATGATACAACTAATGCGGATTCACTGTAGATCTCCAGACGGTCGTTTCGACGCGCAATCTCATCGCACGTTCCTCATCTGTAAATGTAGCCACCTCGTTCTGACGTCGCATTACGCGGGTCATCCCGTGTTACGTAATTACAGTAATTACGTACGTTAGCGAGGAACGAGACGTGCCAAGTGCCCGTTGTAAAGATACGTGAGAGGAAAGGAAAGAAAGGAAAAGCAAATGTGGTGTTAAGTGGATAATGAGGTGACGAAGTGACCCCTGCGGAGTTGCGATGTACAGTCCATCAGAGGACAGACACACCTGGGGCGACGACGATGAATGCCGGTTTGGTTAATGACATATGGCACGCTGCTGCATCGCCCGAAGAAACTTTTGAAGGGAACGAACTGCGGGTGAAAAGGATCAAGAGAAGGGAAGTTAGGCACGGGTTTTTTTTTTCCTTTCATTTTCCGACACAACCGACATATGCATGCGCCTGGAAAGGAGAATGCCGGGGACGTGAGAGACAATGAGACTATTTTGTGCGAGATAAAACGGGAACGGGTGGAGACGGAAGGGTGGCCGATTGTATCAGCAGTTACCCCTTACTCTCTTTATCGTGCTGCAACCCGAGTTGCGAGATGCACCGTGTTTGTAATTGGAGTGCATATCGAGTTGTGTAACGGCACGCCATGCGCGCAGGAGGATTCTTTTCAACCGAGGCAAATGAAAACGGCGAAATCCACGATAAAAGAATAGTTGGAATCGTGAGTGCGCCAAGTAATATGCGAAGAAAAATTTTATCATAAAGAAGCATTAAATGTTTATTATAATAACGAGTAAACTCGATAATTTTTTTTAATTATCTCAATCCGCGGCAGATCTCAAAATCTTCATTTTTTTTTCTCAACGAATTATTAATAAGTATCATATTTTTTTCTAATTCTGAATAAAATTTTTAATTTCTAACAGGCAAGAAATTGGTTTAAACCGACTGTTTTAATCAGAAAATCTTACGGCATATTCGCCATAATTGTTAATGGGAAACGTGTAAAGGTGCATTCTGTGTTTAAAGACGAATACTTATGTGATTAACAGAATTCCACACGGAAATCCGGTACACGCATTATATTTTCGGTCAAACATTGCTCGTGGCGATGTTGAACTTGCTTTACAGAGCACGCAAAACCATCGAGTACACTCAACATTTACATCACATCTATCCGCACGTGTACTTGCAACAAACTCTTCACCAAATACACGCCCTTCCACATACAGTGGCTCTAATAACACGCGAGCGAAAACGCTCTATTATTGCGACGAAAATAACCGCGGGAAAATATTTTTCCACCGATGGCAATAATTAACGTCTGGTTTTTCCTTCGGAATTACGCGACCACGACGATACACACGTACACGGGCTTTTTTTAATCTAATTCTTTTTATTTTTTTTTGTAAATGCATTGGATCGGCCGGATTTCATGAAAAGCAGGGATTAAATTCAACCGGAATCACGAGCTCGAACATACGTATGAAGAGAACGGAAGAAAGGCGTCCGGCAAAATTCACTTATCGTCGCGGGAAAGCTAAATGAAAACGGTTGTTTGCAGCGCGGTAAAAGCCTCTGCGAAAGTTGCATCATCTCGTCGCGTTCCCCATATTCAGGGAATGAAACATTCCTATTCGCCGAGTGTGTAGAAAAGGACCGTACTCCAATTTGAAACTCGTGTGTCGCGGAAAATTCGCGCGACGAGGCAAAATATTTTGTAGTAATTCCCAATATTCCGCGAATTGACAATTTTTGTAAAAGAGAGAGACATTAATTGTGTGGTTCTCATATTCCGTGATATTGTGTACTCTTTTTAAATAACATGTATTGCATACCATTTTTAATAACATATGTATATTTTGCATTAAATTTATATCGTATTACATATTAAATCGTGTTTATATTATATTTGAATTCTTATTTTTGTAATAGTATCAAATTTAAAAATCTCAACAAGCAAAAATTTGTTAACATCTTGTGAATTTTGAATATTAAATAAAATTTGATATCGTAGCAATCGTAATAATAAACATTATAAACATCAAGAGTAAAACTTATTGATGTACACTAAATATGTTATTTTTATCTTTATTTTCAAGCCATTTCAATTTTCAATATTTAACAATATATTTATATTATATAAATTTATTATATATTTATTATTAGTTATTTGTTCCCCCTCTGTCGGTTTTTCATCGAATAATTTTATGTTAACAGAATTATTTGATGAAATAATTTTATGTTGTACACATTAATTATAATTTTTCCAAACAATTTTATAAAGTATAAAGAAAATTATTTTGAAAAGCTATATATATTTTATTCAAAGGTATAAAGATTGATATACATTCATTCTATATGCCCAATTATTAGTACTTACAAAGAGAAACAAATAAAAGAAGACGAGATGCTACGATTGCAAATCAATATCAATATTTTCATTAATGTTTCACAGCGATTTTATATTCGCGTGTTTCGCTTTTCTCATTTTAAACCGGAATTAAATCACATTTTATTGGTCGACCGGTCGGAAGGAAATACACCAACATAAGATATAAAGCGAGGATGTGGTCAGATCAAACGGGCAAGCGGTAAAAAAAGCTGCCAATTATATATTCAAATGCGACCGCGTCCCGCTATCGAGCCTGCAGGAAAAAAGGATAAAAATTCAATTAAAAGAGTATCTCCGTTGTCGGAAATGTCGCAAGCACACCGCAGTCGCGGCCGCGCGCAGCATCGATTTTATTATACAGCCGTTCTCAAAATTGATCGGTCAAATTTCATCTTCCGGCTTGATTACAGTTACCATTATCGATACACGCAGCCGCAGCCGTATACTTTTGCAAGATTACATTTAAAATGGAGATCGTGATTCTGCGAGCTTGGCCCAACATTTGTAATAAATAGCCCGTCGATGTGTTGTTGCCTCGAAACGTCGTCCTAGATATCATATTTAAAAAGTCAAGCTTTGAATGTAACAACAATATAGAGAGAAAATAGAAAGAGTCTGCTTGGCATGCTGACTGAATATATTTTAAGAGCGAACTGGAATATAATTTAATAATTTTCAATGTCGCATATGAATTTGTCAAATTTCTCCTTTTCCTGTAGAAATGTTCATTTGACTTTAATTTGTAATTTATATATTATACTATATTTTAATGTATTATGATTGAACGCCTTAAAATCTAATAACAAAAAGATAAGCTTATCAAATTTTTATGCATAATAATAAAACGCATATATTATGTATATTGTATTACATTGTGTTTTATTATATCGAAGCATCAAAACTCTGATAATTTTATCTTTTATCAATGTTTGATATCAGATTACATTATTTTCTACACACACACACACACACACAAATACACGTATATATAGTAAATAATGTAATTTGATACCGAGTTAAAAAAAACAGGAATGAAAGCGTGACCTAAATGCACTGCACATTAGCAGTCGCCCGATGTGGCCCTCATTTTATACTCATTCCAATATGTGCGTTTAATGCGTTCTCCATGTTCGATAAATAAAGCTCAAAAACAGAAAGGGTGGCAACATTTAGCGCTGAATATGTAACGAAAACACGGGTATTAAACTTCAAATACACACATGTTCAATTTTAGGAAGAAACTGTGCCATGGCCATAATATATATTCGAATAGGTAATTATACTCACCCAATGAGATTCGTGAGCGCCAATTATCGCTGCGATTTCGTCCACATCATATCGGCCACCAATTACGGAAGTTCCAAACAGATTCGCGTGCACTCGGCTTTACGTATGATAAAACGCGTAAATTTGCTAGCCACGCGACGATGATCCGGTAAATTTGTCGTTGACGGCGTAAAACAAGGGACGAAATTAATTGATCGTGCATTAATTATAACCAGATGCCATGGTCACTATTCAAAAGGTATTGAACGCCCGCTCTACTGAACATCCGGATCATTAAGCATTTTCAGCAGAATTTCAACGATAATCGTACTATACGCAAAAGAACAAAACGTTTTGAATTCGATTTGTTTGAAAATTAAAATTATACGCAACGCAGAAGATGTATGTATACATTTTTTGAAATCTAAAAAGATTATTTAAAATATTATACAAATTTATTATTCATCTAAACTTATATTATGTGTACATCTTGTATAAATCATTTTTCCTTAAAAAATTTATAAGAAATTTATAAAAAATGTATATACATATATGTATATAATATTAAAGTTTATAGCACATACGTAATATAACGATGTAATAATACGTTAATAATTGAAACAAAATATCGCGAGACGATCGAGGTTTATTAGCATAAGAGGCAAGTTGGCATTGCGTTCCGTTTATGTATTTGTGACGAAAGGAACGATGGAAAAGTTATCGCAAAATATTTCTACAAGTTCTTTTCTACAAGTTTCATTTAAATAAAATAAATATTACAATCAAAGAAAAAGAAAAATCTGATTCAGTTAAGAGGAGGCAAATAAATTTTTTAGCATAAATTTTTATAATTTGTATTAATGTCCTTCGAGGAGTCTGTTAGTATACGACACGTTATTTTAAGTAACAATGGTAATTTGTTATAATAAAATAATAAAAATCAGACGTGTGCAAGGATGAGGTACATTGACTTGTATATGTATAAGAAAAAGTTAGGTCGAGGGTTAGATTAACTGGCTGTATCGCACGTCTGAATTATTTATTTAATTACAATTTAACTTTGAAATGCTTTATAACCGGACCCAATTTAAGCCCTTTAAGATTTGAGAATATTTGTTTATCTTTTGCCGAAGTCAAAATTGAAAATGAATAGTCACATTCAAAAGAGGGAACATTTGTGAACATTGAAAAAAAATATAAATCATATTCATATATTTGTATGTATAGATGCAGTAGAAATTTAAAAGAAAGATAGCATTTGGAGCACCTTCGCTAAATGTGTATCCAATGTGAGTCGCGTATATGTTTTCTCTTTTTTCATACGAAAATATTAAAAATATAGAAAATAAAGTGATCCAATGTTACCTTTATAAGTTTATAATTTTATTGCATAAACATATTAATGCATAAACATTTAAAAAAGCTATTTAACAACTTAAACATTAAATATCTGTATTAACTTCTCCTTCTTAAAACTATGCTTATGGATCTACTCGCAGTTCGAACAAGTAAAAGGCCCTTTATCGTTTTTAATTAATCCTTAATTAATCTTTAATTAATCTTCATGAACATATTCGTGACAAACGTCACACGTATGCATGTGCTCGGACATGGCCCACATTGATATCAGCATACAAAAGTTCTTTTTCTTTAATTATAAACAAAATATTGTAACAAAAAATATAAATTAAACATAGTGTTATAAAGTATGTGTTGAGTAGTAGGAGATTATTGTCGTGCATACGATTCTTCCCGCCAAAAAGGGCCTGACACTTCAAAGATTATTTAGAGTCTTAAATAATGGTTATATATCATCAGGGTCTGTGATCCTTTTGCCGCGTTTGTAGCAAGTTTCTGATCCGCCATCGCTTCTGATTGGTCAAAATCCACCAATCTTAGACGAATAGGAGGAGGATCACATGAAATTTGGAGAAGTCAATCTTTTGAGAAAAGGTAGCAAAGAGGTAGCGAGTCTGTCTTACGAGGTGCCGAAGTCAGTTAAGTCATTCCGATCCTAGTTCGCAAGTATTACCCTCGCGATTCAGGGTTTTCCCTTAGGCATTGTCGCGAGGTTATCGTAAACCAGGGCTTTAGCCTCCAGGCGCGAAAGTGTCCGACCAGGCGACTCAGGGTAGCAACCCCCAGTCAAAATAGTGTTAACAGTAACTAATAGTGATAAGTAACTGAGAAATTGTACGATAAACAGAACATTGTACATAAACAAATAAATATAATAGTTTTTTTCTAATCCAATCACATTGTGATATTAGTATTATCACATTGACGTGAACAGTATGAATATAGAACTATAGTTTTAATAACTATAGTTTTAATAACGTGACCTACGGATTAATAACTACGTTTTCATGATTATAGAAAGCGATTACTTATGGAATATTACATCATGATCACAATGTATTAGTTTTTTCTTGTTTTTACACAAACAAAATGAATAATATGATTTATGAATCGATGCAATCAAATTGTATGGATTGCCCGCTCGAATTACTACTCTATCATTTGTTAAATTAATCGTATAACCATGCATTTAGGCCGCGGCCTATACAATAGATGTCCTTGTTTATTCTATAAATTTAAACAAAGACACCTATCGTATAGGTCATGGACTAAGTGTACGATGTAAACGTAGCCTATATATAAACAGCGAATGGCCCTTAGGGAACGGCGTAAATTGAATCTGGTTATCTATTTAACATTTTTATATTAAAATAAGGTGGAACTAAAATAATTTATATTTGTTTTCCTGTAACAACATTTTGTTATTTAATCATCACGAAATAACTTTGAAAGATACAATTTTTACTAAAAAGTACATATCCGATTTTTATTTCTATTACTTTTTTATTACGTTTTTGTTAATTTAATATAGTTTATCATAGAGAAGCAATTTATACCATGATATGTACTAATTTACCCCACATATTAAGGCAAGTTAACTATAACGCAATACGTTCGTATTGCATTTATTGCAAGGAAACTACAGTATAGAGAACCATTACTGATATGAAAACATAGAGAAAGATCTTTAGCATATGATATTTTAATCATAATAATTAATTGTTTAAAAAAATCTGATGCCGAAATTGTGAAAACTGTGCTAAAAAGTCCTAGTCTCTCCTACTTCACAGATTAGCAAAAGCGAATCTGTTATACATCGAGCATAGTATATGTTTTCTGATGAATTTAATTATTGGTCAAAATTATATATTCAGATCACGTCTTAAGCCAACTTGGCTGTTAAAATATCATGATTAATTGGTACAATTATGTTTGATTAATGATCTTAATTACATTATCTTTCTCAGCCCTCGAACGCGCTCTGCATTTCCGTAGAAATTATTGTCCCATTGTTATTATAATCGACGCTATTATATAGCGGAAGTTATATAGTCTTTTGTTCGACCACAGTATGATTGTCAATGTTTGAACTATTAAACATGTTGATCGTGAAATCTTTATCTTCTGGTAACAGTATCTTTAAAGTATAATCTTTGGCAGGAAATATCATTAATATTTAGAATTTCTACAAAAAGTATAAAACATGTAAAAATATCTTTTTCTATTAATAGTAAATTTGAAATGTGTAATATTTTTTAAAAGACTATCGCCGTTCAGATTCGGCGTTAAACTGTAAGTCTCATATATCAGGGAATATATGGAACCTACAATTTATGGATCCCCCAGGCTGCAAGTTGGACATTAGGCTAACAACTTAATTCCGGAAAAAATCCATTGTTATGAACAAATCATGAGAAGGTTTTGATTCACCGTAAACTGTAATGTCGCGAAAGAAGAAGAAGAATATTTCTTAAGATTTAGAAGATAGAAGATTTTTTTTTAAACCTAAATTATTTTTTATATCTAAAATATTTGAAATAAAAATTATTCAAAGGATCTTAATATGTAATTATAGCAATTTAAAATATTGTCATAATTTTTACACCACCCAAACATTTAAAAAACTATTTGGATAAAAAATTAAAATAAATTTAAAATATTTAGAAAAATTTTTTATTCGAAAAGTAAAAAAAATTTTAAGAATTTTGAGTACGACCGTATGTGTGAATACATCAAATACGATAAAGGAAGCCAAGAACTGTCAAATTGGGATATTTAAAATGATACGTTATATTAAATTAATTCTTATATTAAACTAATTTTATTTCAGATATGATTGAGAGCCGAAAAACTTTTGGTTTCAACAAAATCATTCTGAAACGCTAATAACCCCCCCTAAATTAGAATAGAAAGAAAGAAAGTAAGAAACTTATTGCGAAAAATATTACTGAAGCCTCTCAGAGATCCCAGGTTCGGACCTGAGGTAATATTTTTCCTCAATAAGTTTTTTACTTTCTTTCTTTCTGTTCTAATTTAGAAGGATTATGAGCGTTTCAGAATGAGTGTGTTGAAACCGAAAGTTTTTTGGTTCTCAATCATATCTGAAATAAAATTAATTTAATATAAGAATATATATTATTTGAAACATCCAAATTGGCTTTTCCTTGGCTTTCTTTATCGTATTTGAATAAAAAAAAATGTTTACTGCCATAGTAGCTTTAAAAATAACTTTTGTTGAAAATAAATATTAATGTAACAAATAACAAAATTTAGTTTGTCGCTGTGAAATAAAAAATTTGTTGGCCAATATGTTTCAAAAGAATGTTTCATCTTTTCAAATCGTTTATTAGTGAAACAAGGAAATACGACTTTCATATTTCTGCACGCAGGACGGATATGTGCCGATTTGAAGTGAAAAGAATCACTCTCGGGACACTTCCTTGACTCGCGAGTACAGTCTGGAAAAATATCAGAGATATCTTTTGAGAAGATCCGAGGCTTAGAAGGAAAATCGCGCACGAGTGATCTCGTGAATTCGAGGACGCGATGTTGCCGTCGTCGTCACGAGGATTAAACCTCGTCGTGCGGGAGTGAAATCACCGGGCGCGAATCGAGCCATTAATACAGGGCAGATTAGTCGCGCTCTGCAGCTCGCGTGTATTCCGACCACGTTTTTCCGGTTATATGATCTTGGCCTGACTCTCGACCCGACTTTGTCATTACAGTGACAATGACAGATGCGGAAGCAGTGGCAGGCGGAATTGCTCAGCTACCATGCGACGTGAAACCACCACTCTCGGGGGACAAGCTGCACCTAGTTATTTGGTATAAGGAGGAGGCAGATGCACCGATATACAGGTAAATTTCTTCTTCTTTCATTTCTCTACCTCTCTCCCTTCCGCTCGGTCTTTCTTCTTATGTTGATCGCGTGCAATATCGTTCCTGCTTTTCGAATACAAAATCGCGTACAGTCGCGTGCTCATTATTATTACAACAGCGTTTGACGCTGTGAGTTATTTGCAGATTTCGCATTTTGATATCTAACTTTAGATGAAATTACCATAAGTTTCCCATTTCTAAATACAATATATTTTTTGCTGCATCGGTTAATTTAAAAATTTCTAAAATATCGCACTGGATTTAATCAAATTTTTTTTTATCTACGTAAAGAAATAAAGGAGAAATCAGTTGGATTGATGCATAACGAAAAGTATGATTTATTATCTCGTTGTTTTCTCTGACAAAAGTAATTCAATCTAAAATTTTTACTGTATTTATTTTACTGATATGTTTACTTTTACATACATAAAAACTACGCGACTCACTTTGTCAGTTTTAGTCCTTAAGTCTTAGTTTAATCCTTAATTTTATGTACGCATACAATGTATATATATATGTACAACGCGCTTTATATACTGACTTAAACATCTAACACAATAATTCTCTTGCACATATTTAAACATCGCTATGCAGCACTTACGGTATGTGAAATGATAATGTCACGTATGATATATATATGAAAGACAAATTATAGGAATATGAGATGCACAAGGACACACGTAGAATAGTAATTGAGAATTACAAAATTATATTCCTTTTCATTTATCAGCATGTGAAAGTAATACGTATAAATTAGTATACAATTTTATACGCGCAGTGCTATTCTCTTACAGCATGAGCAAATTTGCACATGTTAACAAATATATAATTAAAAATGGAAATAATAAATATTCTTCTTGAAACTCTCTCTCTCTTCCGACGAAATTAGCTATACATATATTACTCTTAAATTTGTAAATATACATTAATAATGTGGATAATATAATATAAAGATAAAATAATATAGTTTAATGAAATGTTTAAACGATCTTTACCGTTTAATAAAGTTATACGAAATAATTTCATAATAAAACAATTTAGTGCGTGATGCCCGAAGAATACAAATAATATTTTTGGCAAGTTAATTGCAACAGTAATTATTTTGGAATGAAATTTATCAATTTCTTGAGACGGGGCTCTGATTATACGCGGGATATACTCAGTTGAGAAAACGAACTTCTTCCGTTTGTTCCGCGTTGGACTTAATTCGCGTAAATGGAAATGCCTCTCAAACAGAAAGACAGGCATAATTTACATTCCGCGCCGCGAAAGTGACATATCAGAGGACTGCAGGAAAATCGCTCGATGTTCTAGTTAGGACCCTTCGACGTTCATTAAATCAAAGTGAATTGCATCTGAGAGATATGTTAATTGATCGACCATTAATGTAGTCGTCGATCAAATGAACGACGTAAACGATCCTGGCAATATAATTATTGTTAATAATACTGCTGTCGAATTTCTATTTACAGTTAGTCTAATTAGATTTGGTTGCATATTACTCGTACATTACTGATACATGAATCTCAAGCAAAGAAATATTTTTAAGCCAGTGCAGTGCGATGAATTCTATATGTAATTTTTGACTTTGATTTCAACTATACCGTTGCTATTTATTATTATATTTATTTCATATGCAAATAACGCCTTTCCGATTACAGTAATTTAATAATTTTAAATCATTCGATATGCATGCAGAATTTATTTTCATGTTTGTATAAAAATATTTCCGCCGTACAATATTTTTATTAAATTCTGCATATCGGTTCTTCGTAGCGATTTATTATATGAATTTTGACATTCCGTATAATTTTTAAAAAGTCTCAAAAATTCTCTCTTTAAAATGCGTTTTATGATATTCTTTTAATTACAAAAGCATGTTATCATTTTTACACAGCTCTATTTCACGAAAATATTTAAATTAAAATTTATACGGTACATTATTCTTTTATGTTTGCAATGTTTTTTTTTTTAACATTTTTATAAATTTATCTGTAGATTTTTTAAATAAGATTACTATTGAAAAACACATAAGATTAATTTATTACGAATTTGTTAGATAAAATAATTGGTGAAAATATGATAACGCGATGAAAATGAATATCCTATAAACGTTTAATCCACTTTTATCGTGTTGAACCTCTTTTCTAAGAACTGCTGGCGCATTACAGGAGATTGTTTTCATTGAAATGAAAAAACTTTCCTGTTAAGCGTCTTACGTCTGTAATTCGCTGAAGAGTTCTCTCTCGACAGCTCGATATTAGTTTGCTGAGGTACGTCAAAGGAAAAATTAACGTATGCCAATTGTACTCAGGAGATTAATTAATCCGCGACGCCATTACAGTTGCAATTTCGACTGCGATTCCGCCATTGGGGGATTTTAGTGCTACTGCATATATCTCGTAACGAAGCGCAATTGCCGTAGGAAATACGATGACTGTAAATCCTCGTGTTTGAATTTTTCGAGTCGGCTTAACCGTGCGATTAACTTACGCAAAAATTCGCTCGATGGATGCATTGCGACTAGGAAAAGAGAGAGAGAGAGAGAGAGAGAGAGAGAGAGAGAGAGAGTGTGAGAGTGAAAGCGAGCAAGCATAACATACGTGCAGAATACTCTTCTCGCGAGCATAGACGGGACATTACTTGACGCATGCGTGTTTTGCTATGACTGACACAATTAATTTGTAAATTACACGGTCCGGAACGTAATCAACCGGTACTGCTAACTTCACTGACGGATTGTCGGCTTATTATATTTACCGGTGGATTTACGCATCGCGTTTGAAGTTTGCGAACCGGATGTGCTCGCGTTTTCGGAGGAAAATTGCGCATGGCTCGTTTGCTCCGTTTCGTTGCTTTAGTTCAGTTATTAACTAAATGGCAGAGTAATGCATTAAGCATGCTAGATAGCCAAAATTATCCCGTTACAGCACGCATGTAACGCAGCTCGATCTTGATAATGTATTCGTTGCTTGGCAACCGATGCGCACAATCGATGCGTCTGCACAAAATCACGCGCATGAGAATTAATACGCGGCGAAGAAGGGCTCGCGATTATTACGTAATTTGGTTAAATTGCTGCGTTTGCTTGTGTAAGGTAATAAATCCGAGAGGGTCGAACGGTGTAATAAATAAATGAATTTAAGTCTACACTCTAAAAAATATTGATGTTAATCAATTGGATTTAACACCCCTGGTGTGGATCTAACATCCATGTGGTGTATATAATTCTCACTGTGTTCGTGCTAATATTAATAGTACACATTAAATTATAGTTCAAATCAAACAATTTGATACGCTTACGGTCTAAAAAATAGCAGTGTGAATTTAATATCATGCGGTACCGATGATTATAAACATCATGGATTGAAGTCCCCATCATGTTAGCGTTATTAATATTAACACTGTAAGCGTATCAAGTCGTTTAAACTACAATTTATGTGTATTCTGGTTGGAATGGAAAAAGAAGCGAAAAAGAGAGAAAGAACGTGAAAAGAGTTAATCTCATTCAAATCGAGACAATTCGGTTTCTCGATCGCAGAGAAAACTTCGGATTAAGGCACGCATTCTTTTATACCACAAGTTGATATCGCAGTTTATGCATAGAAACGAGGCGAAGCCTCGAGGAGAACATCCCATATTTTCCTCGCATGGAGGATCACAACCCAACCCCGTGACACACTTACATTAGTGTACGTCTATCCCCGCACCCTGAATGTTCCCCCTAGGGTGGTCCATATAGCGAATTGGCTGCTGCCCTTTATTTCTCCCTGTCTTTCCTCCGCATCCCAGCATCCCCCTTCCTCTCTCTCTACACCATCTCTTCTCCCACGTTCTCTTTCTTCCATCTCAGTCTCTTTTCCTCTCACGAGTACGTCTCTCCGGGCGACTCTGATATATGAATTGTGGCCCGAGCTTAAAGATATTCCAGAATGAAATTATGGATACGATATTATTTCTTCTGGCACGCACCACGCGCAGAGCGGTGTATCTATTGCGTTATCCCTCTGGCACTTTCGCGGTTTTATTAAGTTAAAAGTCTTTCCCGACTCATGACGAAGTACTCCGTCGCGCCGTGGCAGCCTTGTTTTTTGATACACTCTCCATCCCGATCTTCGTGCCAATTGATTTATCTTCGTCTATTTCTTCGACTTGGCATGAAAACTTGTCATCGTCTCTATGATAAACGAAATAGATATAAAAGCGACTCCAAACGACATGGCCAACGATATGTACGTCAACATTAGCAAGTACACTGCTAAATTTATAATGTCAAATTATACCCAATTAGAGTTATTTTTAATTATTTCTATAGATCGCCACTGTTCCTACCTGATATGTCGTTATTTGATTAAAATAATGAAGTTAAACAATTTAATTTAAGAAAATGTATTAAATTTTACTCAAATTTAGATTGAATGCATTTACTAAGTGCATACGTTAAATAAATGATGTTTACTTTGAAATTAATTTACATTGTGATATACAGGGCGTCATCAAAATCCAGATAAATCGAATAATTTCTTTAAACAAAATGTTTTTAACGAAAAACTAAATATTATAAAAAATCCTTTACATGGCACTTGAGAGGGTTCCTGTAGAGTACAATTATTCGATATATTCCCCATAGCTTCAATGACTACCTCTATTCTCGGTCTGAAGCGTTCGCACGCATTGTAATGTAGCGCTGTCCATACCGACGAATGTTGCCTCAATAGTGGTCCTTAATGACGTCACATTGGGATGCTGAGATTTGTTTGTCCCTTTCAACTACGCCCTATACGTAGTAGTCCAAGGAATTTAAATCTGAGCTGTTGAGAGGCCAGAATTCCTTGGATCAAAACATATCAACGTTGTCTGAGAGACAATTTTGAATCAAATGACTCATATGAGCCGATATACCGTGCTAAAAAATATATAGCCTTCCGGACGCCACAATTTCCATCCACGGTTTCACTGCATCCATCAGAATGCGCAATGATTGCCCTGGGTCATTCGAAATCAGCACTTGAGCCCTTTCAATGATTGCGAGGGCACCTCGCGGTGCGTTCTTTTGAGTGGCTCTTCCTCGTACTTGGCGTATTTGGCGTACTGGAATCTTCGTTGGACTGTTCTAAAGCCGTATATTTTGTCACAACATAAACAATCGATCTCGGGTATCCAAAGAATCGAATTATTTCCGTTGCTGAGCACCCAGCGCGAAGGCCTTCAATGATCGCGGCTCTTCGATTATACTCCGCACTTGGTTTCAACTTCGCCATTTTGAGAATATGACTGTTTACTACAAACATCAGGCTTTCTCGGATGCCAACAACAACCTCTGACACAATATAGCGGAAAATTTCAATTGAAATTTGTCTGGATTTTGATGACGCACCCTGTATATAGAAATTAAAAATGATAAAATGTTATTCAATTTATATCATTTTTTTGGACTACCGTTACTCCTTTTATATCTAACAGTGTGTTACACATGCATACGACGTGCTATGTAATAATTCATATGAATGTAGACTAATATTTAACGAATATGCGGAAAATGTTGCGTATTGGTGTACATTGATCATTTGGAGCTGCCTTATAAGTTATAGCAAAAAAAATTATTAGCTACTGTACCTAAACTACGAAAAATTTGATTAGTATTATTTATTTTAACATTTTTTTTTATTTTTTAAATATTACATTAAAAGCCAAATCTTAAAATTGAGCTTTATTGGATCGATTTCATTCATCTAGAAAAATGTTTCAAGCAACAATCAAGAATTTATTGATGAATTTACAAATGTGAAGAATTTTGATAATTTTATAAGACTTTCTGTAATAGAATGCTCTTACGAAAAGTCGTATCTTGTAACGAGTTTTTATTTCTAAAGTATGATTGTGGTCGACCCCTTCTTGGCAAGTAATTAGGGAAGATTACCGATAATAGTCAAAGCGATGTTGACAAAGGAAATGCAAAAGCGTGACACGTTCTGTACGTGATGTGCATCTCTCATCTGTTTGCAATGTCCTTTGTACTTGCATGTCCAACATACGATTGCTCTATTCGTTGCTATTGAAACATCTACACGAGAGATAAACGCTTGTAAACGATGAATAATAATGTCGTGATTAATTGATAGATTGCAATTGTTATACATTATATCTTAAATTATTAAATAATCCTCATTTATGTTTATTTAATTAAAACGATACCTATATGACATGCGATAAATTTAATGTTCTAAATAGGCAATAAAACTAAAAATATTTGTGGCTGTTTCTAAACACATGTGTTGTAACCGTTTTTGCCACATCTTCCTTTTATTGTGCCGCAATTGGTCTTCGAAATTCGATAAAAACAATTCTTTGAAGTAACAATAATTCCAATAATAACCGAAATGAATTTAACGCTGCTCTAGCTATGTGTTAAATTGAAGATAAAACCGATGATAACGTATACTTCATTAATGAATGTAACCTGTACATATATCTCTTACATATGTCTAATTACGATGCCCGGTGTCCCTTTTGATTAACGTTATTTATCGCTTGACCGTTTAGCAAAAGCCGGATAAGGTGCTCCAGAAAATCGAAGACGCAGAAAATCGTTCGGACAAGCGAAAGCGTTCACACGCTCGGTTGACGATGTAACTCGCCTTGGCGAACCGGCGCGAGTTATATAAAAGTACGAACGTCCTCCAAGGACCGGTTTCAGAAAACTACTCAGCACATATATCGCTCTGTGCGGCTTCTCTTTCTCCGGCTTCGGGATGCACCCGCACCTGAGCAGGTGCAATTTTGCGAGCGAGTCACATTCGTCACACCTTGAATAAAATGAATTCCTTTCATATTTGAGATCCATATTTACATATAATATATACAACATATATATTTTTGTTATGCCAATTCTTCCCAGGATAAAAAATATGTGCAAAAACATTTATAAATATTGTTTTATTTTCTCAGCGAAACGCAATTAATTTCTTAAAATTTCAGTAAAAATTAATCTTTCCAAAGAAAAATAGCTTTAAGTCTTTTTTTAAATACACAATTTAAATTTAACATGTAAAGTATAAACAAATAACAATTTTTATTGTGACACTCATTTTATTATTTGATTTTTACAGATTTTCACTTTTTGTTTTTTGAATTTTGTCGTAATCTTATGCCCATAGCTGTCAGTTTTATTCGTTTTCGTAATGATCATCTAATTATTCAACCATGATGAGAGATTTTAATTGTGCATCTGATTAGTGATTCAACATGTACCTGCAGGGAATGTAGGATTATCTCCCCAGAACTTTTTCTTTTTTTTATTGAAAACGAATCCATATACAACCAAAGCATTTGTAATGCTTAATTAAAATATATTAAAAATCAGAATATTAATAAGACTAGTACAATAATATAAACAGATTATATTTTAATAATATTATTATCATTAAAATAAAAGATCTTAATAACATTAAACGAAAAATATTAAAATATTTATATTATGTAGAAAATATTTTATTCCATTAATATTCAATTAATATTTTGTTAATCATTTAGCTTGTAGGTTCACTTTTTCAGTTGAGTTTTTTGGGGGGATTAGAGAACTAATTAGATATCGCACAAGACTTTTATGCACGTTTACAGTGTGACAACGTTGACTATTTAAAATCCCAAGGAAAATATGACCACTGATATGCAGACAATGTCGACCACAGCACGTTTAAAAGTTCCGCGATAACAGAATGCCATGGCGTACAACTGACGTCATGGTATAATAACGCTGACAGAATTGCAGAAACTGCTGTGAGATGCACCCAGAACTGTACCTTGCATTAGAAGCGTATACGTTCGAGAAGATAAGGAAATTATAGCGGTTAATTATTACCTTGAGTAAGTATATCGCATTCGCTTTAGACCTTCTTGTGTTGCGAATCTAGTTCAGGAGAAAGATTAAAGGAATGAATTAACAGAAATTATTTACTTTTAATTAACATGTTTTAACTGTTTTTTAAAAACTTAATATGTAATATATTTTTGGAATATCAAGTCCTATTTTAACGATAGATGATTTGAGTTTTTTCAAAAAAAGATTAACTATCAGAAGATTATCACATATCGTAACATTTGATACATGAAATATGTTGACATAATTATATCTCAAATTAAAATTCTTAAAAATAAAAACTAAGAGCTATCTTTTAAGTATTATAAATATTAAAATTTAGTTATTCAATTGAACTCTGAAAATTTAGTTCACAACTTACAAGAATTTATTGAAGCTAAAAATTATTGATAATATTTTAATAAAGAAGAAATTCAAAAATGTCTTTAATTAAAATTAGGGATCTAGGGCATCCTGTATGCACATTGTACGAGAAATAATAGTGCTTTATTTGAGGAAAAATTACTGTTAAATATATACGCCGGGATCAAGGTTCGTCGAAAATTTTGCTCAAGCATAATAATGAGTTCTGAAAAGTTACCGAGGAATTTCATTATGGCCCCGATCCGTCGCAAATTTCTTTGGAAAATTTCTTTGTAGCAACGACGCCGCATAAATTCAGTTAGCTTCGTTTCTGTTCGCCTCTCGCCGATAGAAATTCTGCGAGGGCAGCGCGCTGGCGTAAAAGGACCAACATTAGAGGGCAAAGTGCTACGAGAATCCTGCGTGACTCTGTACTTTTCTTTAGTAACTGCGCCACGTCGAGGCATTTTTCTCGATTGACCGTCTCGTGAGAGTTTAATAGGGGCAATATAAAAGTTTCTCTCTATACGTCCGCCTGTCCGAGAAACACGATGACGCGCATTAGTGAGTATTGAAGGAAAAAGAAGGGAAAATAGGAGGCGCGAGAGCTTTTCTTATTTAGCTTTTTATAGGCAAACTTCCAATCATTCTTTAACGCGAAATCATAAATACAGTGTAAATACTGCACGTGAGGCAATCACTGCTGCTGATCATTTTGCATTTCATATCATCTGTATAATATACATGTTATCTTGTCATGATAATTCCAACAAGTTCAATCCAATCATCCATATATATATATATATATATATATATATTCTCCACCTTCTCTTAATGATAAAGGCAGTATGTAATGGCGCAGATAAACATCATTACCTAAATTCTAATTTTAAAATATCTCAAAATATTCAAACAAATTACACATTGTTGACTTCAAACGATTTATAATAAAGTATAATATATTTTGAAATAAATGCATCATCTAATAAAAAGTTTTAAATAAATTATATAAAAGGTATATCAGATCACAATTTAAAGGTATATTAGATCGACTTGACTTAGTTCTCTTCAGCTATAAATTAATAATCCCCAAAAAATATACATGTTCCCCAAACGCATAGAAAATGTTATATATTTTAAATTTTATACTATTGTATATACACTGAACGAATAATACGTGGAGGTAATATTCTGTTCAAATTTCATCGTTTTAATTTTGAATTTATTTTCCATACGTTTGAGAAATATGTATGTTTTTTGTTACTAATTTATAGCCGAGGAGGAGAAAGCCAAATCTCGAAACACACTCCATAAATAATATATTTTGAATCAATAAAACTATTCTAAACATCTTAATTGAGCTCGTTCAATTGTGATGACCTGGTACATCTATTTAATTTATTTATTGTGCCTGTTATACAAGCGAAAAATTTTGAATTTTGTACTATAATAAACTTTTAATTTAATTTTTGTTGCAGCTTCGACACGAGAGGGAGGGATAGTCCGGATCAAGGGAATCACTGGCAAGATCACAGCCTAGAAGGACGCGCGTTCTTTAAGCACTCCGAAACTCCAGCGAAACTCACTCTGGAAAAGGTCCGGGAGAGCGACGCAGCTGTTTACAGATGCAGAGTCGACTTCAAGCAGTCGCCGACGCGCAACAGCAAAGTCAATCTAACGGTCATCAGTGAGTTCCTAAACGATATTCCCGCATTGACCTGAATATAAGATGTGCTTGACAATAAAGGGAAGCGAGGCACGTCCCTTTGTAACTTTCTCAGAACCGCGGCGCGGTTTCTTTGAATACGTTGAATTACTCCTTATTTCCACGTGTATTTGACAATTTCGATAACGAGCTATCTAAATAAGCAATCTAAAAACATTTAGAAAATCATGTATCGAAAATCAATGTTCGATAACATATGGAAAGCGTATTCTTGATTTTTTTTCGTAAACAATAGCTGTACATTGCGTACATCAATTTAAACTTTCAGTCTGTGCTTAAAGACTAAAATTGCACAATGACAATAAGACACACAAATTATCATTTTTAAAAGTCGCTGGATAAATTCAGAAATTAAAAAATTCAATATCAAGAAATTTCAAAATTGTGACAGCAAATTTATCAAATAGAAAAACTGAAGTCTTCCCTTTGTACCTTTTATAATCGATTAAATCTATAATTCATCGTTGAAAATTCTTGATAATTGAATTCCGAAGCATGGAATTATGTGACACACCCCGCGGTTATATTGATTAATTTGATATTTGCGCGGTCACCGTGCCGTATCTAATGCAATAGACACCGTTATCATCGAATAGCCAGTATCCAACCACCTCGAACACGTTCTCAAAACAGTGCACCGGCTGCATTTAACTTTTTCTTTGCATTGCGTTGGAGTAACGTTTCCTTTAATGGAAGAACGGTTACGTGACTATGGCTGATAATACCGAGCGGATAGATACCGAGCCCTTTAGTTCTATACCGGTACATTAAAATTTATTTTTTATCTTCGGAAACCTTCCTTAATGGTAAAGGCGGTACGTGATGGCGCAGACTGATACGTCGTCATGCAAATTGATTCACCTTGTGCTTCACGCGAATATTAACGTTAGTGGTATCGCGAATTCTTTTACGCATGAGATTAGTGCTAATTATAATATATATTTACAAGAGTGTAAGTAGAGACTATCGGGAAAGATAGTACGAGTATATGAAAAAAATTCTAATTCTAGACACGAACAATTCATTTCTCAAGTCAATCTTTAAAAGTATAATTTAATATTTGTAAAATATTTATTTTATCGAGTTTTTCTTTCTTTTTTTTTGTAATACAATATAAAATCCTTTTATATTATAAAAAAAAAGAATCATATGACATAGTTTTATCTGAATTTTTTTCTGCAAATGGTACTATTACGAAAATGAGATGAGAGTGAAATTGATAACAATAATTACCGCCATTCTCTCGACTTCATTAACACTTTGCGTGATAACAAGATATTTATACGCCGCGCCGTCCGCATACTTGCAGTTTTTGGGGCTGACGTACATTTATGTTAGAATTTTTCACGATCTTTATTTAATTCAGATTAAAATTGCCATTTTGAATTCAGAGATTTTCGTTTTAGATTTAAATTCAGCAGTTTAAAAATATTCCATAGAACAGTTTTCATGTGTCAATTTTATAACAACTTCACTAAAAGCATTTTTTGTACGTATAACGCACTTTTTTTTAACGTATTAATTACATTTCAAAAAATTTTTTCCTTTAATCCTTTTTTATTTGCATTAAATGGAGATTCGTTTCGCGACATCACCGTAAAGCAGCTGTAGTAGCGTTTCATCTTCTTAGGTGACATTATAGGATTGATACATCGTTGCGTAAATTGATTCGTTCTCCCTCCTCCCCCCCCCCCCTCCAGTCACTGTGTTCGCGTTGTCGCAGACATTCCGAATAAGAAGAAAAATGAAGAGCTTCTTAACGTGAAAATTATTACAGTACCGCCGGAGCAGCTTAGCATATTGGACGAAGACGGAAGGTCTCATATTCCCCATTACATCCTTGGCCCGTACAGCGAAGGAGCATCTCTCAATATCACGTGTGTCGCCGCCGGTGGTAAGTGCATGACACGTCGATGCACTTCCAGTACGTTCACCTTCTATAACGTTCAGGCGTTACGTCGTTGCCTCGACTTACAGTACTTGAGTTACGTAAAATAAATGTGGCTCAATTTCTTTGACACTTCAGACAAATGTGTTATATGTGGTCTCACGTTTTGAATTTCGAACAAGAAATAACGCCTTCGGAGGTAAAACAAAGTATAAATATCGGATGTGGAATGGTGCAGTAAAAATAAAGAGTAAAGTATTTTGATAGTGATAGGAAATTTAATAAATATTTTTTAATTGATTTGACTGTGGAATATCTATAGAATTTTATAAAGTTTTAAAATTAATTTGTAACATTTACCACTTATTTTAATCTGTTGCTAAAGTCTTTTTTTTGTTTTAATAATATTTGTGTGTTTCTTATATATATTTTATTTTTAATTAAATTTTCTTTAATTAAAAAATAATAATTTTGAAATATTTTTTTCAAAAAATTTTTTATTTCGTTTGAATTTATTTTTTGTTTAACAAAACATAATGTACACAAAATTTATTTGTTACTCACAATTGTTATCAAATTAACTTTTTACAATATTTTTTTTACAATAGAAAAACTCAAAATTTTACAAAATAAATCATTTATTGTAATGATTTTATATAGATTTTAATAGAAAAGATATAGTTTTATATATTAAAAATATTTTATTTTTTACATTAAAAAAATTAAATTAAAATATTACGAAGTGGTATACCTTTTTTACTCCATATTATAATTAATAAAAATATTATCTTTGTATATTAAACAACATAATAATGAATATGGTGTGTTTTAATTATATATATATATATTTCATTTTCAAATTTGAAATAATTTCTCCTTATCAAAACGAATGGTATCAGATTTTTTTCGATAATAGTATAAAATGTATGCTTAAGGGTTTTCTAAAATGACAGAATTACCGATATTACACGTAAAAAAGTACTTCGAATTAACTGCAATGTACATATTGTAAAATCGTTTTACACAATTAAAATGCGCATAAAAGAAAGTATGAAACGGTCGATTTCACAAGAAAATCGAAAAAAAAAGTTAAAAATTGCAGCGTACTAAATGTTATTTTTTAATTTTTTCAATTTTATCGTTAAATCTCGCCTTTTTTGTACTTATTTTAATTGTGTAAAAGAACTTTTACAATCTATTCAGTCAATTCGGAGTACTTTTTAATCTATAATGTTAATAATTCTGTCACTTTAGGATCTTCTTAAAAGATTATTCCAAAAAAGATTAATGTGCAACCATATGTTGTTTACTACGCTATTTTGAAATTTCAAATTATACTCTTCCAAAAACTTTACTATTGATTTTAATTTTATTGTAAAGAGTTCATTTTTCATATTTCTGTCTGTATAATGGCATGTTAAATCGAAATTCGAGTGATTACACGCCGAGCGGATGCCATTAGCGAGACATAGCAGTGACGTCATCGACGTGTATTCGCAGCTCTGAACTTATGTTTCTTTAGGGCGACCGCAACCACGAGTGACATGGTGGCAAGGGACTTCCCTACTTGATAACAGTTACGAGACTGTGGATGCTAAAAGGGTCCGGAACGTGCTGCAATTGGAAAAGTTAGGCCGCGAACATTTGCGTACGTTTCTGACCTGCCAAGCCACAAACAACAACATGGTGACACCGATATCAAGTTCAGTGTCACTCGACATGAATTGTGAGTATCGACAAAATGAGGTGTTACTGTTGCGACGATCTAAAAAGTAAATGAAAAAAGTGACAATTTCTAATGATACATTTTATTTTATTTTATCTGAATAAGAATATGAAGAGAGAGAGCACAATTTATTATTATTTCTGTTAATGATGTACGGTTGAATAAATTACGAAAAAGGAAAACGGAGACACATATTAAATTAATTTATTACATTGTAAAATGAAAATACACATTCATACAATTTCCAGATAATTACACGTTTTCATAATTATTAATTTAATTTAATTACTATGGTAAATTGTGCTTAAAAATCGCTACGTGTCTATTATTATTGTATAATATTGGTATAATTTATCCGAGAAACGTCAGTGGATTTAGTCTTTACTACAGAAATTTCTATTAGCTTCAAAGCACGTGCGCGGATCGATAGGTGCTTAAATCCGAGTGCGACACACTCTTTTACAGTAAAACCGCTGTGGGTCCGGATTCAAGGAGAGAGTCGTCCACTTAGCGCCGGCAAGACCTACGAGATAGGTTGCGAGGTTGTCGGAGCCAGACCAAGCCCGACGATCACATGGTCCAAAGGAAACATGATATTGCGAAATGCACGGGAAACGGTACGGATTTAAAATATATTATCAACGATTCAATGCATTCTCATAAATCACACGTATGACACACTTGTCCTAAGATCCTCCTAACGTTTCAGCGATTATTTTTTTAATTTTTTATTCTTTCATATTTTGAAAATTGATAGGATTACATCAATATGTGCGTGAAAAATCTTCACAAACATCGCACTTTCATGATATTTCATTGTATACTGTTAGTTATGAGAGTTGCAAAAATGGAAATGTATTTTAAACCAAAATTTAGAATGAATGATACTACGAAAATGAGCTGTACTTCTAATGTAAAAATATCGAGCTAAACATGTATTTGATCATATATTATAAATATGTAATTAGCCATATAGATATCACTTTGATAACTTGTGTCTTTCTAGATGTTGCAATTTTTTACTTCATTTTTATCATATTTATGTAGTTAAAAAAAATATTTTTAAAAAAGTTTAGCAATTATACCATTTGATAAGGCAAAATTGTAGCTTTTAAAATCCATTTTTTAAATTACGGTACACAATGATTTTTAACGGAATTATGAGTTAGAATCCGCGATAACTCCATAATAAAAAATCTTAAGAACATTTTCAAAAACGATTTTGTACAATAGAAAAAACTTTAAGCTTTCATGTTAGAAAATCGAAAATGTTTACAAGTTTTTTTGATACTTGACAAAATAAGAAGAAAGTTTTTATTTTGTCTAGTTCATAATTTTCTATAAAAAAGAAATTCACAGAAATTTAAAAAACATAGATCTTCGAAAAATAGATATTTTAAGCTTCAAAACTTTTTTTTTACGTATAAATTTCGTTTATTTTTAACAAAGTTATAGCTGCTTGAATTTTGATGTTCGTAACGCTATCAACTTTTGTTCCAACTCGATAGTTACATAAGCCAATTATTTATTAATATTTACTAACGAAACAACATACAAAAGTACAACGTACAAAGTTTTATTTATTAATATTTACAAATGAAACAAAATATAAAAAATACAGGAAATTTTATATCGTTATCATCTATCGTTAAAAGACGATTTATTACACAATTTATTTGTATTCAGTTTTATCAATAAAATTAATGTATTTATTTTATATATTTATTTTAATGCTTCCTAAAGCAAACCATGGTGTTTCGAAAACACCACACTATTTATATTTTACTTAATATAACAGTTGAAAAGTTTTTAGAGATATGAATATTGGAGTAATAATTGACTAATGTATAGATTCAATATCAGCGTAATCATCTAGTGGCTCTAATCTGATTCAGAATGTGTATGCATATCGCGATTATTAAATTATTCGGTAAACTGTTTTCAATTCATGAAATCTCGCCAGCAGACAAGTCCCGATGGCAACGTTACAACCAGCATTCTCACATTCGTACCGGGTATCGAAGACGCCGGAAAGATCCTCTACTGTCGCGGCGGCGTGCCAGATATTCCGAATTCGGAGTTAGAGGATGGATGGAAGCTCAATATATTCCGTGAGTATTTTCACAGAAACGCACCGGGATGCCCCCGCAATTTCACATCGCGAATATGTCCGCACAGTAGAAACTTCCATCAATGTAATATTTTTACAAGCACATCGCGCATGCATACCATCGTACATATGCTCTACAAAGTCAACATTAAAATTTCAATCGAGAATTTATTTCTCTAAACCATTCTTTGTACTTTGGATCTCGTTGCTATCGATGGATTGTTTACATAAAACATAACAACATTTACCGTTGGGATCAAGTCTAGCTACATCCATAGCGGTTATGTTACTTTATTTTAAAGATTGTAACACTGGAGCCTGAATAACAATAGATTTTCATGGTTGAGCTGGTTTTTCCTCGGAAAAATTATTAAAATATTTTAATATCAAATATCAAAGGAAATTGCAATTTAAGGTTTAAAAGTGTAAATAAGTTTTAATTTACTTTTTTAGAAGTATAAGTGCATGTGTGTGTGTGTGTGTGTGTGTGTGTGTGTAATTATTTTACTTTAATTTAACATTAATTTAACATTGATTTAAATGACAAAAATTTAAATTCGACAAAAGTACTTACTTGCGATTAGTTAATATTAATGAATACTTATTTCCTATTAGTTGTGTACTCACATATACGGTCCTATGAGATGCTTAATTAATACTGTTAATGAATACTGTTACACAAGATTACTTCATTTTAATAAGGAAATATTAAACTTGCACTACGCACTAAAAATTTACCTTCTAAAAAATAATCACCAAGCGATCAATTGATCAGCGAGATTACGTCTTAAACGTTATGTAACAAGTTAAAATTCACAAAATTATTTTAAATAATCTTATATAATTTTATTTCTATATTTTATTTCTATATTTAATTAATAAATAAAATTAAGACATTTATAATTAATATCATTGCTATTTCGCGGTTGTCAAAAATTTTTGTCAGTCTTTCTAAATGTTTCGATTTTCTTCTCCACCATCCACCATCATCGTTATCAATAACCGGAAAGTTTACAGTTTTCTGTTGGATGCGTTCTTTCAAATTTATTGGCACGTGGGGGAAATCGGAACCCAACGGTCATGTCGTCGGCGGACGTCGATGCCGTCCGCGCCGTAGTCCAAATTGCACCCTCGGTGCAACTTTCCAACGCCATTAATACGCAAAGTTGTAGGACGAATCGCCGCGAAGCGTCGCAGTCGGCCAGGATTAACGCCGTGATTTCACTGTCCAATATAAAAGTTTTCCTCTAACCGGTCCAAGCGAGCGAGAACGAGATACAGAAAAACGAGGGAGGGCGAGAGAAAGAAGTTACGCGTGGAAATTAATGGCACATGCCGATCCGCCGCGCTGAAGATTCAGTCCGATTACGCGCCGCGTATTCCACCACTTCGACTACCTTGGCAGCCCCATTTTCTCGTCTTTCTACAGTTTTTTCCATTAGTCCGCCAGTAATTCCACAACGGACGGTGCTGGGAATGGGCGAGGAAATTTACTCTTACTGCATTTATTGTAAGCGCAAATCGGTGAATCGGTATTATCGGATTCGCGGCGCGGCGCTACCGCGAAAGGAATCATAAGTAACATTCGATACGGATGCGATTTTTTTTTTTAAGTAATACCCTGGAACGGATACCGGACGATGGTCTCTCAATGGGAAAATGTATCGGCACTCGATGCCGTTGACGATTTATTTACAAGAATGCTGAAAAATGCATCCGCACTGCGAATGTATTATTAACGAAAGCTTTTGAAATATTTTGTCAAAAGATTAATCGATAAACCAATCTTTAATGATTTTTTTATTCCTATTAATTTCCTATTACTCGAATTACGAAGATTCAGAAATATTTAATTCCATCGACATTATTTAAAATCTGATGTACATAATAATATATCTATATTGGAAAAATAGTTAAAATTTTGAAAAAATTAATTATTTAGTATGAATTACTTATTAAAGTGCCCTTGAATTCAATCTTAAAAAAAATTTTTTTAACATGGTTTCAATAAAATTAGAAAATTTTATATGCCGGTATAATTTACATTCAAAGTAAATCAAATAAACATTTGTCGGTTAATATCGACGTTAGCGTTAAAATATCTTGCTGAAAGGAGAGTTTTAATTTCCCTTTCGCATCTAAACGTCCACTTACATTTTTCTTCTTTTTCTCTAGACTGATATCTAAACGCTAATAACGTCGATTACAATAATTAAAGTGGCGTACGTCTCTCATATCGGCACATTTCGCGCGCTTCAGCTTTGATGTCGATTCTGTTTTCAGACGAGCCTGTGGTTACCCTCGAGCTTGGCAGCAATTTGAATTCGAGCGCTATTCGGGAGGGTATCGACGTTTACTTCGAGTGCAACATCAAGTCCAATCCCTGGGTTTACAAGGTTTCCTGGCGCCATAACGTGAGTCCACACACGCGCGTACCGCACGGGGCGCAGATAACGAATCCTGTTCAGAAATCGATAATATAAGCCGACGAAGCTTAATCGCGTCGAGATAAGGGAACGACGGCGCGCACCTGCGTCACGCAAACTTCTGTCCGAAACTCGTGCGTTTGATCTCGAATTCGGCGTATCGCCGAAAGCACCGTGTAGAACGCGTATAAAGCGGACGTTTCTCGTGTAATTACATTAATTTTCGGAGAACAGGTTTTTTTTCAATTTTCTCTTAATCACTTTGCATTTTAAGAAAAGTAACTTTCTTTCAAATGTTTCAAATTAGATAATCGACCTTCCATAATCGAGACAATATAACTTTTAGGTCCAATTTTTTATTATCCGGTCAATTTGTGTTAAGCTTAATCTCATGTTTCACCCAATGAACTTCACAATTGAAGTCCATATGGATAAAACATTAGAAAGCTTAACCACAAGTTAAATAAAAAATAAAAAAAAATCGAATCGATTGTCAATGTTTTATGTTTCTGATTTAAAAGATGCTGAGATCTAAATTTTGAAATTAAGAATTGTTATCATGACCAAATGCACCTTAAAATATTTTCAGTATCATATTGTCTTTCAAAAATATACCTTTGAAAAATTCTTATTTTTTATTTATATTAATTTTATTAAAATTTTTATATGTTCTATTTCACACTGAGAGAAAAGAATTTGTTAATTTAACAAGCTGCAACAAATGATTTGTAGATATAATGATAACAAACATCGGTACTGAAAACGAGGATTCTTCTATGATGGAAACTAATGCTAATCTACTATTCCAATCAATTATTAATAGAAGCAATCATGTATCTGCTGGATAGATTTGTATTTGCTAGCAATACTGATTATTTGCGAAAGGTACGAATAACGATTTAGCAATATGTGATTTGTATCGTATATTTGTTATATTGATAAATAATGAGAAATGATTTGCAATAATAACTGATCAATTCGTTTTCTTATCAAATCATCACATTTGTTATCACTTTTGTATATAATAACAATAACAAACTCATTTCTCTCAATGCGTGAATTAGTTGATAAACGATAATTAGAGATGTAGTGTCAGTTTATTAAAAAATGATTAACAAATATTTTGTGCATAAAAACGATTCCTCTTTACTAATATCATAATAATTCTCGCGCACGTACAAGATTCTCAATAAAATCGGAACATTCACACGAGTAGTTCGTTGACATCATTTTATTTAAATTTATTTTCTTAACTGCTTGAATATACACAATATTTTTCTTCACTGTTAAAATGATTTGATTGATATAGAACGAAAATAACAGCAAATAGATCAAATTGTAGATATAAATCGAAGCATTTATTATCAGCGATTAATAAGAATGTCATTCGTCATTACACGAATGTGTTTTAATCCATTCATTCGTTTTGAACGTTTTGTCCTTATCCATGATAAAGTCATAGGCGCGATTGATTTGGAACTGATAGCACAACATGAATCATAGATATAAATCAAGATATCTCCTGTCGCAATTAAACGACCGGGACGCAATTGCATTCAATCATTTTAAATTCATTTTTAATTCGACGATATAAAACGACTTTTACTACCGTTGAAATACATATTCACATGACATTTAATAGTCATTAAATAAAAAAGTTGGAAAATAATTCTTTCGAACAAATTGTTAAACTCTTTTTTAAGTAAATTTATTTAAACATTACAAGATTTCTTAATTTTTAATATTATTTATATCATTGTTACTAATATAAATAAATAATAACATTTTGGAGACGTTTGTTAGCAATGAATGTTTTTTTAATAAATAATGCCAATTAATAACTTCTAAATTGTAAATTTTTAATAAATAAATGCAAACATTGTAGTGACAAATAGATAGATATATAATATTAGATTCATTTATTTATTAAAAACTTATAATTTAAAATTTATTAAGTGACATTATTTGTAAAAAAAAAATTTAGTGCTAATAAATGTCTCCAAAATGAATTAAAGATAAAAAGATAATATTGTATTTCGAAAGAATGTATATGTTATAACATTAAAGTTATTGCGAACTTTGATACCTGTTCGAGCCAATTTCGACGGCTCTTATCGCGAACGAATGTCGTATACGTGAAAACACCGCAAAACACAAATCCCAATCAATTCCCTCGATTCAAAGACTCGAAATTTGTTTCGCGAAAACTCAAAGCCGCTTTTGCAGTCTCGAAAGTTGCACATGCGACGAGGGAACGCGAGAGATCGAAAAACTGTCAACGTTCCTGGTCGCGAATTTCTCATACAGGATTTATTATAGCTTAGCCCATATGAAAAAAAAAAAATACAAATATTTTATTTGCATTTTTACAGCGTTAATAGTAAGTATAAGTATATATTATAATTTAGTTGAATAATTTGCAATACTTATATGTTAGTAAGTATGTATTTAATGGTACATTGCCAATTTTTTGTTTCAAAATTTTTCTAGGAAAAGGAATTGTTCTGAAATTTATTTTTTTCCTCCTAAATATATATTTTTTAATTCACGGTTCGCCAAATATCTCTCGTAAACTTAAGTAGTCCGAACTGCGTTCGCGAGTTTGTTCATAGAATCTGAGTAAGCATGGTTCCGTTTGATTTCGCATTCGCAGGGCAATCCGCTATATCACAACAGAGCGACTGGAACGATAATAAGTAATCAGAGCCTGGTGCTGCAAAGTGTCACTCGCAGTAGAGCTGGGATTTACACGTGCATCGGCAATAATCAAGAGGGCGACGGCGAGAGCAATCCACTGAACTTGGACATAAAGTGTGCGTATCTGTTATACATACACATATATATATTTCCCGCATTTCCCGTCATTCGCCATAATCTACATTGACATTCTAATTAAGTTAAATTATTCTCGGATTATTCAATGACAATCCAAACGCCAACGTTTAGATTCCTGCGTGTTTTTAAATCAACGGTCACTTTTACTAAAGTATGTACGTGGTAGATTTGTCAAATCTTTTTGGCATATTTCCAATACGCAAATGCCCGGAATATATTACGCTCGAAATTTATATAAATTCTCAAACGACAGATTTGTACAGTAACTTATAAATGAAAGTCTTTCTAAATTCATATTTAGAGAGGGAACGATTCTTCGTTCTTCTTATATCTCCGGTATCCAGAATTTCTATACGAAATTTCTCAGTGTTATCAACTGAGAAGTGACGGTTTTAACTGAAATAGAAACGAGAGAATGCGCTACGTTGTCCTCCGAATCTAGAGTCTCTCCGGACCAGACGCTAGAGTTAATTTCTGTGTCACTGCATTCACCGCACTCTGGCACGTAACTGATACTGACACACCGGTATGCGGATCGACGTTAAATCAGCTTAGGGGCACGCTTTGTTTACGAGAGGACATAAATCCGACGCGTAGGAGGAAACATCCGCGCATTCGGAGAGGGTGCAGCGAGATCTCAGTTTCATATCGATGTTTAATATCTCGGCATCGTGCGCTATAAGAAAACAAGGTTCCGAAAGGAGGTTTCATAAAGATTCCGAAGCGGAGAGCCGAGCGACCGTAAGGCAATTTCGTATGCGCGCGTTAACTTAAACACCATAAGTAAGTTTCGACAGCTTTTTCAACGCGTTATAAAAAAGATTACAATCTGATATTAGTTTGAAACGTTGTGAGTTATAAAACTTGAGATGTGTTATGAATATAACAGCGAAATGTGTTGCATAATGAATTGACAAATTTTATAAGAACTTAACAAATATGCAGATTGTACAAAAACGACATTTTTATTATCTCGTATCTTAAATTAAAGACTTTTCTATTTTATTTAAAAGTTATAGTTTGTTATCAATGTGAAAAGTTTTTATAAATCTTAAATTTATCAATTATTCATGTTATAATATGTTTCATTCAATGATGAAATAATACAAAATTCTTGCTAGATTTTAACGAGAAGCATCACCATCTTTACTGTACAACTCGCTAAGAATTTATTACAATGATATATGTATATACGTTGGTCTGTTTTTGTATTTTCTAAGTAAAACGCTTTTCGCTGCGTGGCGTTTAGCGAGCATTAAATCATTCAAAATGCTTTACATACGTAGGAACATGCACATACGCGCATAACCGACCAATCCCTTAAGTTTGTGTATAACTTATGACTGACTGACATGCCCTACCGTTTATATGGCAGATGCGCTCATCAGTATTTAGTGGCTTTAATGCACATAAATTATTCACGACTAATCCACGCATGGATTAATAGTTGATCAGTACTCCATGCATATATATATATATCTCTCTCTCTCTCAATCTCTCTTAATCATAATATATATACAAATCGTTTAATAGAGCTTATTTAATAAATAATTAGACTAATGAATAATTAGATTAACATAACCAATGTCAAGAAAATTAATCTATGCATACATGGATTTATTTAAACTTTTTAACAAAAGAAAAGATATTATTTTTAGAAATTGAAAGAAAAAAAATATTACACTTATGAAAGAAACATGCGGTGAAAAACATCTGAACTTTGTTTGTTTAATAGTAAGAGTAGTAGTGATAAAAATTTGTTGGAAATTATAATTATATTATTAATTTTATACAATTTTGAGACTAAGAAAAATATATTGTAAACTTTCAATAGTATGCTTATTGATTTGAATTATAATGGAAGGTTGAAATAAGATAACAAATTTTTTATTGTTTTGTTGCTTTTTATGAACGCAGCATCGCAACGAAATCCGTCTTTATCATTTAACTGTCTTTGCAGGATGTCTCCGGCTAAAGCTTTAACTGAAATTACCATGCCGTAGTGCTAATCTTCTCTATTCCTTTCTGTTGAAATAACATTATATATTAAAATAGATTTTATTCTTTTCAAAAAGTAAGTATAATATCCGTAAAGATGTCTCGCATCATCAGAAAGATTCACATTTCGCGAAAATTTTGCTGTGGATTCGTGTGCGCATCTTTATGTCAAAACTCCAGTCAAAAACTACGTGAAATTTTACATAATTATACTCACGGTTATATTGGTTTTAATAACCCTTTGGCAGGGTAAACGGACGAGTCTCGTGAACGTCGAATGTTCCTGTTTAATCCGTATTTTCTTTGTTCCCCCGGGCTGCAGCCTCGCTATTTTACAGCTAACTAAGCGGCTTAAGATCCCGGATACGGCAGAGCCCGAAGGAGAAGTTTCTTGCCGTGCGCATAATTATACGTGCTGAAACTGAATTAAAATCTTCAACTACGTTACTCTTTCGCACACACGAATTCGCAGATTTTCTCGGACGGTGTACATTTGCACCAATGTTAAAACTTAAGCTAAAGCTCAATCGAAAATTATACATATTTATACATGCGAAAAAATATGATGTTTTTGTGTATATATTTTACACATAATTTTAGAATATTCTGTCATAATTGAGAAAAATGATAATTCGAATAAGAATAGAATATTTAGCTTGAAGAAAAAATTAGTTTAATCTTTAAAAATATTACTACGTAAATCCAAATATATGTATGTCAAGTAGATTAGAAATATTATTATAAGACAATGCCATTAAGTAGATAAATTTGTAATTCTAATTACTGTTGACAATGAATATTAAAGGAAAGATGTATTGTATCGTTAGATAATATTAACCTTTTGAAACTTGATTTTATTGGAACTATGTCAAAAATTTTTTTTATTGAATTCAATTAAAAAATTAATAAGTAAAATTTAAGTAATTTATACTAAATAATTAATTTTTTTCAAAATTTCGACTATTTTTTCGTCGTATATGTACATCTGATCTCAAATGATGTCAATAGAATTAAATAATTTCAACGGGCATTGTCTTTAAATTTGATGTACATTACAATGTACACAGAGTCTGAAGAGGTTAACGATAAAAATTTGAGTAATGCAAAATATTCAAGAGTTTTTTAAAAATATTCCGACTGCATTTTCTGAGCACGATACGTGCTTTAAAAATTCACCGATCCGCAATGCGTCTCTCTAACGCGATCACGTGTAACCTTCTCGAAGTACGTTACCTTAGACGAATCGATACTAACTTACAAAGCAAAGATTGTCGACTGAATCTTTGCTTTTTTTCGATTTTTATATAATTGCATCCTGCACAAGAAATTCGAGCTTCCAGTATCGTGCAAATTATAAGGCATGCATCGCCCTATCAACTTGTAATTAATGCATCGAGCCTAAAAATTCTGCCATTCTGTCGCTCGTTGAAGTTAACGTCACATTTAATCAGAGGGTTTTAAACTGGAACGTAGCGATTAAAAGCGATAATAGTAATTAGTCAGGAGCGAGTGGTCGACAACTGGCTTACATATGTAAGCTTAATACATTATTACTGTAGATTAAGATTTTAAAAAATGAAAATTACATGTGCACGTTGCACAGCATTAGACAGTGAGACGTGATACGCAACATTAATAAAATTTTGTATAACACGAGAATAATGCGATAAAAAACGCGCCGTTCTTTTCTATTCAAACTTTGAAGGAAACTCTTAAATATTCAAGAGACACGACGACAGTAGTATAGATTGTTTATCCAATAATGAATAATAGATGACATACGACGTGTTGTTTTAGTCAGCAAGACTGTGCTGACCTATGTCACATAACTTATCCCTTTTAACAAAAAAAAAATGAATTATTTTATACTGCTGTCAAAAATGTACGTTGATCAATATCGTGTGAATAAGATACACCAAATGGAATTTGTTACACGAATACAGTCACCTCGTTTCTCTTTTTTACACCGATATTGATATCTTAAAAAAAACGAATTGATGTAATATATAGTACAGGATCATCAAAATGCTTCTTGTAGTAGATTATCATACTATTTCTTATGAGATGGGCATGCAAAATTGCTTAAAGCGATCTCATTTTCTCCCGTCATACAATGCGGTTTCGCAAAACGAACATGGCATAAACACGCGGGCGACATAGCTGCGCGCAAAATAATCTAGGTCGCTCAAATAGAAATTGCGCGATTAATACTTAATTACACGTCGCAATTTCGCGCGCTTATAGAACCACTGTACTTTTGTCACGTAAACTCTACGAGACCCTAATGCGAATGAAATATTAAACTCTTTCATTTAACACGAATATAAATCGAATAATAAGAAGAAAGTAGCGACGAGATTTCGTCCTTATTAGGCGATTTTTCTCTTAGCTTAAGGCTACTTTCTTAGAATCTTTGTTTTAGGTGATTCATTATCCTGACATGATATACAGAAGACGTCAAAAATTATAATAGGAGCAAGCAAAGGATGGCGTCTCTTGCAGAAAGAGTAGGTTCTAAATGAATTGAAATTCTTCGACAGTTTCGTTTTTAAGAGAAACAAGAACAATCTCTATTGTATGTTTTGCAATCTATCATTCTTTATATATTTTGTAAAATTATCATCTAAAATTTATATGAAAGATTTTTCAATGATGAGAACCATGTATTATTAAGTCGAACGTGATTATATGTTTCGATGGAATTTATCAGAGAATGGAAGTAACTCGTTACTTGTAACGAAGTTACAGTTACAAGTTACTTTTTTGATAACTTTACTGGTAACTACTTTTTTTTTAGTAACTGTAACGATAGCGTAATTATATTTTTTTGGTAACGATAACGAATTACTTTTGTACAATTACTTTTGTCGTTACTTTGGTAGGACACGGTGCAATTGGATACTAGCTACTCATAGTGCTTGAGACTAAAAGCTCCTGTGGCTGTGATTGGTGGTCGTCGATTTTTAAAAAGCAACGGAAAAGTAACGAAAAGTTATTTTTTCAAGTAACGGTAACTGAAAGTTACCGTAAATAACTGAGTTACTTTTAAAAATCGGTAACGATAACTTGTTATTCTTTCTACTTACTTCTAACGAGTAACTGTAACTTGTTACTTTTGAAAAGTAACTTTCTATTCCCTGGAATTTATGTATATACCTATAAATATAAGTATGCCAGAATTGAAACTTTTGTGAATGTCCGATATTTGAGGAGCAGACTTTCAAAATTCGTTTTGTCTGTTTGAAAATTTGTAATTTTTAGAAAATAAGAAAGAAAAAAACTGTGCACACAAGAAAACTACGCACTTTACAGAAAATAACAATATATCAATCAGTAGGACGTGAAATATTAAACAAAATTGTTTAACAATTTAAAAAATGTTAAATAATTAATACATTTTATTTGTTTCTAGTTAAAAAATATAACGCACTTCGAAATGTCTATGTTTTCTCAGTATATAAATGAATGATGAGAAAATGCTTTCTAACATCTCAGAGCTTATAATAGTGTCATGGAACACTACGCCACTTCTAACTAAAAAAATGAAATTTTGGACAAAACGTATTTTGAAAGTCTGCTCTTCACTTATACTGAGAGAAAAATTTTTATACAATTATAGTTGCAAATACTAAAAATTTATGATCATTACAATCATAATATATATAATAATAATAACTAATAATATGTATAGCTTTATTAACAAATATACGTAATTTGCACAGAAAATGATTAAAAATTACAATTAAATTATAGTAATTGCAACTATTTTTATGATATAATAATAATAACTATAATTAATAGCTATTTTCGATATCAACTACAATATATATTTGTTGATAGAATATATACATAATTATTATTATTAATATATTATAGTAATAATAACCATAACTAATAATAATTATCGTAATACGTAATTATAATCACAAATACCATAAACTTTTCTCTCAGCATACATGCCGCGAATTGATTACGGTGACTACTCTCGTGATATGGTAAAAGGTTGGCACTTTATTTCGATTCAACACAAAAATCATGCCAATTTATAACCGATTCGATCCGGCACGACCGTCTCTCGATCCCCAGCGCGGCGGAAGTAGATACGTACGTCATCGGTCAGCCGGCATGTTATCGGTACAATACGTGCGCTCTCGCGGAATTCGTTTCGCTAACTTTAGATTCCGCTCGCTGTAATTTAATTACACGACGGACGGCGCAAACTAGAATGCCGCCGCCACCACCGTCGCTCTCTGACCCGGATGAAATATGTCAATGAATTTATCGCAGCCGCCGGAGCCGGACATTTATTCGCGCTGCAAAAGTGAATTCGATTTCTCGCCGGGCGTTTTGATTTATTCACCATGATAGATTGGATAGATTATGTAGTCGCGCGAAAAAAGCCGAGCCAAGACGTCGCCCGGATGGCGATCGATCGATACGTAACGTCACCCATCTGTAATCCTTAACAATACGTCGCCTCGCTCCGCTCGGAGCGTTTAGGTGGTTTGCGGCGAAATTCCTTGAGCGATTCTTCAGTTCTGTGAGAGTACCGGGAGAGATTCTCAGCGGAATGCGGAACAAATTAATTATTCACTGTATTAATATCTCAAGGGAAATCCATTGTGTGTTGAATGCAGTCGACACACATCGACCGATAATTACCCCCATTGAAGATCTCGTCGCTCGATAGCTGCAGCACAGCACAGCGCAGCGCAGCGCGGCGGCGCGATTGCGCACAATCGAGTTCATTAACGTCAATTAATCGAGGTATTCAATTAAGATAAAATTCTCCACGAAATTCTTCAATATTAAATATTTCGGGAATTTCTAAGCACAAGCTTTATCGTACGTTGTATCGTGCCATGTCGTGATAGTTATCGTGCGCTATGCGCGTGAGATACGACGCTCGATAACGTACGTCGAAGATTCATCGATCGGTCGTCGGAGCTACGGTACTGCGTAGCCGCGCATCTAACTGGGTCCATTAACGCCACCTAATTAATGTATCTGATTAGGCAAGGCATCGACGCACATGTATCATCTCAAGTCCCAGCCACGCTCGATCCATATAATATCTGGTATCTCGATATAGTTGGACTGCGAGTCCACCCGCATAAGCTATGCGAATGTACATCGTCGCCACGGTACCAGCATAAATCTTCGTTATTTGACGTAATGGCCAGTCGTGCGAGCTTGCTCGCACGCACATATACGCACGCCGTAGATTATTATTATTATAAATTTCCGTGACGTTACATTCCGGCGACGTTCTTATGAATTTCAGCGACGGCGATGATGTACGCTCAACGCGACGCGACGCGACGCGACGCGACGCGACGCGACGCCGCGCCGCGTTGCTCGTGCGATCGACGAAGATTCATGGCGTAAATATCGCAAACATAAAATAATATGCTAAGCCTGGTACCCTATCTGCCTGTATAGGATGTTCCGAAACTAATGTACCGTTAAATCTTCTAAGGAATCTGTCAACTGCAGAATATCCGATAATTCTTGGGTCGACGTCCCCCCGCGTGTTCTACAGACGCACTCGCTGTTAGACATTCGAAAAGACTTTAATTATATATTATATATATATAAGTATATGCATATATATATATCGAACGTAATTTTACTCTCCTAAAAGCGAGAGAAGGTTATCAAGCACTCACGTAATAACAAGACATTTCAGTAAATATTAGTATGCGTATACATTGTAAGAATGTTTTTGAATGTTAGATTCTTATTTGGAATTGAATTTATTCTATCATAGAAAATTCTTCGTTCCCTGTACTAACATCGAGCTCTTAATCATTTCAAAATTGTTTTTTATTATTGTACATGAACTGTAGCAAACGAAAACTTTTTCAAAAACTCGAAGGTTATAATATTTGACTGAGAAAAAAAGTCATAATGTAAATTTTTAATGTTCGTTTCCAATTTTCAACTTCAAATTATCGAATTTCTATAATATGTATCGGAATTTTTTATTAAGAAAAAGAAATTATGGAAAAGATAGGATTATATATTAAAAATTATTGGTTTGATATATAAATTATATTTACGAAAAGGATAATATATCACGCAAAAAGAAAAAAATTATCAGAAATAGTTAATTGGGAAAACGCCCGCACGGAATTTGGGAGATCCGGGTTCTCAATCTCGGCTAAGGTAATATTTTTCGCAACAACTCAGACAACATGCATGTGCAAAAACGAGATGATAAGACATCTTAAAGACGCTTAAAAATATCAAAGATATTTTTTTAAAGACGTCTTATAGGCGTCTAAAATTTTTAAAGAGACATCTTAATCCCATATCGATTTTGAACTTTTTTTATCTAAGCAGTTCTCTATATTATCTGATAAATTTATTTAAAATACATATAAATATATTATTCCAACATCCAACTTTGACCGTAACTGATGCTTCTCTTAAAAGTAATTAAAAGTAACTTTTAATTTTGTATTAGCTTTTATATATAACATATAAACTTTTTTATGTATACTTAAAGTAGATTCTTCTAATTACTGATTTTAAATCATTTCTGTAGATTTCTCGAAATATTTAGGATACGTTGTACCTCCACGTTAATAATTTGTTATCGTAGATAGTCGAGATGGACCAGCCGAATTTCCGAATAGAACAAAAAGCAAACCTCCCACCGCCACACTTCTATGTCCATGCGATCCACGCGCGACAGATCGACGTGCATTTTTCACGATGCAGCCGATATTGCGGCCCGTTGAATTATGCATACACGGCGCAGATATCATTTCGATAGCTGGCACGGACGCTTGGCGTGAGCGATCTGTCACTGATGCTTAATGACCGGCATTAATTGGTTATTGTCAGTGCCTCCACCATCGATATCCTGTGTTTTCGCGATATCGCGATGTACTCGACGCTCGTCTTTATCAAGAAGCAGAAAGAAATTGACTGTAAGATGATGAAATTATTTTGAATGAGTCTCCTCTTAGCATGAAAGTTTAATCCATTTTTTGAAAACGAAATAGATATGTAATGATTGCGTCCCTGCAACCAACTAACAATAATGTAATTATTATAGTTATAATTTTCTACTCAACAATATAACTGTTAGTTGGTATTGACGCATCGTGTGCACATCGAATTCAACCACCATCGACGATCTCGATGTAAAAATTGTATTTTGCATTCGCAATGTTACATTACACCCAGAGAAAGGTTTCTTCGATTTAAAGAAATGTTTCTTTGCTATGCGGTTAAAGAAAAAATTTCTGTGATTCGAACGCCGTTTCTTTGATTTACACGTTATCTTTTGAAATTAAATTTATCTGATTTAAAGAAATTATGTATAAATCAAAGAAATAACGTTCAAATCAAAGAAATTTTTCTTTAACCAGCAAGTATAGCAAAGAAACATTTCTTTAAATCAAAGAAACCTTTCTCCGAGTGTATGTCCATTTCGCCGATGTATTCTATAAGTTCTCCGCACGTTTCTGAACATTTGAAATTTTTCACGACAAACTTTTATATTAATTTATTTTCACAAGTTTATGCATATTTTCGAGTATTGCAATAATGCAATGTATACACAAAGTGCATTTCTTAACAATTCCGTGAATCGATGAAAGAATCCCAAGTGAAAGACGTTACGGATAAATAATTGATATATATATATACTTCGATCAGTCATTTATAAAGCTTACTATTGCTTATTATATTGCGAGTGCATTGCACGATATCTGCGTACATGCAGAAATATGAAATTGCGTTTGTCATGAAACGTGAATCCGTCTTCCTATATGTATAACATAATCGCGTAAGGCTCGTCGCGCTCCAATTGATGATCTTTATTGCAACCTTATGACATCTTTAAGAAATTTTTCGACGATCGTCGTAAGAGGACAAAGGTTCGTCTTTCGTATAACCCTGTGGGACGTACAGACAGGACACTACCCGGAGTATTCCAGGCATCCCCAAGATCGGACTTCTTTCGACAACTGTGCAAAGTACAAAGGGGATGCAATACTCAGGCACCGGATACCGTCCGGAATTTTATGACTGATCTAATCAATGAAGGGTCTAGTCTCTATATGTGCGCCGGATATCCCGCATGCTCTACGGCTCTCCACTTCCACGTCTAAAGTATTATTGAATTTCCAGACGAGAGGGACTAGACTTCCGTCGAGGTCGCGAGGGAACCTTTGTCAGCTTACACCGAATATCTTCTTTCGTTCATGGAAGTGAATGTCAATTGCAGATACTAACGATTGATCGTATGCTCCAATTTGATGAACGCATTCAGATACGTAACAATTAATCTAGAAATGTATTAATTTTATAATAAAAATCATGGACCATGAATTTCTTATGGAATATTTTTATTTTATACAAATAAATTGTTTCACTTAAAAAATCAAATCGAAAAAATATATGTACTGATAGAATTTAAATATATTTCTTTTTTATTTTAACCATTATCTTAGTTTATACAGAAAAATGCATATTTTTCGAGCAAATTCTATAAAATACAATTTCCTTAAAGATCACTTGGCAAAATAATCCATCTATCAAAACGATTTATTTGTCAAATAGTTCCAAGAAATGTATACAGTATATCTTTCGCATAGGATTACTTATATAGTTTGTCATATCTTTTTTCTATTTATTTCTAATATGTAATCTAAATATGAAATTCAATTCGATGGAAGATGTAAATTTTATTGTGATTATTTTCATATTATAGAGAAAGTTTATAGTATATATATATAATGAAGAATATCTTAACATACTTATGTACTTTCTTCATTTGCGAACCGCTTCGCGAATAGTTTGCAAAGTACTTGAGAATGCTTTCCCACTTTTTTTTTCCGATGTAAAGAACTGCGTGCACAGCCAGAGGTTTATTTTCTTACCGAGTGGGCAACAATGTACTTTCAGTTGCCATGAATTGCGAAAGATGTTAATAACAGTTTCGCGAGAGGATATAATAAGAAAAAATGTTGTTCAAGAACATATGCGAATACCCCTTTGTCTGAACAATGAAGATATGCTCTACTAATGGCACACTATTGCAATATGTAGATTATAAGATATATACATGTATATTGCGTATTATGTATATTATGGCGATATCAGATACCGTGTCGACTGAGGTTGACATGAAACTCGGGAATGGTGCAGGGACATGAATTCCATCGTTAATGCTTAATTACGGATAGTGCTTAATAATCGTATTAGCCTTCGGCGTATACTAGAATTTACGTGTCGATCATTCCTCGATACAAACCCCGATGAAAAGATCTAATCATGTTACTAGATACTTCCAGTATTAGATAAAAGATACTCATTGTGAAGACGTCGACCATATCTTGTTTAACTTTAAAGTTTATTAATTAAGTAATTAATCCTCGAATATTATCTATACATATGTGTGTGTGTGTGTGTGTGTGTGTGTGTGTGTGTGTGTGTGTGTGTAGATGCGTGTATTATATACACACATATGCTGTTGATTAAAATTATAATAATGGAAAAAACGTCTCATATTGAATTGAAATGTAGGATAAGTCATAGTAAAATATGAAAATAAGCTTCTAATAAAAATATTAAGCTGCATTTCTAAATATCCTCTGTATATACTCTGTGTATCATAAAATATTACTTTGATATCTCATATCTTCCTTAATGTTACAATTTTAATAGCTAGCAGTGTGTATATATATATATATATATATATATATATATATATATATATCACGGTCAAAGTGTCGGTCAGTGTGCTAATGTACATACTTATACATACACATGTATTAATATATGACTAGTGCATATTAAACATAGTACACACGTGTACTAATCATTGTATGCATTTATTAAAATGGATACCTACTGTGACAGACGACTCGCAATATTACGCTTTCATTAATGTGTAGCAAATGTATGCATTGTCTATTAAATGAAAATACACGGAGAGAATTTTTTTTAATTCACCCTGAAAATATGGTAGTATAATACAATATTTTAAAGATTTTTACATGCCCTAGTAAAATTAATGTTATTTTATATCTTATTGTAGTTTTATTAATGAATGAGAGAAATTTAGGTACATAAAATTTTTCAAAATAATGTTCATCCAAGAGTACCATATTTTCAAGGTAAATTCTAAGAAAAATTCTTTCCGTGTACATTTACTAGAAATAATAGACATTTTTATATTCGATTAATATTTTTGCTAAAATTTTATGTAAATGTATACGTTGATTAGTTAAGTGTATAATTTATGCTAAATTTTAGGCTTTTACTGTATATTAGATTCTTTTAAAATAAACTAAGGACACAACTGTGTTAAATAACTATTTCTTCACATTTAATTCGTCTTAAGTAAATTTCAATATCAGGTAACTCTTTTATTATTGACAGCTCAGTATAAAATTCTTCATTTTATCTTTCACAATCGAAAACAATAGCAAGGATCGTTATAAAGATCATGTGTCCTTTTTATCTACGTGCTCCACAAATTATAAAAAAATCAGTAATTGAAGCGCACGGCATACATCATGAAATAGATATTGTGTTTTCACTATCGAATAATATTTATCATCGCGTTGATGCTTCCTCACAAGATAAACTCGCGCGATGCAAAGCTTATATTCTCATCGCACGAACCAACATTTACATTTCCAGTCGTGCCGGTATGCCAGCACGGTCAGACGAAGGTATTCGGCGTGGCGCGACAGGAGACCGCGAGGATCCCCTGTGAGCTGGAGGCGAACCCGCCGGAAGTATCGTTCACCTGGAAATTCAATAATACAATGGAGGCGGTGGACATACCTCAGGCGCACGTCACGAGCGACCGTACACGCTCGACAGCCTCCTACACACCAATGACTGAGCTGGACTATGGCACTCTCCTTTGCTGGGGCAGCAATGACCAGGGCACTCAACTTGAGCCGTGCGTCTACCATATCGTGCCAGCTGGTAAGTGCTCGGCCTCACTGTAGAGCTTCTGAAAAATTGCTTTGGATCTAACTCACATCTCGTCTCTCGTACTATCCTCGCAAGGCGCGCATTCCTCTCTTCGCTCTATAATTGATTTACTAAAAAAAAAAATTTACGCAGCGATCTCTTTCAGACTCGTTTATCGCATATTCTTATAAATAGATTATATATCCTCGTGCTAATGTTGAAAATAAAAATTATTAAAATACAAACGCCTTTTTCGCGCTTGGATATACCGTAATGAAATGTGTCACTGCATTTTCTACTGTAATTGCTACGTAATGCATTTTGAACCAATTACAATGTAATTAATAATTCTGCAAAAATGTACTACATGCAAATTTAAAGTGACTTAATTAAATGATGCAATAAACGCAATGTATTTTCTGACTTGACCTGTAATCGCGTGCTGCATTTAAATTTTTTGAATTCAACGATTGAATTGAATTACAAACATGTAAATTATAGAAATTACATATACATAAATGATGTGACGTTTGATATTTCTTGTATATGACTCTACAATCGCTGATATTAACATTGTCATCACTAGGTGAATAAATCAAATGGAACGAAGACAGATAAATCTTTCGATGACATCGCAGCTGCGACACAACTTTTTAGAGTACAGCAATCGATTTTAATAGACGAATGTTGTGCCATTCTGAAACTCTTGAAAAGCGCGTTCGATAGATTCGATACATTTACTCTTCTTGTCGTCGAAACACTACCATCCGACATCCGGTGAATTATAAATACACAACGCGTTCTGCAATTCACTGCGTCTTCATCGAATTATCGGCATTTCGATAAACCGGAAGGTGAACTCAATGTAACTTCAATAAATCAACGTACTCTTTGAATTTTTTTTGCTCGTACTTTTCTTAAACTTTTCTTGTACTTTGAAATGTTCGAGAATGGGTCAGAAATTGTTACTATAAAGATACAAAATAAAACTAATAATATTTAAAATAAAGAAAAATGTTCGAATAAATTCAAAGCTGCAAACCGGTTAAAACGGTTACATTTGCATATTATTATTATTTTACATTTATTTGCTATCATGACTACAGGAGACTATTGAGATTGTATTGAATTAAGATGTTTTATAAATAAATGTATTTATATTAGGTGTTGGAATTAATTCGTAGCGTTTTACAAGTGATGGGAAGTACTTTCATTAATGTATTTTTTAATGCTCATGTGAAATAAATAACATTCTTTCATTAAAAAACGCTACGAATTAATTCCAACACCTAATATATTTTCTTTATTATAATACTATATTGTTGCGTTTGATAGAAAAATGCCAAAAATAAAAAATTAGCATTTTTGAGATAGTGGAAGGAATCGACCATAAAAATTTGAATGATTTAAAAAACGTTAATTATCCTATTTTTCTATCAATAATATATTAATACTGAATATTATATTACTATGATTTATTTTAACAGAACTCTTTACAATCGCTATTTATATCAATATTATTATATCTTTAATGTACCAGTGTAACTTTGCATTCAACAGAAACTGTCTTCAGATACATTTGATGAAATATTGGAAAAGTAGCAAGTTATTGCATCTCTTATTGCAACATTCTTTCGTATCAATATTTTCTATAAACGTTCGCGCGATTTTTACGATTGATTTAAATTATGTACTTCGGATTGTCGTGAATTTGTGTTACATTCTTGAAATCAATTCAGTGTAATACAGTTTACTATAAAAATTGTCTTCGTGTTCGAAATATGTTCGCGCAAAACGCATTGAAAATAAATATATTGCAACATTTTTATCGCCGCGGAAAGCATAAAGATTCGCGTGCAAACGGGTTAGGACGCAAGTATTTTTACACACATGGTGGAAGAATCCGTTTTTCGCAGTAGGAGATATTCTTAAAGGTTCATAAAGATCGAGGTAGGTCGTAGAGGACCAGAACGTATCAATACGTGACAAACGCATTTTAGTACGTCGCTTGGTACTAAACTACTGGAACGTGCAATAAAAATCGTCATTAAAGTGAACGTTGCGTAAAAGGGACATGTCAATTTGAGTACCATGGTTGCTCGAACAAAAACGAAAATTCAAACTAAACTCGTATCGGCCGATGAGAGGCGATCAAATCTAGAAGCGCGCATGAGACAGTTGCTCCGTCAGCAGTTTTTTTTTCGTCTAAAATAAAAGCTTTATTTTCATTTAAAATAAGTATTTCAATTTATGAAAAGCTTTTAATAGCGATCTTTAAATGTAATAACCTTGCATATATAGATAAAAGACTGGACAGTAATAAGTGGATACATATACAGTATTATTCTTTCAGGCATTTGCGCGTCACATGAAATCAATTTTGTCAAATTTTTCTACAAATATACGATCGTGTATAAATAATTTAACAGTAGAGAGAAACACTGTCTCTCAATTAAACAATTTCAATTTAAATAAATTATGTCTTTATAAACCAGATACAATTACGTGTTTAATTTAATTAACAGTTTCTACCACAAACGGTTTTCACCATCATGTTCGTTTGCAGAATCAATTCCGTCTCGGCCAGATATTCTCTGTGGTATCATAGGATACCTTCCAAATTCGCCAATTAAGCATTCATTCATGTTCGCTAATTAGCCCGTTAATCGACACACAGAATTGTGCTCGATATTGACGCTGATCGCGCGCGAATCCAACAGGCCGCCCGGACACACCGCACAACTGCTCCTTATTAAATCAAACCACCGACTCGATCTACGTGGAATGTATAGAAGGCTTTGACGGCGGCCTACCGCAAAAGTTCACCATGCAAGTGGACCGTGAAACCGGGTCCGGCAAGGGCGGCGGCCCTACGACTGTCTTCAACCAGACGAGCAAGGTGCCCGTCTTCTCCGTCAGCAATCTGGATCCCGGCAGCAACTACGAGGTTTCCATTTACTCCACTAACGCCAAAGGTCGCAGCGAGACCGTGCATTTTCGCGCCACCACCCTGAATCTCCCTGAGAGACGAACAGGTGAGTCGTCCGGCCGCGTACAACTGAACTGAGAGAATGATCGATCGCGAATCGATCCGCGATTAAGTCGTCCTCGATGTACTTACTAGACGATTCATAAGTAAGCTTCGAACAACGCGAAGCATTCCGAAATGATGCGGTATCGTTAGGTAGAGACTGGAAGGATATTCCGGAGTTTTAAGCAGCTTTATGTTTCAAGTAGAGTTCTGTGCTGGAATAATAATAATAATAATAATAATGCCAATAACAGTAGTGATAATATTAATGATCGTAAATTAAGATGATAATAACAGTAATAAGTAATTGAAAACTTCATATTTTTACATATCGTTTAGCAATATAAAAATATTTCTTAACTATTAAGAAATTTTATGCATACGTTGTTTCATCTTCAAGCTATTTGACTTTACTTGTTTCATTTTAATTTTTATTAACAAAGAATTTTAAACGTCGCGTAAATATTTCATTTGTTCGTAATTTTCTAATTACATTGTCCCTTCTCGTAAAGGATTTTTTTTCAATCTCGACAAATAATTTATCGAGGCCGCTCGTAGTCTTTCGATCTCGCTTCAATGTCGTAACAATACCGCCCGTATATACTTTGCCACCGTAGCGTGAAACAAATGCGTCGTAAATATATGCGGGAATATAAACGGAAAGTGGAATATAAAGGAAGCATCGCGAACGGATATTGCTTATGAATCGATCTAATATTTTGAGCACTGTTCGCTACGCTGCACGGCCTTGCATCGTAGAGCTCGTGTGAACATGTTGATCCTCTCTCGTGCAATAACATCGTAACTCGATTTCAGCGGCTTTTTGAGTGGCCGCATGAAAGTTCACGAGTATATTAAGCGCGCACGGCTCATAATATACTGTGCATTTGTGTTGATTCGCGCGGAGATCATCCAGACAGTTTGCACTAGATATTCCTCATTACCGCTCGGAGTTAGACAAACAACTATAGGATATATGCGGAAAAGTTTAAATCAGTAATAAGTTCATAATGGAATTCGATTTCTCTCCCTTCGTGACGGAAATGTAACTCATAATTTAATTAGAGAATAATTAAGCAAAGTTATTTGATAAAAGAAACTGAATATTCATTGATGCTGATGACAAATGCATGTTTAACAGCAAATTAACACAATAATAAAGCACGAAAACGGTAAATTAAATTGTAAAACAAACTATTTTATTTGATCTTCTTTTATTATATTACTAAGGTATATATTTTATAACTTCCTATAGAACGACTTGTTATATCTAAGATCTATTTGAAAACAAGCTAAGCGTTTTGATCAAAATTACTCATAAATAATTTGATACACATAGATTTGATAGATATACGTATTTCAAGGGAAGCAGATATTTAACTGCTTTGACGCGATTTTTATTTTTCTTAGATGAAGGAAAATTTAAATAAGAGATTACTTTTATTTAAGATACCATGATCGAATAGTTAAGTTTCGAAGTTATACTTAAAATAGAAAGAATCCCATACAACAAATGAAAACGGAAACTGCTTGAAGAGAACATTATTCTTTTTAAATATTTCATAATAATTCGTCATTTTGTGCAACTCACTCATACTCTTGATAGTACTTTTTATGAAATATTATTTTTATCATTTGTTCGCCATCGCAAACTGATTATAAAATATTTCGAAAACGGCGTTTATTAACTTTCCAAATACGAATATTATTCTGGGACGAATAATACTGAGTTTCGGTAATATAATACATTTGCAGAGTATTCATGCATCACATATATGTATATAAAATTTTTTCCCGTATAACATATCCTCATCTAAAACGTACCTACATTTTTCTACGAGTTACGATGATATTGAATCCATCCATCCGAAATTCGCGTCTATTCGGCATTATGGCGGTATCTCTTTACTTCAATCAAAGCACACAGTATGTCATGTAAAACTGTAAGCGTGCTAGAATTACGTGTAGAAAACTGCATCGAAATCGTAGCAGGCGTACATTTACAAAATGTACGTTTAATTAGATGTTCTATCGACACCAGCGCATGATCGCTCGTCGTCAATGACCGTTTCGTACCTTCTTATTTATTCATCACTATGAATATTAAGTAATATCGTCAATTCAAAGGCGAAGTAAACAAAATAATAATAAACTGCACGCATCAATATTATACACAGGCTGAAAAGATAAATGCATCTGATTTGCTTTTCTTTCTTTTGATGAAAAATATTTGTTATACTTTTTTTTTTATTCATTAGAGCTCGTTAATAATTATTTCTCGACACAAACATCTATTTTACACGAATCCGATATAAATTAATAAAAAAATAAGTTCTTCTCAAGCACACATATATATATATATATATATATATATATATATATTTCCAAGATTTAATTTATCCAATTCTTCACTATTAAATGTTTTAGTTTAATTAAAATTGAAATGCAAATTACATGATTACATTGCTCTAATCGGAATGGAAAGTTTAAAGGAAAGTACAAGAATTTTGCTATTAAGGTAGGGATGCTTTAGCTTGTGCTTCTAAATTCATTCGCGTCGCGGGAACTGTATTTTCCGGTAGTAGCTTTAAACAAATTTCTCGGCCTAATTTAAGCACCGGCGACCCCGGGCCGCTCTGCCGCATTCTTCCAACTAATTGTTCACGATTAACCCATGGGTGGCACGTAGACAGACGTTAAGCGGTGTTACACGCGTTAATAATGCGCGGCTAATAGGCGGCGGCTGCAGAGCCCGTCAGCTTCGTCGTTTATCCGCTCTACTGCGGCCTGCACTGCAGCGGATCCGAGATAGGGGTAAACCAGACTATAAAAGGCTTTCGTATTTCGCGTCAGTTGGCCCTCCTTCGTTACAAATCACCGTTCTTTACGCTACTCTCGCCCGATTTATATCCGACCCCGCCGCGCCGCCTGAACTAACAAGACTTGGCGATACGTGCTGCTCTTGTAAAAGAAGAAAGAAGTCCGAGTTCGAAAACGCTGCGATTTCAATTCCATTTTCGATTCTACTTGGTAGGTGTGTATATTTCTAAAATATTCAAACTTTGTTCCGCGAATCGTACCTCGTATGAAGGAAAAATTTGTCGCGAATCCGAAATTTTTCTCATGTTACAACTGAAAATTGTATATAAATGAAAAGCAAATGCATTTCTTACAACATTGAAAATTCGGCTTGAACATCCGGAAAAAAAATATACTTTGCTCGCGCAATATAAAAAGCTTCATAGAACTGGATCAAACAACTGCACGCCATCGAATGGCAGCTTTTGAGGCGATAAAAGTGATAAAAATACGTGTACGGATCGGTTCGTCGTTCGATGACTGGCAGGTATCGATTGCATTTTGACGTTTTGCATTAAAATACGTCGGTGCACAGCGTGACGAACGATTGGCACATTTCATGAAAATCCATGATCGAGCTCTCTCGAAGAGATCAAGCTCATGGAAACGCGAGGATGCATTATAGCGAGCAATATTACGACTGATTAAACTTCATTCGTTCAGATATATGTCTTGACGATTCCTTGATGGATTGCCATAAATTATGAGCGAAAAGTACCAATTATTTTCGCGGTCAATCTTCTCAAAAATATTATAAATCCAATTTAGGACTTGTTTATAAATAAAAAAAAAAGAATAAATATTTGAACAGATATTTTGACAATTTCAACTGATAGAAACATTAACGAACACAGTTATTTTCCATCCAGTTGTTATATCAATTATTTCTAATAGACAATTTTGTATATTTTTAAAAAGTCTGAATCTATTTTTAAATTATTTCATTTATTGCAAGAAAATTTAATCATTTTCATTACAAAATATATTCAAGAATATATGATCGTGCAAAACGCGATGGATTAAATTAACTAATTGTTTAAGACAACGTTTGTAAAAATGGAATAAGTACATGCTGAGAGAAACTCCGTTCTTTACGACTTATATAAAAGCATCATGTTTTTCAATTTTTTTAAGATCTTTAAATAATCAATAGTCTTGATGCGTCTCTCTTTTACCCAGGATTGGGAAAGTTACTTTCAAAAAATAACTCGTTACCATTATTTGTTACTCATTGAAAAAAATAACTTGTTAGTATTATTGTTATTCAAAAATACCGAATCTTTACAATTTCCGTTACTTTTTCAACAAATTTTGATTTTTTTTTTCTTTTTTTTAGTAGCATCCAATTATCTGTGTCGCTAATTGACCAGTTCCACACGAATTCAACATCTATAGTGGTTATAGTTAATTGCAATATGGCCAAATATAGCATTCTCTTTTAAAACTCGCTTATACACGTTCCATACACATACGTATTGTGTAAAAGTGATGATAAAAGTGACAATTATATTCGTTATCCAAAAAATGTGACTCATCGTTAAAATCGCTAATAAAAAAATATCATCCTTACTAATTAAAAAAAAAACCAGTAAATGTAACGGCATTACAAGTAATACGTTATTTCTCAATCTTATTTTTATCACAATTCATGAAATTCGTAAAAAGAAAGATTTATCGTCTGCGATTGAATTTTTTTTATGCACTAAAAATTCAGCTTGACCATTCAGAGCCTTTATTTCCATTCGTTGTAAATTTTGTTTAAAATTAGAACTCACAAAATCGTGAGTTCTAATTTTCGATAATTCGATTTTCAAATCTACAAATGAGAACATTTCTGTTTTGTTCATCAGTCTTTTTTCAATTGCAACATGACACGAGCTCGCCAATTACACCCTAAACCTTTATTGCCCAAAATAAGTTTATCGGGCATCGCTATTATCCAATCGCAATCTCCCATCATTCGTTCATCGTGCGTTACATATTTTCCTCGTAAAATTACTCTCGGCTTCGCGTTGCTGTCGGAGCTACCTTCGACTTCCCAACTCTCCGAAACCATCCCGCGCGCTCTCAAGTCAGTTAGACGAAGGCTGAGGCTGGTGTGTTGTGCCACTTCCGGTAGCAGGTGAGAGGCTGGCGCAACCACCCTCGCCGGAGAATTGTACGATCCGAGAGGAGAGCCAGACGACCGTACGGGTGAGCTGCGCCGAGAGTGAGCTCGACTTCGACACGAACACGGCCATCTACGTACTACAGGTCTTCGACGCCGACACCAGGCGACTGCTGGCGTCCGCAACGAGTCTGACGCCGAGCATGCTCGAGGTGACGGATCTGCCGGTCGACAGAAGCCAATCCGGTCTCATGCTGTCCCTTAGGATCATGACGGAGCAGGCCATGAGCGACGCCACGGTCCTCTTCAGTACGCACTTTGTTCAAGAGGGTAATACCAATAAGGAGCACCACCGTTACCCAGGTAGGGCCCAGATAAACAATGGATCGTCCTACCAACCCGCCCGTACCTCCGCCCCACGCCCTATGCCTTCACCTCTACGATGGTGCTTTTACTCGAAAGCTCATCGAAGCAGCGATGAACGACATCGTCGTTGTGGTCGAGCGAGCTATGAAAATCGATTGCGTCTATTCTTTACCACTTTGTACAATTCAAATTATTCTTTTATCAACCGGTGACGCCTTGGACAAGAGTCGTATCGCGAGATTCTGGAACAAACGACTCGTACTTATGAGTGGTATGGTCCTCTGTGCCTTGAGTATACTATTCATTTAATCTTATATTATTTTGAACACTGCCGTTGCCGAACTTCTTATTTTTAATTATATTTATGGGCCCTTATGGCTATCATAAAGCCGTAGATATGAAAATCGTGATGCAATAAGATGTAGGAATTATATATAACGAAAAAAAGGAATAAGCAATTATTAGATCGCCTGCAATTTTTATATTTTATTTCTAATTACTTGAAAGCCCAAGTAGTCCATTTACAGTTTATTTTATTACATCCATTTGTTTGTAAGTGCTTCTTGTAATTTCGTGTTGTATATGCAATAATGATAACCCCTTACATACTTTATCGCGTTACCATTCCATCAGTTTTAATCGGAAGGGAATAGCATTGTTTTGGGGAGTTAAAAAGTATTTTCGAATGAAATTTGTAAAATAATAACTCGCAGCTATTAATACTCTTAATTGGATTAATCTTGTTTTTATGTAATATTCTGCAGTTTTTGTTTTGAGCAAGAAGCTTGAAATTGCTTCAAATCGGTTTCATCTTTTTATGTTTTTACTTTTTTTAAGTAAATTATAAAAAAAAGATGTTAAAAAGGGGTCACTATACAAAAAGGTATAAGTAAAAGAAATATTTTTTATAGATTTTGACCTCCTAAATATGATAATATTAACAAAAAAAACTCGGATAGGAAATACCTCGAAAAATTGAGCACGATGGATTTATCCAGACGGATTTATCCAGATTTCAATATTCTTGTTTAATTTTCGAGGTGTTCCTCAGACGCCACGAACTTTTTAATAACTTTATGGAAACATAATTTGCAAACAAACACTATTTTTTTATTTGCACTTTTTTAGGTAAAAATTTACTCTTTAGAGGATGTTAAAAAAAGAACCAATTTTTTTTAATGTAAGTAAAAGAAATAGTGTCTTTTATATATTTTGATTTTTTCTGGATATAATAAAGTTATTAAAAAATTCGTGCTTTTTGGGGAACACCTCGAAAATTAAGCAAGAATATCGAAATAATAACCATGTTCGCGTGTTCAATTTTCAAAATGTTCCCCAAATGCTATGAAATTTTTAATAATTATTATATCCAAGAGATCAAAATCTACAAAAAACTATTCTTTTACTTACACCTTTTTGGTCCAAAAATCGGTCCCTTTTTAACATCCTTTTTTTTTTTATCAATCAATATTAGTTCCTAATTATTTTCATACGATCAGTAGAAACTATTATGACAAAGGCTTCGTAGAAAAACGTTTCATCCGAATCGTGCAATACGTGCTAAAACAGACTAACACTCTACACAGTGATTCGTTTGCAATGAAAATGCTCAGTCAGTGGAAACCACCCAACAGGTCAACACTTCGACAAATTCATCACGAAATATCTCGAAATTTGCATATTTGTTTTGCACACGTACCGCAAGTTCTTTTTTTCACATCCATCGAGGAAGCTTGAACTATCGAATTAAAGGCAATCACCAGGGAATCCCGCGATTGACTTGCGAAATACTGTTACACTGTTTGTACGATACGGTCAGATCTTGCATGCGCCAGATTCGTGTTAATATAATTAAAGCGCGTTACACTACGTGACTTTCGTTGTAAGAAAATTTTGCCTGTTTTCTCGATTAAACTAGTAGATGTGTCTTGTTATCGCTTATGTTATGTATTTATCACGCTTATATTTTGAGTTTCCTTAGACTCAAACTTTCGCTTGCAAATTTTTCTTGCATGTATTCGTGAATGTATATTTTATTAATTTTCCTGTATTATGCATCACTTAAGACGCAAAAAGAAAACATCTATGTTACATGACTTAAAAAACAGTGCTGATATTTTTGCATGTTAATTAATTACTTTTTCTTTTTTTTTTTAATAATGCTAAGGTTTAGCGAAGTAGAAAAAAAAGTTACAATTTATTAGCGATGTCACCATTGTACATTTAATTAAAAATGTTCAAAGAGGCGACTCTTCAGCCATATTTAAATGCGACAAATACTTATGCTGCAATATTTAGATCAAAGAAATAATTTATATATCAAATTCAATTTTATTTAATAAAGCGTGTTGATGTATTTGTATGCGCGTTTTGACAAGCATATATGATCATTTTCTCTTCATTTCTCGTTGCATATTAATCACATTTAATGCGTGACATAATATGAGATAAAAAAATCTAGTTTTGCTAGACATTTCTGCAGTATCCACGTACTACAGCAAAATATTTTATACAATAATACTAATTAATTATTTAAATACAATTAAAACTTAAACTCGGCCGTATTTTAAATATATTTCTTCTCGTGTAAAAATATTTTATCGGTTTTATATTTATTTTATAATCGTGCATAAATGAAAACTACAATAAATGAGAAATATTCATTAATGTTATTAAATCCACATAAGTACAAAATTCGTATACAACATGGTAGCTGTCTCTATAAAATTATTTAAAAAAATACATAAAGTTATAATAAATTTTTCAAATTTATTAGGTGGTATAATTTCGTATTCTACTCTGCGAAATATTTTTATAAGTTTAAGCGGTGCTTCTACGTGACAAGAGTGACAAGCATTATCATAAATGAATGTAGTAATCCATTATCTTCTATCGTGTTTGTTAGTTTTTGCGATGACACCCAAATCGTTTACGTAAACAGTTTGTCCCGGCTACGCTAATAAATGATGTATTTCGTATCCGTGACGCATGTACTCGATCTTTAAATGCGATTATACTATTTCATTACACTTTTGTTATCAATCATGATACGTATAGCGATATTATAAACAATATCGATGAAGATAACTGGAGCAGATATGCTAATCGAAGGTTTCGTCGCGTTCTTGGCGGAAATCCGTTTACCCTGGCGTATCCCGCGAACGATTAGCCCATACATGAGAGAGCAAAGTCGGAAGAACTTGTTTCTAAGGGATACCGCTAAGACAACCGCTTATACGTGTAAATCCCGTCGAGGAGCATTTATCCAAAATTATTCTGTGGCCAAAGTCTGATCTTCCAACTTGATCGTCCACTTGATCGTCAATGACATACAACATCTCTTAAGTATCACGAAAAATGAAAGAATCTTGACGTCCTTAAATATATTTAATTTAATAAAATTTGAACTCGACAATATTTCTATAAAATGCATCGAGACATTTTGCTATTTGAACTTCATTGTCATTTTAAACACATTTATGTGAATTAATTGTCATTGTTGTATTTATTTGTAATGTTTCCATGGTTGCTAGACAACAGACTGCTATGCGATCAAATAATTTTAAGCTTCCCGAATGAAGTAGATTCTACAAGCAACGTTAGCAACGTGTAGCACAAGGGAATTTCAGGAACAACGCTTTCAATTAATCTTTCGTAAATTAATAGATAAGGTCACCGAAAGCGGTTTAAGTTCGAAGACAATGAAGCTGCACGCACAAGTGACGCGCATAACGGAACGCGGCGTTATTGCACGAAGAGCTCGAGTCATGCACCAGAGATTTGTTCACATCCATCTATTGTATCGTGAGGTGTTTCGTAAGACAAGTCCAGAATATAAATCCGGAAGATCTAATTTAAATTAATCTGTTCAAAAATAGCTACATTTGTTATTTATTACTGTGAAAATTTCTCATATATTTTCTGAATATTATACAGATTTCTTTATTTATATCTATTTTCTACAAATTTGTTTAATTGTATGTTCAAAACATTATATCGCAAGGCATGTTCGAGAAAATTGAGAAATCTGGTGTAAAATGGATAGATATTATGAGAACGCAAATCAAAAAGTATATTTGCGATTTATTTATATAAAAATAAATAAATTTTTTTATTATTTCCTTTTTTATTATTTCCTACGTTATTTTTTATTGAGTTCGATATTACAAAAGATGATGATCTTCAAGTTTAATTTTAAAAAATTTGAAACAGTTTCTTTGTAAACAATAAAATCTTAGCCATGTCTACTATTTTTTTTCGCGTCTTTTTTAATGTTATTGAAATATTTTCTCTTGTATTATTTTAATACATGTATAAGCTTGTAAAAAACTTTCGTTTAGGATCACTCACTATTGTCTGTCCTTCGAATAAAAAAGTATACCTAAAAATTCACAAATCTGATAAAATACATTTTCCGCGCACGTACAGAGGTATGAATTCAAATCGTCATTAGCTTAGTTTGATGGCCGCGAATGTTGATGCATCCTTGGCTTTAATATTACCTTAGAAGGAAGGAGTGTGGAAAGGAAGGGATGTGGAAAGGAACGAGGCCAGAACAAGGACGAGAGCCAGCGGAGAGGCATTCATTTAACAGAGTTCGCGAATATAAGTGGGTTTTGATTAGCCTCAAACTTGAATATACCACAGGAGTTAGAATGGAGTGCATTTGAATCCCAAATTCATTGCTAATGCGGTTGCATGATCTATGATGTGCGCAAACACTCGACGACTGCGTATTTGAGAGGGATTATTTTTCCATGAACCTCGACTTCGCCTATTACGAAAATGGCGTACGCGGATTTAACATTTACTGGAAAAGTCACGAAGCTATTTTAACTTGAATTGAATTTCTATAGACTAAAAAAAATCTACCTATTAATTGCAGAAACGAGTTCAATTTTGTCGAGTTCAATTTTGTGCGAATAATCATCGCGAATATTTCAAGCGAGAATAACTTAAAATATCTACAAACAGGAGAATGAAGCTTTAACAGAAGCTATACTATGGATAGAAATCGAGGTAGAATGTAGAGAATTTTAATTTGACGTTTTATTTTTTAAACGAGTGGATTATTCAGATTTTTAGCGATGCTCGGACGAATATCAATAGCCAGGAAGCAACAATTTCGGCTCGATATGATTAGATTATTTCAAAGATACAGACAAAGGGGGATTTATTATTATAAATTCTCATTGTATTCTGTAAATCGACCAGGTTGTGATGAACCCCAGAAATGCTACCGCGTAGGTAGATTCCAACGCAAAGCTACCTTTACGATCGCGTCGCTGCTAAGAGAAACCTTATACGTGTGCATTTTTTACGATCACATTTTTTACGGTCCCTGCCGTACTCGCACACACACACACACACACACACACACACACACACACACACACACACCTATCGCGCATACTTTCAACGTATCAGAAGCGTACAGGATGTTTCTAGGATGCTATGCTGGTGTTCCTGCTTCCGAGTTAGATTTATGTTGCGGGATACACTTTTCACGGACTTTAATCGCACGCGAATAAAAAGATAGAGTATCCGTAAGATCCTCAGAGTCGAAAACATGGATGCATTTCACCCTGTCGTCGCTCATTTCTTCATCAAAGAACGTTGTCTTCCTTAAGTAATCCTCGAGTTTCCCTCTTTATCGAGTAACGCTACTCACATTGTGAGAAAGGGTGACGAACGCATGCATTACCTCACGCGATCATCATAATCTATCATAATTTGCATATATAAATTTATGCACGACACTCGTTTATAAATATTTCTGACACGCGAGACGCGCATATTTTTTCCCTTCTTTTTTTTATGAGCTCGTGTCGCAACATATTTTTTCTCAGCGGACGTAATAAAAAAAATTGTACAAAAAATCAACGGTTGTTATTAGTTATCGTGAACAAAATTATTTTAATAATTATCGGCAGCAAGAAAAAAATTACATGGAAAAAAGTTACATGGAAAAAACTTGACAAATTTTTTGTGGAAACATCAAACACGCGCACTTGATTCTTTGTAAATCTGGCAACACGATTGTCTTCATATTCGGTCAGTCACGATAAAAGTATTCGAACTGTAAACAAAAACTCGGAGCTTTCTCCATAAGGATTACATATCATACAAAAGAGACGGTAAAGCCGCTTTCATATCGAAAATGCTTTATCCATAATCGAATCGACATTCGCCAGGAAATCGCGACGTAACAGTTCCTTTTATCGTGTTTCATGCATTTTTCATCCGCGATCTTTTGTTAACATATTTCTCTTAAAAATATGCAAGATAAGGATTTTGTTTTCGATATCCGATAAGACGCGAAACGGCAATGCTGTTCCTTGTATTTAAAGAATGGACAGATCACTTATATCCTTCGGCATAAATATAAAAGTATCCTTAACCCTTAAATATTTAATTTAAATTTAAATGGAATATTTTCTGTAAAAATTCATTTTTTAAGGAAAAAATATATCTAACGAACTGATTATTATAATGTTTCCTGCGTTTCTTGGTCGAATGACAATAGGGACATTTCTAATTATTGTAAAATTTAACAGGAGGACATTATTGCAGCTATTTTACTTTCCTTCGAAATTTGAACACTCTCCGCTATTGTCCTCCCCCTTTCTTCGTATTCGCCCTGAAACAATTGGACACAATTTGCAGCCCTCACGCCAGTTATGCTGTCGCTGTCGGGTCCGCTATTGGGTGCCGTGGTGGGAGCCACAGCGGGATTGCTTCTGGTAATCTTCGTGATCGTGCTGGCTGTCAAGCTTCGCTATCGACCTCGATCTCAGGAGGACTCTCATGACGATGGCGGCATGGCGAACCTGGCGGCGTCGGGAACCGGCGCCTCGTCTCCGCTTGACAAATCGTCGACCTTGCCCCTCAGTACCGATAGCATCGAGAGCTTCGAGAAGAATCCCGATATAATACCACATGCAAACGGTAGGCAAGAGTACCTGTCACTCCGCTTCGCAGCATGCTCCTCTATCTGATTTATCCAGTGATTGGGTCATGATAAACATACCCAATATAAAATAAATCATTCTCGTTATTAATCATTATTAACGTTATTAATCGCTAAAGTGCTTACCTAGAGATTAGCTAAATTATCCCCTTGAGAAGCAGTAGAGAGTACACTTCCCACATTTTTTTTTCTTCATTTTTGAGATCTACTGATCACAGTTTAATGAAATCAATTATATAGTTTTATATTTTTCTTATATATTATTATGTATATATATTATTATATATTATTACATTATATGTTTTTCACGATTATTATACGTGATTGTTTTTTTCTAATTATTTATACAGAAATAAAGTTGAAAAAAGAGCATCTTTTACAAAAAAATGTGGTTTCTTGTAAAATAAGAGAAAGGTTTGAACATTTTGCTGGATATTCTTCATATGTTAAAATATAATATATATTTTTTCTAGAATTTTTTGCACACTATATTATTTTGTAAAAAAATTATTTTTCTATTATATGAAGATAAAAATTACACCGTGTAACAAATTTTTTGTTTTTTTATCATGAAAGATTGTTCTTTAGTAAATAAAATGCGCTGAATACGAATACGATCAAAAATTGTCTCTCATGTAAAATTTCATGTAAAAGAGAGAAGGGATTGAAATCCCCCAAAAATGTGTTTTTGACCATTTTCATTAATTCGTAACGCATAAACCAAATGTTCCAACAACTTTAGAAAGGTTTAATATTAAAATTTGGACTTTTATTTTCCTGAAAAAAATTGAAAACTAAAAGTGCAATTCGTGGGATGCCATATTCATTCAGATTTACACTGATTTATTCCTATATGGTAGCCATATTGAATCTTTCTAAAATATATTTATAGTACATATAGATGTATTATTCCAACATCTGATTTTGATCGTAAGTGACGCTTTTTTTGCTTAATTGATAAAAAGTATTTGTAACAAAATAAGCTTTAATTAATTTTATACTTCCATAATTATTGATAACTTACTCAAATATTTAAACAAAAAAATTAATTGGTACTTCAAAATTCAATGAAGATTATTTCCACAAAATATTTTTTCCATATAATTTGAAGATAAACTGATTTGATGTTAATTATAATTTACTAAAATTAAATATCTGTTTCAATTTTTTCATTTTTTAGCGATATACATTTACGCAGATAATAAATAAATGCTTTCTAAAAAAAACTTTTGATTTTATGGAAGTTAAGTTGTGTGCGTGTGTGTGTATATAAAACTTCTTGAGTAAAAGTTCTTTAAAAACAAGAAAATTGCAATGTCAATTCATAATCAGTTATAACAAAAAGTTGCAATATCAAGTCATAATCAGTTGCGACAAGAGAGAGAGAGAGAGAGAGAGAGAGAGAGAGAGAAATTGCAATACCAATTCATAATCAGGTATAACAAGAAATTGCAATATTAATTTATAATCAGTTGTAATATATAAACTATATAATTTTAATAGTGTAAGGGCACAACACACTAATCCCTGTACTTTATTGTATTATAGAGAATTCATATGCTGAATTATGCAAAAGTACATCACCGCGATATGTACTGCAGCAGCAACGCCCGGAAGTGAATACCTTCGCAGCAACAAACAACGTAAGTACAGTTTGTAATTATGTACCTGGTATAATAATACATTTAACATCTAAGTCCGAAATCACAATTAATTTCTAATTATGTGTATGTAATCCTCTTATAAAAACACATTGATCATAATAAAGTTATATTTTAAAGTAAATACAGAGCTTAATACAATACTTTGCACTTTAATTAGAAAAAAAAACCTATATTTAAGTAACTTACATTGTGACTTCACTTTCTCCGCTATAATAAATCAACTAATAGGTTTTTATTTAAAAAATGCATGTAATCCGATATTTGAACATTTGAATTGAATTCTTAATCGATCAAATCATGTTGTTTAAATTCTGAGAATAATATTATTCTTAACAGGGATCCGAGTTAACATACGTCGAATTAGCACTAAGGGGAAACCGACGAATACCTCCGAATTGCTATCAGCCCGTGCAAATCTCCAGCATCCAACGGCCCCAGATGCTGCCTATGTCGACTTTGACGCGCAGACAGCCGATCCAGGAGCCAACGATTTACGCGCAAGTCGCCAGTCATTCTAAACCGATTTACGTGCCACCGCCACATCCGTACATGAATCGTTCCAGCGACGAAACTACAGTGGAGACACCATTGATCGGACACGACAATAAGGTAATAGGCTTGTAAAAATGAACGAACCGTTTTGTTAGAGCCTCTACAGTTTATTACTTTATTAAATTTCTAAAACGGTGAAGAAAAAATTATATACAGGGTGTATCTGAAATAGCGCCTAATCATACAGTGCTATTTCTAATAAAAAATTAAATTGAAAAGTCTTCTATCATTTTGCAATTTTCACAATAGTTAACGAAATATGAATTTCTAAAAATTGCTGAGTAAATGGATAAAATCGATGTATAAGACAATTTTAAAATATCTTTCAATGTTTTTTGTGAAATATTTTAAAGATGTTTCTTAAAGAACTCTCAAAGATATCTCAAAAGTCGTCTTATATATTGATTTTAGACATTTTGTTCGTTAGATGACTAAAAAAAATATTGCGAAAATTGCAAAATGTTGGAGGACTTTTCAACTCAGTTTTATTAGGAATAGCACTATATATGATTAGCGGGCATTATTCCAGATACACCATGTATAACTGCAGAGGAAATAATTTAAGTACTAAATATTGTAAATCTATATACATATTTCAGTGTACATTTTTTGACAGAATTAAAAAAATCACTTTGGAACGGTGGCAAAAGTGAAATAAAAATTATGCAACTTTGTAAAATTATAATTTTTGTAATTGTAGAATTCAAGAAAGAATATTGTATTGAAAACATTGACAGTTAATACAAAATTATGGCAAAATTGGCATCATTCATCTGCAGCAAACAATAAATTACAATGGATTCGTCATAGTCGAGAAAAGCGATATTATCGCAACATTATTCTAACTAACTAAAAATAAAACTAGTTTTTAATTACGATCTGTATCTCTTCTAGATCACTACGATCAGCCACTCGAGCAGCTCAATTTGGCGCACCGACACACCGCCTTCCTCGAATGCGCCAACGACATGATTCCAACAAGCTGCATCGTAATTCACGATTCCATTTCACACCTAAACGTCTCTTAATGTTTTCCCTTCCCTCTTGGAAAGAAAAAGAAAATAAAAGTACACATCGATCCATGTACGTGTTAAGTGAGAAGTTCTTCGAAGAAGGCGCAGCCCTTCACTAGTAGAGATTGTTAGACCTTTACTACGAGTGTTATAAATAGAGGATTCGTTCGACGATGAAAGTAATTAATGAAATCGCGCGGAGTATATATATATATATATATTATATATATACACACATATAGATTATGCGCTTTACCGAATGATTTGTGATAGTGGTTGGTTGGAGTCGGGGAAAGGATTGAACTGTTTTTCAGCCGTCCGTAAAATTTGAGGCAGGGCGAACGCACTATTTTGATCTCGGAGCAGAGGCGTTCACTGTTCCATCGACCGATTAAGAATTCATTATACGATGAATGTTATCGAAGAGTTGGCAATAATTACGTGTAAAAAAAAAACACCGTTGTTCGTCATAATGACGCGGAAAACGGTGAGTTCCTATGCAATTTTTATTAATTCATACCTACAATATCCGTGAATATTTCTTATTTGATTTTTTGTGCAGAGAAAAGGGTGACTCAAAATTCATTTTAAAAAAAATTTTAGAGCATCCTCTGGAAAAAAATTATATTAATTCTCTTTTTCATCCTTTCTTTAAATAATAATTTATAGAGTCTATTTTCAAAGCTTTTTATGTACATGCTTTATATATATATATATATATCTAGTTAATAAATCTTATAATTGAACCTCAAAAGTCACAATATTAATTTTTAATATTTATCGACAAAAATGATATCAATAGAGCCAATAATATCTCCATTCTTCAAAGTTCCGTGAAAAGAGGAATTCTGATTGTTGAAAATATTTGATACACACATTGATTTTGACGAGCACCCGTAGGTATGAGTTAAAAATCGAAATAGCACTTCGCCCGCCTCGGCGTGTAAATCAAACAACGCCGGTGAAAATAGATTGCGAACGCAACGATTTAGTGTGATTGGTAGGATAAAAAGTTAGTCGCGCGATTGTCTATTGTTTTGCGTCTTCTGTCTACCTACGAATTTTTGTTTGATTACTTTCAAATGGCTTTATTTATCCTGTTAAAATTCTAATTATTAAATCAACATTTTATTATCAGTGAACTGTAGCTTCCAATTTTAACCAATTTATAGATTTTTAAAAGAAGTAAGAAATATTTCTCTTTAAACTTTTTACTTTTTATTTTTTATATTTTGAACTTATTTTTAAAAATATTAATAAGTATTATAAAATAAATCAAACTGCCCTAAATTCTACTTCCACTGCCCCAAAATTTAATTAAGATGATTTCTAAAACAAGTTATCATTAAATATATAAGCGTGTAAAAATAGATGGATTGAAAAAGAATCAAAATTTATTTTGATTACAAATCTCTTCTTTACTACGTACTTCTTAATTACGTTTCTTTTCGTGTTTTTTTATCTTATTCATTCATTTCATTCTCACGAGGAAGATATAATTAAAGAGAGGAATTATAAAATAAGTCCTTTATTGAAAATTAAGGCTGGGTTGTGCCACTTTAAACTGCAGCTCACTGCCTCTTTTACTCTGTTACTCTTTTATGTTCTTATTCTTTTACTCTTTTGTTTACCCAATACATAAATTACTATAGTTTATCTGAAGATGGAACAACAAACCCTAAGATACGTTAAAAAAAAACTTTTATCGATTTCATGGAACATTTATTCGTACAAAGTCAAACAAAATAATATTTAAGCAAATTTGTAAATTCTAAATTTATCTGATTTTCAAAATGAAATATTGACATTTTATAAACTTGAATCCTTTCAATACATTTGACCCATCTACTTTTACGAAACACTGCGTACGTTTAAGGAAGAAGCGAACGTACGTTAATGAGCTTTGACGTTATAGCAACGGGAGAAATGTTTTCTTTTTCTCTTCTGTTTTATAGTTACCCACTATCTGTATAGTACTCACATAGCGCGTAGGCCGTTTTATTCAGAACGAGCATTATATAAAGTTGCTGGTAGAGCAGAATAGAAATCTGAGAAGGCGGATAAAACGAGGAGGTACGATTCCGAGGATCGATTGTCGACGCAACGAATCCTTACGAATTACTCATCGGGCAATGATATGCTTGAAAAGTCGGACGAAACGCTCGACGGGCACGTCCGATGATAATAATACTAGTAATGATAATAATGATGATGATCATCGTAAGAATCCTCGCGATAGCTTCGTCACGCGCGACACTTCGAGAAGACTGAGCAGAGCGCAGAATTTGTAATGCGCAAAGGTGCCATATAACAGAGACGGGCTTGTTTTTTATTTGCATTTACTCGATCGAATAAATCGCAAATCAATTTTATGATTTTTATTATTATGATTGTACTGCTGAACATTCAAAATTGCTGTACCTTGTATGTTAGTATTGTTAAGAATCGATGATTATCTCGAGAAATTATTTTATGCCTTGTTGTGAATAAGACATTTAAACGAAAAATGAATTTTTATAAGTAAACATCTTAGAAAGTCTCTTGGGAAAAAGTTATAGTATTTGAAACAATGTATCATTATATCTGCCTCAATAAATAATATGACTTTTTTCTGAGTCTTTCTCATATGTCCACGTGTAAATAAAAATATTTAAACGTTTCCATTTTGATGTTTTATGAAAGAAAGTAAAAATTTATCGAACAATAAAAAATTTAAAGTATTCTCTTATAACCTGTTTTATTAATATTAAGTAAGAGAGTTTAAAAAAATATAGGCTTTATAGTGGACTAAAATATGTATATTTAGCGATCAAAATAATTATTCTAATGTTATTGGATTTAATTGAAAAATAATAATAATAATAATTTTATATGATATGCGATATGATAGAATTCAATTATTGAGTAGTATACTTTAGCTGTTTATTAATTAGATCATTCTAATTGTAAGCAATCAGATCAAATTCGAGGAAAATTAATTTATGATGTAAATAATCGCGCCCGTCTCTGACATATGAGTTTATAATGGAAGTGATGTAAAAATAAAGGAAACAATTTAAAAGAAGATAAAATTACTCCCTTATTTTCTCTCATCTAATTTAGCAAGAGAATGTTGAGAATAGTTTACATCACTTTCATTCTAATTAACTCATAAGATCGTAGCGCGAAAGCAACTGTTGTTCGAACGAATTCGATATTGTTGTTGTATAGTGTAACCACCACGACTCGCATCGAAGGCGAAACGTGGCTAAAAACCGGCATCGATTGTAATAAAGAGCAACGCGTTCGCGTTAACTACTTGTAATCCTTTTCCTTTTATGTTAAGGGTAACATTTAGCAATGTTCGCAAGTTTAGTACGAGCTGATTGATATTTACCTCCATTATATTATAAAAAAAAAGAGTGCCGAATAATGCAACCGTAAAAGAAGCATTGCAAAAGTGTATAAAAAAATCCTTCTACGTTAATCTCTCGGACATCGTTTGTAAGGAATATCTTGATGTTCATTATGTGTTGTTCTACAAATCCAGATAGCACCAATTTACAAACAATTTTTATACAATTTTTATATTATTTCTTTCTTTTTTAATGATACAGAAAATACGGAGAGACTCTGTTCGCATTTAAACTTTAAAATCTTTGTCTTTGTACTTTTTCCGAAATAGTAAGTAATATAATACACTATCGATTAACAGACTCCGCTGTATTCGCTCAATGTCTCAAACTATACGATGTAGATATTAGAAGAATCAGAGATCTCACATTCACCAGAATGCGGCATTTAAAAGAGAAAGACGCGTAAAAAAAAATTTCTCCCCGTTAACGATAAGCCAATACTTGATATGTCACAATTATCAAAGAACAAGAATACACGTAAAGAGTAGAGGTATTTTTTATATAATATTATATATTTATTTATAATTTTTTCGTACTCTTTCGATCGTACGTTTAGCATCAGATATAGCTATCTAGTTTTAAGTTGTACGAAGAAAGTGATCCGTATATATTGCATAAAAATAAGATTTTTTAGAATACAACAGAAGAAATCACGACGATGAATAAGCGATGAAAATATGGAATATTGATGTGTTCTGACGTATGCGAGTTTTCTGGTTCACTTTAAATGGTGAGATTATTATCCCTTTGATAAAAAATCAACGATTAAATATGTTCGAATGGCTTCGACGAAAGTCGGAGCGCTCTATTTGTAATCTAAATTTTTAAATATTACTTCGTAAAGTAATAATAGCGAGGAAGGTTCGCGATTCTCGCGAACGTGAATAATAATTAATAATAATAATAATAAAGAATGAGAGAGGAAATAAACGTCAGTGGCGGTAGCTGTGCGCCAAAATCAGAGATTCTGTATTTTGTCAGATAACTATAATTATTATTGCGCCAGTGTAACATAAGACTTTGATATGTATTGTTAGTATGCATCGTGTGGATATTACAGAGAATAAATTTAAATATGAAACATACATCAAATATACGAGCATACGCATATGTACACGTGTGTTTGTGTGTGTAAAGAATAAACTTAAGACACTATGTAAACACAATTTCAAAAATAACTTTTAATATAGATTTACTTGTGTAAAATATAAGGAGAACTAATTGTGCTCAATAAATTTCAATAAATAATGATTTTGCCTATGCTAATAATTATCATTACTGAAGTTATTTTTGTGTAGTTTTTATAAGGATACATAAAATAACACAATCAGGAAATTATTAGATCTATTCTTTTTCGAAATGTTCTGCATTAATTCTGAACTAATGCAATAACTTAGAGTGAAACAAACTATATCTGTTTCACTTTAATTTATTGCACCAGTGTATCCCAGTTCAGAACTTTCTTCGAAAAAGAATAGACCTACTCAAATTAAATAACTTTATGTACAGGATGTCGCATAATTCGTGAATTACTTCCCATCAGGCAAGTGGAATGGACTAAATCGAAAAATTATACTATTTCACGAGATTCTCTTAAAATTTAATGAGATAGTAATCAATAAAAATCCATGAATTAGCGTGCGTCCGCATGATTCAGCGAAAGAACCCAACGTTTATAAACACAATGGGAGGAGACATTCTGTAAATAACAATGTGCCACTCATGCATAGCCATATTGTTTTTTGTTCTACCCAATGATTAGCTAGCCTGCTCGTGCGATTGAATATAATGGTTTCCAGACAACATAAAATCCAAAATTGGAACATAAGACTCCTTAAAGACGTCTAAAAGAGATATTCATCCTTATTTTAAAACCATCTTAAGTAATGTCTTAAGATGCTAATACAGCTTTTGATTGGCTTATGGCATTTTAAGACTGAACTTAAGACAATTAAGACAGTTTCAAATATAAAGAATCGCGACTATGAATATATCAATCTTAAAAAAATCCTCGAAGATATTTTTGTGAGAACCGTCTAAAAGACATCTTATAAATGTCTTACATCCAATTTAGATTTTATGTGCTGTCTAGGTTTTTACTTATAGATTCTATTAATTATATTACAAAAGGCTAAAGAAGGGAGAGATTTAAAAATTATAATATTATTGTGCGCCTTATATAAATAGTTTGAAAACTATTTTAAGAAAAAATATGTGAGATATATGTATAATAATCGATGGTCGGAGTTATGCCTATTACAAATATGTGAATAACCGCCGCTAAATTTCTCCCCAGTAAAAAACACTAATTAACAGTAACATAATATTATAATTTCACATTCAACAATGTAATTGTTACATACAATATATATGTTATATTTATATTGTTGTGTGAAATTGAATTTATATTTATATTGTTGAATGTGAAATTGTGTACGTTGATGTTACGTTATTCTTACGTTGGTGTTTACTGAGTCTCTCCTCTTATCTATCTCAGAAAGATTTAATTTTTTTAATTAAAACAATGAGATAAAAAAGTACTGCTTCGCATCAAAGCGATCGACTCTTATTTAACAAAATCCCATGTTCGATCCGAATCCAAAGTTCATTATACAAATAGGGGAGGGACATAAACAATAAAAATAAATACATTTAACAATTATTAATTATTCGAATTCTAGAGTGATTCATTTTAAGGAAACAGATTTATGAAAAGTTGCATCTACAGTACTATTTTATGTGAATATAATACATATTTTATATCTAAAACAAATTTTATAAATTCGTTACCCTATTATAAAAAAATTCTTCACTCACCAATTCAATGTGCAACGGGTGGAATTTGTAACACATAAATAATATAAGATTCAAATCAAACAGTGATCGAAATAAAATCAATGTTTCAAGACAATTCTTACGCGTTTAAATTTTTAATTTATCTTTCGATTAAATATTTACTAATATAATTATTTACCTACTGAAAAAATTTTCACAAGAATAAACTTTTTATAAAATTTTAGATGATTTCTTTCTCTAATTATTTATATATTTACTGAAATAAAATAAAAAGAATGAGAAATAAAATGAAAGAGAATTATTAAAACTGTATGCAAGTAAGAAATAATATTCATACAAGATTGCTCCACCAGTGCAATCGCCTGATGCCTTTCTAGGCTTGCTTTCAATGTTTTCTTCCTTCATTTTCTCATAGGTTATCGATACTCTTTTTATACAACACTAATCCGAAACACTAATCCGAAAAAATTATCTATGTTTAAAATAAATACATAAAATTCTTGCAATTCGTATTTTATTTCTAACTTCAACAAATATTTAATAAAAAAATAATGTCGCGTAAGAACGAATTATCAGCATACGCATGTCGAATCTATATTATGCGAGATTAATCAGATGCAAGATATAAATTTCGTTTACTAATTATATTAGTCATGAAGCTTTTTATTTAGAAACCGATCCATTCTGCATGTACATCGTATTGTGCAAATGAAACATGCAATTAATAAAAATACAATTAATATATCAAAGCGGCTAATTTATATCTTGCGCAGTAAATTTTATGCACTAAGACGCAGCGATCGAACATGACTGGTGAAATACGTGTCGAAATATGTTATCAATGTAGGAATCTATATTACGCGATAGTCAATTATAGTAGCAAATAAACGCAAAATTGTGGACTTACTTATTATCAACGTAATCAATTAAATGACTAATCAATTACAATGCCACTCTACAATGCAGTTAATCCGTTTTCTACTGCTGCAACCGTGTTTTGAAAGTGAACGCTATCAATATGGTAAAATAGTTTCATCTCTTACGCGGTTAACTTCGCGTGCCAAAATCGATGCAGCATGGCAGTGCAACGGTGATGCGCTTCTTGTTTTGGCGAATCTTATATAATTACGCGATAATTAAGTATTGCAATGAGTGATAAATACAGATTTAATGTTTCAATTATCTTTTAATTAAACTGCCTTGTCTCGAATCCAGTTCATCTCATATCCGCCACGTTCTGAAAATGGAACGTAAATGAAATTAAGATGACGAATGGCTTCGTCTTCTGCGAGATCAACTTTGCGCGCTAAGAATGACACAGAGCGCCAAGAGCAGCAACAATAATATCAAAGAGAAACTTAAAAGAGGACGTAAGGATCTTTTTCCTGTAACCGCAAAATGCCACCGCACACTACTGTCTTCTAAGGAACTGGATATTTAAATATTCGAACAAGTTAATTTAGTAAATTTTGTCTTATAATACGCGTTTGTATAAAAATGGGATTACGAAGTTATGTTTTTTAATGCAAATTTTCAGTCCGTCTTTACTAAACATAATTACTAGTATGTAAATATATTCCAAAGTCTCTATAATCACTAATCACTAGCAATTATAGAGTCTTGAATATATTTCAAATTTTTCAATCGACAATCACATATCATTAAATTAAGGTTTAATTTAGCAAAAATAAGCTAGAGACCTTTACTACCCTCGCTGATTTTATCCTCTTTTCTCTCTCTATAAATATACTCTCCCGTAAAAAAAAAAACGAGCTACTAATAAATTTAGTAGTCCGTTATCGCAGGTAAGTAATAATTTAAATTTAGGTAAGTAATAATTTTAATTTTATGTCTAATTGTTTTATTGTATTTCGCTAATCATATTATATTAACTATTTAATTGATAATATAATAATTAGCAATCATATTGCACAACTTTTTTAATATTATCTTTTATTGTAATCCTATATATATTCAATAATACAATAATAATTATTTACAATACAATTTACAATTATAATTGCTGTTCGAAATACAATAAAAATTATATTATAGAAACATAATTAACAAAATTTAGTAATGAGGTATTATACGAAAATGTCGAAAATACATACGATAACACAAATTTTCTAAACCAATGTTTAATGAAATATAAATGTGGAATAAAAATACTAACAACAATTAGATCGATACTTACTATTAATTATTAACTTGCGATTATATTATAAAACTTATTAATATCGTGTTAAAAAGTCATTAATACATTTACGACAAGACTTTCATCGCATTTAAGATTATCCCGATAATTTGATCACATCAAGGTCCCTTCACGTTGTGATAAGGTTAGTATCCGATACAAAAAAGATTGGTGCAGTGAATGCGTGATTTGTACCAATAGAAAGTCGAAATTATTTTTACAGTATCATATGAAGACTTATTCCTTGTCGCTTTCTGTAAAGTCCATTCGCAAAGTCTAGTTTGGTATCTTGTTGGAAATTCTTGTACAGGATCGGAATTAATCCCGAGTTTTCTCGTCTTGCACTGGAAGTAATAACTTTGTCAATGAGTCAGACTATTATATGCTATATATTTTAAAATCAAGTTACGAAATTGATTCAGTAATATACTTTAACATACAATTTTCGTCGTTTTGTTTTATTAAATGTTCTCCCACTAGTAATAACAATGTTAATAATAGTATTATATCTTAATAACAATGCGAATTTAATATTATATAATTAATGTATGAATATAAATATGATTATTTTTTTAAATCCAAATTGTTAAGTAAATAAATTTAAGCTTTATGCAAATAATTTGCTTATTTTTCGATGATTGCTCTAACAAAAAAATATGATTACGAATGTATATATTTAATTTTTTAACTGTTATTTTAAAATCATTTTTAGGTATTGGAGACATCCCGCCATTCCAGAATATTGTTAATTATTATTTTGTATGTATATTATTTTATATGTATATACTTTTCTATGATAAAATACATGCAGATATATTACGAGATTATATTTAACAAGTTTTGATTTTTGTCGATTTAGATAATTTGTTTATCTCTCAAAATACCTTATGTTCTTTTATCAATAATATCGTGATTACATGAATTTAATTAAAAATGTGTGGATACAAAAAATTCGAGATAAGTCGAATGGATACTTTTATATTAGCGAGGTATTAATAATTAAAATTTTAGGAAAAAAAAATTGTTAAATTTTATACATAATAACAAATTTTTCAGAAAGCATACTTAGTTCTTTAAAATCTCGTTATTATCAAATTCGATTTATCTTGAACAGTTAGTACCCGAGATACTTTCGTATTCATACATATAAAAAATTACAATAATGCATGTATTTTATTACTATTAAATATATTCCTTCGTAATCACCATTCCATAAGGAAATCATTTTATCTTTTTATTTTTAATAAGAGATGATTTGTAGTAATGTGTGGCAGAACATATAATTTCCTCGCAAATTTTCATATTATATTAAAAATGTAATTAAGATGCTACCAAAATTATTTCTATCATAAGTGGTCTGAAAGATTTGGAATTCACATCCTTCTGTAATAAGACCGCTGGTGCTTGACGGATCGCTTTTTTTTTGCGAATGGATCTTATGAATTTGATGTAGAATACATCAAGTTCGCTTTTCTATGAAGATTTTTTTTCTTCTTTGTATCGGATACTAACCTTATCACAACGTGGCGGGACCTTGATGTGATCAAATTATCAGGATAATTATCTTAAATGTGATGAAAGTCTTGTCGTAAATGTATTAATGACTTTTTAACACGATATTAATAAGTTTTATAATATAATCGCAAGTTAATAATTAATAATAAATATCTAATTGTTGTTAGTATTTTCATTCCACATTTATATTTCATTAAACATTGGTTTAGAAAATTTGTGTTATCGTATGTATTTTCGACATTTTCGTATAATACCTTATTACTAAATTTTGTTAATTATGCTTCTATAATATAATTTTTATTGTATTTCGAACAGCAATTATAATTGTATATTGTATTGTAAATAATTATTGTATTATTAAAGGATTACAATAAAAGATAATACTAAAAAATTATGCAATGTAATTGTTAATTATTTTATTGTATTTCGCTAATCATAATGCAATATGATTTTAGCGAAATATAATAAAATAATTAAAAGAAAAAAAGAGAGATAAAATTAAAAAATAAATTTAAAACATACTTACCTGCAAAAACCGATTAAATTTATTAACTCGTTTTTTTACGGGGAAAAATACGTAAAAAGAAAAGAGAATCACCATTAAAAATTGGGTGGGGTAGTGAAGGGTCTCTAAGGTTGATTCATTTTTATTCATATAAATTTTCTTCACAATTTTAAATTAAATGTAGTTTGCTTATACAATTAGAAGAGTTCTAACGTTATTCAAATTGCAAATTGTAAATATAATTATAAGAATAAGAATGGGGTAGAGAGCTTACAATCAGAGTGACGCCATACGAGTATCACTTGTGGTCCGCCATGTTTTAGCCATTCCCTCTAGTTTTTTAAACGCATTATTTTCTAAATTTTGAATTCATACTCAAAAATTGTGACAAATTAAAAAATGATAATAAATAAATATTGTATATAAAATAATAAAACTTTTACATATATTGTTTATAAAATTTCATTTATTTTGTACTATTGCAATATTGTACATTTTGTAATATTGCACATTACTTTATACAAAACGTTATTTATTGCACATTATTTGCGCTATTAAATGCGCTAGTTTATTATCCATTCTCTGTTCCTATATTTTAGGAGCAAAATGCATCTGTAATAATATAAAAGAAATCAAAAATTCAGAAAAATATTATATATTAAATATCGTAATTATCATATTATTTGATTTAGACTCACAATGTAATGATATATAATTGAAAAGATTACGACAAAAAGAGAAATTAAATTCGTAATGTAATGACTATACATATACTTAGTGCCAAGACACTATCGTGTCTTCAGATATTATAATTAATCTGTGTATATTTTATGTTAGATTTTTATTTTAATATTTTAAATACATTATTTATAAAGAATAAATTACTTTACCTCACATACAGATGAATTTTTTGACGGTGTTCAATTTTGATATTTATACTCTTTAACCACTTCATTCGGAGTTCTGTGCCTTTCGGAATTATTTTCATAACATATCCTTTTTTTAATGAATTATTACAAAACGGTATTGTACATCCAACCATATTTCTAAAATAATTTCGATAATTTTATTTTTATCAATGTACCTTTATGTATCTATGTCGTTCAATGCTGTTGCATCTAACTCTAAAACTGACAGTTTGTTGGATAGACTGAGACCGTATATCTCTTTCTCTCTCGCAGAATCTTCGCTAAAATATGACCTCATCTCTCGTATGGCGCCACTCTGATTATAGGCTCTCTATTCCCACTTCTCGAGCACTAAGCTATCGATGGCGGATATTCAATGCTTTAAAAATTAATGTTTTGATTGCGAAAATTAGGAATAGTCAAGAATTTCAAGAACTATGCTAGGAAATGATAATAATAAAGTTATTTGTTCGTTATTGAACTCTATTTATTATTTATAACTTAATACATAATATTATCTCCTTTTATTAAAAAAAATCTACAAAACTTGAGCTTGATTATCCGCATTGACTCTCATTACCCCTGTTGTTCGTTAGTATTTTTGCATTTTAAATAAATAATTAAATAATTCAAAAAATATAAGAACTCGCAATTTGCGATATTACCCTCCCGAATAGTTTATCTTTACACATATACCTTTGAGAAACTTAGATTGGTGTTACACACCAACCTACCTTCGTATACTAGGTGGGGTGAAAAGTAACCTCCTTGGGAATGAAAAAAATTTTTTTCTTATGCAGAATCTCGCCCAAAATATGGCGTGTTCGCTCAGTACTAATCTTTGTAGCATCTGCTAGCTCGCGCACCTTCACTTTCCGGTCAGCCAACACCATTTCATGTATTTTTTTGACATTTTCCTCGGTAACCGCATCGGAGGGCCTGCCGCTGCGGACTTCATCGGTAGTGGAGTTGCGGCCATCACGAAACTCTCGAAACCAATATTTGACGGTGTAATCTGACGGAGTATTAGCCACATAATATTTATCCAACTTTTCTTTTGTTTCCTTCGCCGTTTTGCCTCTCAAAAAATAATATTTTATGAGAGAACGAAAATCGTTTTCGCAAACACGTCAACAACAATCAGCTCTCAAAACAAAACTAAGGGCAGTATCGCACTGCCACTTGGCATGTCTGCCTAAATATGAACGGACTACAAGGCACCATAAACTTTTTTGCAGTAGTGGCGCATTCTGGCGGTCAAGGAGGTTACTTTTCACCCCATCCACTTTTCACCAGATTCTCTTCTTTCTTTTGGTCAGATTGAATTCATCTTTCATTGCTCCTGGTCAATATTCTAGCTTCATATGTCAGAAATCGACAACAAGGAATTCTTTTTGCTGTCGATTGCTGTCGATTGCTGTCGATAGCATCGCCAGCAATAAGTGTAAGATTTTACGCTTTTGTACGATGTGCGAAATACGAACAAAGGGGCCATTATATTAATGAAATTGACTTAATACGAACAATTATTAATAATAATAATAATAATAATAATAATAATAATTTCATTAATATATGAATAAATGTCGCGTTTATTCGAAATTAAAAATATATAAATATTCGACTAAAAATAAATCTAAATTTAAAAAATCTTTAAGTCAACAACATTTTGATTTTAAAAGTCTCGAATATTATGAAACTAAAATAAATTTCTTAAAGATTATAATGTAAAGAGCAAAACTTTAATTAAAAAATAAACTGAAAATTACTAAATCGATAAAATTACCATCCGATAAAATTCATGGCCTATATATGTATATATATATATATATATATATATATATATATATATATTTAACGATTCGAACGATTCGTTGCTGAATCTCATCTCAAAGCATGCGGAGATAAAAAATTTAGATGAATGATGCAAGATCCGAGGGATAATTTTCCCTCACACACACAAAAAAATACGCAAGTAATAATTACTTATTTCAAGTAAAAGTTCATTATGAAAAGAGTTCATTTCTTCGATCAATTTTATAATATTCTTCAAAAGAAAATAAATTCTTATTTTGAGTACATAATAATGAGTTTTTCTAAAATTTTTTGTAATAAATATATTTTAAAATTTTTGCCAAGAAAATATTCTTTGTTAAAAATAACCGTTACTTAAAAGAAAGAAAATAAATTGAGTAATCACTTTTAGCAGTAGATTGATATTTTTCTGTGTGCATCAATATATAAACATATCTCTTTACATTTTATAAATTATTAGAAAATCATTTTTTTTTTATAATTTATTATTTCAACATTAAGTATTTTATGTGATGCGAAGCTTTGAACGTGATTTTAAAATAATTACGAGCTAAAATTCTTCTATTTTTTGACAAAATGTATATTGGATCTTACATCATATTACTACTTTAACTGATATAAAATTCAATTATTATATATTATTATATATATAAATTATGAAAGTTATATCTTAGATATTTCAAATTGTATTACAATACGCGCAATGTACGCAATATTTTTAACAAAAGACATATGTGGCTTTTTATTACTTTTGAATCGTTTAAGTCTGCAATCATTTACATCTTATTCCACATTCTTAATAAAGATTTGAACGATTTCAACGATTTATTTTCATCAGAAGCCCTGAAAAAAAATGGATATTGTTGTGCAATTTGCATCCACTTCTTCAATAAAGGCCAATGTTGTTTGGGGATATTCTGCAATTACAGGAAAAAGGCTCTCCTGTCCTCTCTCAAGTTTCTCTCTGATAATACACTTCTCCTGTTCTTGGAGAATACTCAAATCTATAATTACGCAATTTTTAGATATCGCAATAGATTTTTAGATATCGCAAAAATCAGAAACGAAATTTCGATCCAGATCATGGTCAGAAGTATAAACATGTACTCACATGTTTCCGGTTTCGGAATTCCGGTTTTAGTCCTTTTACTGATAATGGTAATTTCGGTCTTTTTCGATTCCAGATCGAAATTCAAGCAGTTTCAGTTCTTTTACAACGACTGTAACCATTTGGATTTTAATTTTTTTCGGTTACGGTGATTATTTCTATTTGTAAAAAAAAAGATAATACGATAAGCATAAATTGCATATTTAAAAAATTCATGTTTATTGAACAAAATGTTTATTTAAAAAAACAATTTTTTTTTAAATATGAAATGAGGAATTTATAAATACTGTAAACAGATCATTTCTAATTCTAAGTCTTTCTTTACTGTTTCACTTTTATCTTCTATATCAACGTCAACGCAATTTTTCTATGCAACGTCACTAAATAATTGTTTTAACTATTTAAAACTTGTTAATAATTTTCTATAAAATAATATATTAATCTTGCGCAAATTGTCATAATACTCATAATCAAACAAGGAAACAAAAAAATATTGTATTTATACTATGTGGATACCCTGTAAATCACTACTTAAAATCCTTTTTATTTTGGTTTCTCAGAAACTCTGAAAGAATCGAGAAATAAAAAATCGATTTTTCAAGAGTAAAAAGAATCGATTTTCGATGTATCGAAATTCAAGAATCGACATTCAGTCTCGAAATAGTTCCTCTGAATCTGAATTCCTCTCATCTCAATTCTCATCTCAACTCTCTGTCGGCACTTCGGTAGTATCGATACTTGTGTGTTCTTGTAGGTTAGGATATTGGTCTTCGTTAAAGAATTTAATAAAATTATTAAGAAATTTTAATTAAAAAAGGAATCAACTAAAATGTAAATTTTAAAAATTGTATACCAAATAAGTAAACGAACAGACGAAATATGTCTAAGCTAAATATTTTTGAAGAAAAAATAATTTAAATGATGTTAAGAGTTAAGACTATTATAAGGTTACCTGGAAAAAAAGATAAAAATGAATGCGATTCGTATAATGCGTAAGTTGAATCGGATTTGCAAACGTTTCGTAAATACCGAAGCAAAATGTCGAGACAGACCACAATGGATAAAACCAGTGGGACATCAGACCGAAGTATCTATATATAACCTGATAACGAAATGCAAAGTACCACTGATTCTGAAAACACAAAACATTTTGAAATGGTATATCTGCGGACCTACAGTATATGACTCCGCACACATTGGACATGCAACGTAATAAAAATATATAAACTTTTGCGTCATGTTATTTACTAGTGTTATATTTAACCAATTATTAATTAAATTAATATTTAATTTATTACAATTATTATTTTACATCTGTAATGCTTTATGATCATTATAATTATTATAATTTTACCTGTGTGTGTATATATATATATATTTTTTTTCTATTTATTTAATATTTATTTTGATCATAACAAATGGATTTAGTTTAAAAATATCAATAAATTGTTAATATATACAGATTTAAATATATATTTAAATATACAATAAAAAAACTAATTACTTTTTATCATTTTTTGTAGAACTTACATAAAATCCGATATTATTCGTCGAATTTTGTCAGATTATTTTAATATAGATGTATTATTAGTTATGGGTATAACTGATATTGATGATAAGATAATAAGACGTTCCAATGAAAGTGGAAAAGATTTTAAGACTTTATCAAGGCATTTTGAAACTGAATTTTTTGCAGACATGAATAAATTAAATATCCGTGAACCATATTTACGTTGTAGAGTAACAGATTATATACCACAAATCATTCAGTTTATTGAGAAGCTTATAGCCAAAGGTGATGGTTACGTTGCACCAGATGGTACGATATTTATTAATATTTGAACCTTATCACTATAAAAAAAATGTAGAGCTTTTATTTACTTATAAATTATTTTGTATGGATTTTATAGGATCTGTTTATTTTAATACCAGCAAGTACAATAAATATGGTAAATTATCAACTCTTGTCCTTGATACTGTAAACGATCAGAATTTTGTTGGTAAAAAATCAGCATTGGACTTTGCACTGTGGAAAGCAGCAAAAGAAAACGAACCATCGTGGAAATCTCCATGGAGCTATGGTAGACCAGGATGGCATATAGAATGCAGTGCAATTGCAAGGTAATTTTGAAAGTCAATTCCCTTCTGTATATACTTTATATGAAAATTCTTTTTATCAACTTTAATTCTAATTTATTTTTATATATTTGTTTAAGATAATATGCATATTTTCAGAATTAGTTTAATATAGCAAAATTAAATTTTTTAACATATTTACTCATTTGATAATACCGATCTATATAGTTGTACGTTTTTTATCAGCACAGTCTTTGGAAATTCTATAGATATACACAGTGGTGGAATAGATTTAGCTTTCCCACATCATGAAAATGAAGAAGCACAATCTTGCTGTTATCACGATGTTGATCAGTGGGTTAATTACTGGCTTCACTGTGGCCATTTAAGTCTGAAAGGGGATGTGAAGATGTCAAAGAGTCTAAAGAACACCATAAGCATACAAGATTATCTCGAAAATTATTCGGCAAATAATCTCAGAATGCTTTGTCTTTTGTCTCATTATCGAAATGGTACATATAATAATGTTCATCAATTTTATATAATTTAATCCAATTGTAATGGATTGAGTTTTTTGTGTTGCAGGTATTGAATTTTCAGATGAAGTTATACAAACTGCAATGTCAGTAACCAAAAAAATTGATAATTTCATAAATGACTGTGATAATTATGTTGCTGGAAAATTTAAAACCGGCGAAATTGATGAAAATCTTTTATATACAGTAAGTTATCAATTTCTTCATAATTATTACTACATATACTAAGTTTATATTTCTAACATCATATTATTATTCATATAAACATGCAATAAAATTTATAAAATTCCAAATTACAAAGCTAAACATTGATTTTTTTTTTAATTAAGTATATATATAAATATATTGATATACAATATAAAATTTTAAGAAACTTTTTTTGCAGTAGTTACTACAAATAATTAAGTTAATTTAAATATTTTTTAGACTTTACATGACACAAGAAGTAAGGTTTACTCGGCACTGGCAGATGATTTTGATACTTCAAAAGCAATGCATGCGATTATTAATCTTGTTGGAATAGGAAACAAGATGTTTCACCAGGATAATGTAAATCGATTATGTATAAGAAAAATATGCTATTAATAATTAATATGTCTACAATATTGCAATCTTATTTATTAGACTATTTATACTATCTACTAATCATTTAGTTGTTTTTTAATTGCAGGTAACGTCTCGCAGTAATAATGTAAGCGTGGTTGCCGCAGTTTCGAATTATCTTTCGAATATTCTCTCAAAGTTTGGCATTTCACGATCCACAAAATCGACGGTAGAAAATAGACAAATTGAAGATATTATTGATCATTTTCTGAACTTTAGGAAGACTGTCAGAATCAGAGCACTTGAGCAAAATCCAAAGGATACAATTTTATTAAAAGAATGTGACAATGTACGAAAATGTTTATATACTTGTGGGATTATGGTAAAGGTAAGAATTTTATATTCATGTTTTAAAATAATGGTTACATATGAGATCTATATTATCATTGATTGCAGGATCAGAAAAATGATAATTCCAGTTGGAGTTGGAAACAATAATCATATTTAAAAAAAAATGTATTAAAATTACATTCTTTTTACATTTAATCGTAAATACCCAAATCGATCAATCTCTCAATGACTAGTTTCTTTTAATTTCTTTGCGCCGTCGTTATTATCATCAGCAATTTTTCTCTTTTAGATATTTTTTTCCGATAATTTTTTTTTAAGCCTTTCATCTTCCTTGTCTGAATACCGATAATATTTTGTGCGCCAATATGTATACGGCCTACGTTGTCCCAAATGTATCTTTAGAAATATTCTTTTTCGTCTTTGCCTATAAAATTACAATTATTAGATTAAAATATCATCACTATCACATCTTCACTAAATTTATAAAAATTTAGAATTATTTATAAAACAATACCTTGAATGCATTAGGTTTCCGACAAGCTCGATTAAATAAATCTTCAGAGGCAAATTTGTTACGCCTGCACACTAAATCAACACGTGGTATTTCCACGAATTCTATTCTAGGTGTTCTCGTGTTAGATTTTTTTTAAAAGTATCCTAAAAATTATTAGATCCATCAATATATGATCACTTTAAATTAAGATCGCAAACCTATTCTTTTATATATTTAAGTTATTGCAACATTTATTTTACATGACTACTATCGATATATGTATATATACACACACACACACATATATATATGTATATATATAAAATGATATATAATATTGATATATATACATATATATAAATGATCAATAAAGTTGAAAAATATAAAAATTGATTTTTACTTTTCTCACCTATAACTGCGCAGAAGTATTTTATTCTCGACAGCTGTGAAACTTAAAACATGTTCAAGACCTTGCAATCTGATCTTTTGAACTTCTTCTCTAAGAAACATGTCAATGAATAAGTTTTTGATCTTTTCATACTCATGATTACTTTCAAAGAGTTCACCATTATCAACAATGGTTTTATTCCTGAGGTGATCTTTTCAACTTTGAAGTCTTTCCTTTTCTAAGCCATATTCTTCATAATTTTCTAAGCCAAATTCTATCATGTCTAATAACGTATGTTCGTACATTCGACCCATTATAAGATTGTGTGGACGTTTCTTATTATGAGTAGCTGTCACGAAAAGAGAGATGCGTCATACTTAAAAGCAAATTTTTCGATAGGTGTAATATCCTCAAATGGCAGTATGTCATTTTTCTGTTTCATCATTTGTACATCAGGTTTCTTCAAATCATACTGGAAAATATATTTCATTTATAATTGAAAATTTCTGTTGCTATAAAAGTTGAAGCAACGCCAATAAAAGTTGTATTTGTTTACCAAATCCTTCATAATATCTGTAACGATTTGCGATATGCGATTACCCTTGAGACATAAAGCTTCTTTAGCATTTTCTATTAACTTAGGCTCCTTCTTCTAATATAGCTTTCTTACCCTTGTGTGTAATTTTCTATAAAAACATATTGCATAAAATTATAATGTATAATGAAGTCTACAATAATCTACATATACAATTCCATGTACATTAAGGAATAATGTTTAATATTACTTTGGAAATAAACATTAATACACCGCTGTAAATACACCGAGATACATGACAAACTTACGTAATTCTGTTTACAGCAGGCATGATGAAATAATAAATTGATATACTAAAAATTACAATTTTATATTTTTCTCAGTAAACGTGAATAACACTGAGATAACCTAATCACAACATGTGGCTCGAATGCACACAATTGTATAATATATGCGCTCGTTTTCCAGACGAATTTTGTATGGTTTTGCGCAGACATGGCGCGAACACCGCCATTAAACATTTGCATCGCGGTAATTTTGAATGAAGTGACAGCGTAATATACAATATATAACACATGAAATATCAGTCTATAGCTAGTTTAAAATAACAATTTGCAGGTTGCGTTCAGCAGAACACCAGTTTTGCAACTTTTTATGATTGTCTGCTGAGATGGAACCATTCCTCTAGATCTAAAAGTTAGAAAGTTAAAAAGAAATTTAATCAACGCAAAGAAAACTTTCAATAGTTCGCAAAATAACGTTCTGCTGAATGCAGCCTATAAATGATCCTTCAGCATTGATGTGCATCAGCCAGCAGCCACTCCCTTGAATCACGTGCGATATATGACATTCCGAATTGATTTTTCACGCGATGTGCACGACGCAAGTAATCAAATTCCTTTTGGAAAAAAAGGAATACTTCCTATTTGTACCATTTTTATCACGTAAGGTGCTAAAAATTAATTATTAAATAGTTTGAATTAACTTATCTGTTCTTCGTAATTATTCTAATTTTTAGAATCCTTTCGCGTTCATATTTTTCTTTATATACTTAATATTTCTTCATTTTGTATACACACACACACATATATATATATATATATATATATATATATATTGGGTCATTTAAAAAAGTATCCTCGGTTTTTTGTCACTAGATGTGTGTTGATGGTCATATCTAGTGATAAAGTACCGCGGATACTTTTTAGATGACCCAATATATATATATATATATATATATATAATTTCTTCATAAGACAAATCTTTATTATTTATGAGTATTTAATCAATGTATATAAATAATACGAACTATAAATAAATTATCAATTAATAAATATTTTTTTCTCATTTAATGTAAAGCAAGACATTACATGAATGCATTATATGATAACGTTAAAAGTAACTTCGACTAAATTTCGATTAACTTAATAAATAACCATCATCAGATGTTCATTTTTATACAATCAATATAGAAGAATTTTAATTTAATCTGTACATTCGATTTAACTCACTTTTATTTTCTTCTACTTTTAAGAATAAAAAAAATAAAGAATAAATTAAATCAAGATTAAAGAATCTATTCTAGCTCTGACTCTTAACAACATAACGCTACAGTTGTTAAGAATTACAGAATAGACTCCTTAGGCCCAATTTCACAACTCACTGTTGACTCCTAAGGTTCAACTTATTCATTATTTCTTTTTAATTCTAGAATTGGAAAGAGATGAGAAACAAGTTGAACCTCGGTTAAAACTTAACCATGAGTTATGAAACTGGGCTTTAGTCAAGTTAATTTACACTGGTAGAATCGTTTGCAATAAAATTTCAAACTTATATAATTCATTATATATTAAACAAATCTCTTCTTTCTTTTCATGTTAAACAATATAAAAAGTATAATTAAACAATAAAATAATAATTATGATGCAAGCAATAATTAAATTAATCGGAATTTAAGTCAAAGTCGTCCAATTATAAAAATCATAGAAAAAAAAAACAATAAAATCATATATGTTGTATGCATGTTAATGTTTTGAATAGAAAATTATAACATTGATATAATATTTAGTTGATGTTTTATTCTGAATGGGTAATTCAAATAAAGGATAAGCCAGCTTGTAGCACATACATTGATTTATTATACGATAGATTGTTCACAGCTTATTATTGTTTCTCTATTTTTATAGCAACAGCAAATATACTATAGTTTGGTCAAATTAACAAACGTTTCTCTCCAATCTGCCGTCGATGTGATTATCCACGTCGCTACCGGATGTAACATGAATAATTGAGCCGACATCATTGGCAGGTTGTGATACCGGAGGCCAAATCAATCATCCGGGCATGACGGCCTCCGTTCAAATTTGCCATTTATTAGTTTCTTTCTCTTTTTGATAATCATTTTCATAAGAAGACATCCACAAGAGAGGTCTAATTAGATAATTAACTATGTTCACACAGCGCGTACTAAAAGCGTACTAAGAAGTCCTATATCGTCCTTCCACGGTTACTTCCCACGTATCAAAGATACGCGCTGTCCCCTGCTTTTTTTCTTTTTTTTTTCTATTTTGTTAAACGTTTACACGAAACAACGCAATGTGTAATTCAAAAGAGTTCCCACCCCATCCCCTTTTCCCGAAGAAAATTGTTAATGTTAAGAAAGTACCCCGCCACGCGCACTACTTTCTCATACGCCCGTCGTTTATGCCGCATTAAATGCCATCGCGATTAACTGGCGAATCCGTCTTATAAATATAGTCCCTACTTTTATAATATTATATACACTTGTTTTTGGCACCAAAGTTGTGAAATTGTCTTTTACATTTTCTTTTTCTTTTTTTCTTCCGCAAATCGCACGATGCCAGCGAAGATCCAACGTGTACGCCCATGCGTCTGAGAGCAGGTAATAAGTATCTTGTTCGTTCGTCTCGGCGAATCGCTTGGTGATCAATTATAGCACTCGATTAATTCGTGTGTCGATGCACTAACGATCGAAACCTTGGAAGCTCGAGAAACAATACTGCCTCCGAATCGCGTGTTCCTGTCCCCCGTCGTCGCCGTTACGCGTGTCAACGATCTTTTAAGTACATGTTTAACGTGTTACAAACCCTATCTCTTCTTTTCTTCTCTCTCTTTTGACATAGTTCATACATATACATCTCCTTGCGTCTACCCATCATCCTTCGTGTCAGTACAGGTCTACAATGAATTGGTAGTCGATAGTCCTAAGTCTTATCGGTGAATCGGTGAAGTTGACCACACCAACTTGTACGATTAAGACTATCGATTTTCTTAAAACTAATTTAATTAAATCAAATTTAATTTTTTTCCTTTCCATTGATCGATCCAAACGACTCGCTGTACAATTAATGATTCATTGTGAATGCGAAAAATCGTCTACTTAAATTAAGACTTTTGATTACCGCCTACTGACTCATTGTAGATCCGGTGTTAAGTCTTGTGTCCACAATGGTGAAAAAATCATTCCGAGATCTTGGATAGAACAGAATTGATAAATGATCATATTTGAACAATTCGGTCACACCATGTGATGGTCCGGTTTGACCAACACAACTGGTCAATTCCTTCTCCGTCTGAGATCTCAGCTCGATTTCCAATATCGAAGACAAAAGGCTTTACAATGGAATGTGTGTCGCCGGTGGCACAGTCGAGCTTTCATTACAAGAGCCTATTAGAGCTAGTAGTGAATACATTGCCAATCCAACTCTCTGACATTGTATATGTATGTGTGTATGTATGTGTATCGCGATTTTTAATCGCTACCTTCTTATTTCTTCTCGCTGCGGAGACGGATCGACAAAGCGCTTAGCCCGCAATGCGGTCTTATCGTTAGGAAAGTCACATAATTCTTTTTTTTTGCATTCTTCTTAACTTAACTAGAAATGATTGGTCAATCAATGTCGATCGACTAATTATTTCTGGCTGGAAACCGTATCCTAGAAAAAACTGACTGCCACTGGTTCTCAGCGAATTCCAGACTGCCCAGCAGTCAGACATACATAACAATTATCACAACTTAATATCGTAATACTAATACAATATTATGTAAATATATTAATATTTAATCATAAATATCCTTTCTCTCCTTCCTCCTCCCCTCTCCCCCCTTCTGTCTCTCTCTCTGTCTATTTATATACATGTATATATATAATATATTGTTAACAAGACATATCGGTAGAATTCCATACGAAACATAATATATATTACGAATTACGATCCCTTTCCTTCTTCCTCAACCGTCCAACTTGGAACGTAAATAAAAATCATTGTGTCGTAAGTACGCGTAAACGCATTAATTTTTTTTCGATTCTGGTTAAGTATGTGTACGTGTATGTGTGATAAGGTGTTATTTATATATGTTAAAATCTATTATAATTTTACTAAAAAAATATTGATCGGTAAACACTACATACGGTGCTAGAATTATTAACATTTAAAAATGAGATCTAGTTTCATTTTCTATTAATGTAAGAACAAACATTAAGAATCACTGAGTTAATAATGGATTTTTTTATGCTGTATGTGTGTCCGTGTCTGAAAACCTTATCTATCCGTCCCCTATAGCTTCCACGAGTGTCTTTCTTTTCACGTTGTAAGTACTTATGTTCGTACAGCGCAAACGCCGTCAGACGATATCAAGGCCGATTTTATTTTATTACGTGCACTAGTCAATCAAGTCCTTTACACGGCTACGTGCTCTGTATTCCATACCGCACCGTGTTCGATCACTTTCACATAATGTTTGTTCACTCAGAAGATATCTTCATCCGGATCATTTGACGGTGCGGCCTGTAGCGCCAACTGCATACTAGATTCCGTGTTGCGCCGTTTCATTTTGCCTTTTGTCTTCTTCAGCATCGTAGCCTAGGTAGGGACAGGATCAGGGAGCGCACAAAGGAGCAATCGATAAAAATGTCAGTCAATACTGCTGACATAGAAGTATATAAGTAGAAGTAGAAATAGAAAAATTGGAAATTACAAACTTATAGTTAACTTATACGTAGAAAAAAAGGGAGAGAAGAAACGTTTTGTAAAGCTAACACTACTGTCCGATATAATGCGTCTAATTCACACATTACAAGCTCGAGCTAGCTGCATTGGATCGAGGCATCGAGAAGGTATCACGGAAGTTGATCGGTTTTACATGCATCAACGGAGGGATTGGGAGATTTTTCGTTCTTTCTTTCTTTTTTTTTTTTATATAAGTGGAATCGTTTTAGACAGCACGTTTGTCACACCGAGATTCCTCTGTCGCGCGTGCATTCTGCTTGCGCGCGTCGAGGAATCTAGGCTGTGATGTCGTGCATCTTACGAGATATGATTAAACGATCGAGCGGTTGTAAGTTGTGGTATAGTTGAATTACTCGTCCGTGCTCTTGCCCCCCTCCCCATTAGCAGGTAGAATCGACGGTTCGGTATTGCGACGCTTGATCTTACTTTTCTTCAACATGGTAGCCTGAAGTGAACAAAGGAACAAGGAGATATTAGTCGAATGCAATTAGGGGAGGAAAGCATGCGCTGATAGGTATCAGCAATCAGGTTATGCTTTTACGGTGAATACGTAGAGTATTGTAATATGAAACAAAAGGTGCTACAAACTAGTACATAAGGATGCGCCTGTTAAAAAGTTTTACGTGCTACAAGAATATATACGCCCCATTATTCTACTTAAATTCGAACAGTAATGTTCTCGTTTATTATCTTTCAAGGACACACACACACATATATATACATATTATATATATATATATATATATATATATATATATATATCTATATGTTATATGTATCACCGTAATATCGATAAACCACATTATCGTGTCAGTAAATGATTTTATATTACGATTCTGTCCGTATTTTTGTGGAATTATGGGGGAATTTTGGAAGAACTCTTATATCAAAGTATTACCTTGAGCGCTGATTTCAAGACCACGATGTCTCCAGGACTCTGAATCCACGGTTCACCATCTACTTGTACAGGTATGTCTGAGTTTAAGTGAATTTTTATGTGTCCGCCCTGTCCACCAAAATATGACCATAATAAATAAATTGATATATGTTGTATTAAAAAAGAAGAATATTGTATGTGTGTGTCTATAGTAATAATTTTAATTTACCTGCGCTATCCTCGTAGCATAACGTAAACCCGACTGTATTTGTCCAAGATGCATAACGCCTGTGACTCCGACAATTTCTAGCATGCCATCCCAATGATTTGGTGTATAAAATTGATCTTCTTTGGTATCTGGTCCCCAAGGATTAGAACCAGCACCCCAACTAGACGAGAAATAAAAATATCACTTAAAACTATTCTTCTTTTTTTATAATAATAGGTTCCATAATGATTACCTTAAAATGTTCAAAATTATTATTCCTTCCAGTTGTGGTAACTCAATTAATTTACCGTCTACTTCTAATCGAATTTCTTTATGTAACTCTTTACATAGTTTCCGTCTAACCATTTTACGCAAACCCATCCTTACGTAGACGCCTTTATTTCGTAATCTGCTTTTGAATTTATTAGGATTCTCCTCTCTCGCGTTATGAAAGTCCAGACATAAATCTGCGTCGATGCCAATGCCAAAGTAATTATTCATTACGTATATTTGCGTATTGTCTTCGCTAGTTGCACCAGCACCGGAAATATGCAAATGGCGTATCGCTACTTGCTGAGAAGCTGTAATATTTTCGTCCATTAAAATTTTTCTATTTAAATTACAAAACTAGTTCATAATTGATAAGAAACTTATCTCTTACTTGCAGCATTACAAACTACTTGAGGTTGTTCCTTTTCTTCTGGATGAAAAACTACAGTCCATCGGTCCAATATTATTTCTTCCGCGTCGATAACATCTCGCAATAAGTTTAGTGGATCTTCGTCAATCGTGTAGCCGGAACCCCAACATAGTACACGAGCAAGATCGTTTCCTGTTCCCAAAGGTACAATAGCGCAAGCGGGAGAAGAACACTGGCTATCCTGACCCACATTATCTAAACATTGTAATACCCAACCTATTGTTCCATCACCACCACAAACTAATATCTTGTAGTCTGTTATGTGTCGAAAAACGTAAAGTCTGCAATACAAAGAAAGCACTTACTTATAATTTGCGTAAAATTATATATTGTAGATACTTCCGTAAACATATCTAAATATGATTTGTATTATTTATGGCACCATGATCTACTTACCCAGGGAGAGGTCCGCCATTATCAAGATCGAACACTTGATAAGGATTTAATAGTTTACGAAAACTAGAAATTAGCTGGAGTCCTTGACGACCACCAGATTTTACATTTACAAACACGAGCAGCGGTTGAACGCCCTTTGGTACCATACTTGGCTCGATACTTGGTAAAATCATTACTAACAAAAGAAGAAAAGATAAGAAAATTTCAATATATATTCCAATACTATATATTCGAAACTAAAAAACTAAATCAATAGAAAAAAAATTAAACATACATGTAATTTTATACTCTGAATCTCTACATTTTGATACTATATTCAATGCCTTCTCGCTATTAAAACATACAAAAAATATTTATCATAAAAATACCTAAAAGAAGTTTGTCTTCATATTTTGCTTCTCGCAATGTATATAATGCTTTAACCGCTGTATCCAAATCTTCATATATGATAACCATCGAACCATATTCGTAATAAATTGGGCCAATTGATGAGAACTTATTTTCTAAAAATTCCCAAAAAATTTATATGTAAATATACATATTTAGATAATAGATATAATTAGATATATATATTTTTTCCGTTGGATCACCAACCTTTTCCTAAAAAATCTGTCAACATGTTTTCATAACTTCTTTCAGATAGATTTGGCGGTAAGTTGCCCACGAATAAAGCCAAATTAGGTCCATGAGGATCTTGCTTTAATTGTAGATAGAATCGCATTAATTCCATTTGTCTAATAGAATCTTTTCCCAGTTTTTTAACAATATCCCAGGGTCTTTCATCCCCGGATAAAACTCTTTCCGTTACTAATAAAAATAAAACTTTTATATTTTTCATGCAACGTAAAATCGAAATCTAAAGAATATTTGACTGAATTACAAGCCTGACTGAAGTCAAGTTGGACAAAAATTCAAAACGTACCACCATGGTCTAAAAGAATTTCACTGCATCTAAAATCATCACAACAAAAATTTTGTAAACCAAACTTTTCCAGCGCCTCGTTTATTAAGTCTCCGACGGTTGTAGCTTCCATGACAGGTACTATACAGAATGACTCTGATACCTGCAATTTGCCGGGATAAACCCGTACTTCTCCGCTGTCATTATCTCTGAAATTTATTAATTTTGTAATTAATTATACATTTTGTATTTAAATTCTTTACTATTAATACAGATATTATACAACTTCTATCTAGGCTTCTTTTCTGCTTTTTTTTTCTAATATTAAAAATAATATAGAAATGAAACATTCTAGATATTATTTTCGCCTTAGATAAATAGTATAAACTTACTTAAATCGCAAGAACACAGCCGGACGTTTGCCTTCTTTGCGATTTAAATTTAAAACAGGCGTTGGATCACATAACTCAGTTTCCTCCACGGCATACAGGTCAGTTAAGTAAAAGTTGCCTGAATTTTCCGGAAAAAAATTCATTAGCTCAATTAATAAATGAATCAAACAAGACTCATATTTAATATAAAATAGTCCACTATATATATATATATATATATATATATTATATGTATGTATGTATGTATGTATATGTATGTGTATATATATATATATACATATATATATATACACACATGCACGTACTAGGATCTTTCGTGATGTGAAATGCGCGCAGTGCCGATGTGAGAACCTGCTCTGTTGTAGCCTGCCTGGGTATCGAAATTACCCGAAATATTCTTCGCTTCAAGGAATTGTTGCCATCGCACACCTTAATCATTTCTGTGTAAAAATATCAGATTCACAGATTAGGAAAGCGAAAAATCTTGAATCTTTTAATCGGAAGTTGTATTGAAATACCTTCGTCACCTCTATCTTTATCTTCTTTCTCTTTAGGAGAACATGGATCACGGCCATGTGTTGTTCCCTGTGCCGGTTCTCCATTATCACGATTCTTCGAGTCGCTACCAAATTCTTCTGATATGCTTCGCGCTGTTAACACAAAGAAAGATCACACTTCGAATATTAGAATATTATTAATATAGAATACAAGAATACCTAAATGTATAATAGAATATTATTAACATGAACTATAATAATACCTAAATGAAAAATCTGTATACGTATAATACATATTTTTTTCGCTGAGTACATCCAAATTGAGAAAATGTTTCATCTTTTACTCAGATAACATTAATGGTGCCTCTTTTAGCGTTATAACACATACTTCATATTATAAATAACAAAATTTAATGCAATCTTAAAAATATTATCCTGCAAGAGCAACACTTTCATCATTAAATTAGCATACAATTTATTTATAATTTATTAATATTTCGTTAATTATAGAAATTATTAGTCATACATAAATCACTAGTTTGTATATATATTATATATGTATATATTCGAGAAAGAATTGCATAAAACAGATACTTTAAGGGAAGTAATGAATAAATTTAGAAAAAAATTTATAAACACAAAGAGCATGACGACTCTGTTTATCATTCAAGAATATATTACATCTCTTACCATCGATTATTTACGATGGATTTGTAGAACACAGACACGATAGGAAGAATTAGTCAGTAGTATTCTTGAACTTCATTTCACTGCATAGTAGAGTGATAAGCGTCATGGAATCTCATAGCATCCAGTGGGTTGAATGACAGTGCATGCACTGAAGCGAGACATACATACATGCTAAAACGTAAACAGTAACAAAATAACATCTATAAAAAAAGGTTGGTGCACTATGATATTTATGTAAAATGCATGTCGTGTGACATTTTATTATAGATATGCAATTTAAACGAATTTATTCTGACAAATATATATCATTGTTTCCTTACTTCCTCAATTAATCTCATGTAAATAGTTATTTTATTATCAATTATTCAAATTTGTTTGAGTAAAAAAAAAATTATGAGAGCTAAAGAAGTTTTTTTAAATAAGAAATCGCCTAAAAAATTAGGCTCAATAATTTAATGAAATATGCTTTCAATGAAATACTTTTAATAAAATATACTTTCTCCTCTAATAAAAAAATATAATTTAAGTATGCACATAGTAAATATCATTAAAGATTTATACTATATTTGGCTTATTGCGCTTATACATATGTAAAATATGTGTGTACATATACATGTTAATGTGGCAGTAAAATGTTATTTGATAAGTATGATAAAAGCAAGCTAAAGTTTGTTATGCAAAATAAAAAAAATGTATAAATAAATATGAGTATGTTTTTTTAAGATAGCACTTTATCAATCCTAAACGCAAATGTTGAAAGAATGTAGAGATAATAACAATAACGATCACTACAGCGTATTTCAAGTTATTCTCAGTTTTGTACAATAAGTACATCTTGGAATTGAGTACATTCACACAGATGAATGTCTGACGATGATAATATTCTAGATACCTCGAACATAAGGAGGGGAAGCATGACAATTTCCATGGCAGCTACGTGGCAAAACTAGCGAAAGCCGCCTCAAAGCTTCGGTTAGGCGGCCTGCAGCCCCATTTTGTTCACTCTCAGCGAAATCGAATTGCTCTCCGATGTTATCTTCACATAGAAGCAAAGATAGACCGAATATTTTAACGGTTATTCAAATCTATTAATTTTACCTCTGTTTAGGTATTTCGTAATTATGACTTATGTTTATTCTTTCTTTCTCTCTTTTTTCTTTGCTTAATTATATACAAAACCGTGCTTTCTTTTGAACAGTGACGATACCCAAGGCTTGTAATTATAAAAATAAAATATTATTTATATATATAACTTTAGTTTGCAAGCTTATATCATATGATTTTGTAAACTCCGGTTCCAATTATTATGTCTAATTATGAAGCTCTATAAAATAGATCTGTATCTATTAAAATATATTATGCCTATTAAAAGCACATTGAGAGTAGCAATTAATAAGAGCAACCAGCCACAAAAGCCATAGTTTACATATATATTGTGAACAAAATATGTAATTAAAAAATATAACAGACGTAGCTTTAACATTGCTTAAGGTTTGATCATAAATTATAAAAATGTTTCATTTATAGAGTTTAAATTTCATATAATACGTACGTCATGATCCTAAACCTCCGCACAATAATAAAAAAATTTTAAAATCTCCACCTACTATCGCAACTGACGATATGAGCCTCAGGACGAATTCTCACATACTACATATAATGATATAAATGATTGAATCATGAGTATTATGATGATTAGACAGCAGTCACACTTTTTATAATTCAAAAGTTTTCCAATTCCTGCATTTAGCACATATTTTACTATATAAGATTGCTATAAAGTATCTTGAAATATTGTTCGATGTTATTAACTTAATTCACTATCTTCTTTTATTTCGTTAAACAATCAATATTTATAATTTCTCTAAATAATTGTATTTGCAAAAATGTAGGTATGGGAAACTGAGAGTGTAAGAAACTGCAAGTAGCAAATATAAATACATACATATTTATATGAAATCGAATACGTAAAAGTGGAATCAAAGGATTACAAAAATTTCACTGCTGATAATATTCGATAAACACAGTTTTTCAGTTTATGATATGATATTTAAACAATGAAAGTTTGAGGCGATAATAATCCTTTAAAATATAGATAGGATCTTTCTCGTTTCATATCGAAGAAAGTCAACGTTGCATGCTCTGAAAAGAAGGAACATGTATTTGTTTACAAACCGACGGTTTTATACACGCGTGAGTGAGTACTAAAATATCATGCAAAAAATTTATATTCTAAAAATTAGTTAATCTTTTACAAATACCTCTCTACTAATGTAGGAAAATATTTTGTTTATTATACATTCTTTTTTCAAACTTTACATATTACGATGTACAATATTTTCTACCAATCATCAGTGCATATTTGCATACGTATACATGTGCTATGCAATAGTAAAAATAGAAAATCTCGTACATATATAAGAAACACAGTGTGAAAATAATCAAGTGTGTCAATAGGTAATACGGAAATGCTGAATGATAGATTGAAAAAAACTATAAAGCGCTAATCCACTGCCAATGAAATTCACAGTGCACACATGAAAAACGCGAATAATTTATACAATGTCCAATTATATAAACGGAGTAGCAAGAGGAAAACTCTCAACGTGATATTTTTGCCATTATTTGTTATCTGAGTTTAATATATCGATATCACTTGTTAGAGACATGTAAATCTCGTAATCCAAAAGTAATGATATTTACCGCGATTGTATATACACACACAAAACTGTAGTTATATGTATATAGATAACTACATGCATTAATAATTATCAATTATTTGTTTTATTGCGGACATTTGTCTTATTACAGCAGATTACAGCTAAATTTATAACGTTGACATCTCTAAATAGTTACATTATTCAATTTTATTATGTATATAATTTTATTATTTTAATGATCCGTTTAAATTTTAGATTCCTCCTTAAACTTCTCTTCCTTCGTTATAACTTCCTTCCTTATAAGAGACTTTTGTTTTAATGTCCGAATTATATTTCCAGTGGGATTGATTAACAAAATATGAAAGTGCTTTGCGGCACGTGACCAAAGCGCAATTCCTCATTCTATTATTCTAATTACCTGTTAACACGCACATAGTAATTACACGGCAGACACTTACGGCAAGAATACTCACGCGCCAGCACTTCTTTACGACGCACTTCTACTCCAATGATAGCTTCCATGGGAACTTCGGTACGCGGAATACTAACTGCATGTGGCGGCAGGTAAATTGGTTCCAAGTTACCAAAGGTGCATTCTTGGGGAATATTCTTGTAACAATACGCGTGCGACTGAGAGACGAAATCAAATTTGTCATTAAATATCATTTTAACGGAGGGAAAGAGGGAGAGGGGGAACTTTAATCATGCTAACGATATATGCTTTCTTCCTCTATTCATAAGAGCCATTACGTATTACATTTGACTTGAAATCAATAAGTATAGCAATGCAATATAATATTTAATTCTAATTCTAATTTCGCTGATGAAACGAAATAAATGAATCGCAAAAAACCAAGGTAAAGGCAATCTAATAATGAATCTTTCTTTTACCGTCATACCGCACCACTCGCAACGAAACCCGGCAAAACACTCGGTAGTAAAACAACTCTTCTTGCATACGGCACATTTCGAACTGCTCGGAAGATTGCCTTCCCGCCAATGATGAGTGTGTTTCACTGCTGACAGATCTTTCCCAGGTAGGTATGTGGCATTCTCCTTGCAGTCTGCCACCGCGAAGTCTTGGCATTCTACGTGCACGAAGTACTCGCATACTGAAGGAAACATAACGGCGCGATTAACATTTCGTAGAAACCTAAACACGCTAATTTGTATTAAAGCTTCGAATCTCTCACTTAGATAAAAGAAACTTCAGCTTACTTTCACAGTGTATGGCTAGATTATCATCCAATCGTTTTCGACAGACGTTGCAGAATTTTCTTTTGCAATGTACTTGTTCAGACCAACAATGTGCAACCGGGTTCTGGAACATGGCCAATAAAGAAACGCTGTTAATTTTATACACATATACGTTAATCCAAAATTCCAGAAAACTTCTATGTGTTTTTCTGCCTTTTAAATCCTTAACTTGGATTCTAATCAAAATTTTTTAACTGTAATTGATATTTATAGATAAAAATTGTTCTTTTCAAAAATCTAGTTGACGGTAGGATGAGATGTCTAAAGAAGAAAAATATAAATGTTGAAAATCGTAGTAAAAGAAGTAAGGAATCCTTTTACTAAATATTCGACTAATATAAAAGTAATAAATAATTTCATTTAGCTTGAGTAAAATAAATCGTTATAATTATTCAAATAGATCATTCAAATAAATATATTTAGTCTTCTTAAAATAAGTTAAGTTTTCGGAAAGTGTCAAATGTCGCTTTGACACGCGAACGCAACAAACGAGGTTTCTAACGATTCCGACAGTCTTTTCTCTTGAGTCTCTCAGTCTCTCGTCTAAAATTTACTCATTTTATTGTAACGTTTAGTTATTTTACGATATCCAGAGAAGACTGCTTTCCTATATTCTAAGTATAGGCGTTATATTTATGCATAGGCGGTTAATCCTTGCAACGTGGAGACGTATCCGTTGTCTTACATTAATCAGGCTTGCCGCGATGCTGGAGCAGGGAGAGACGACGGCCTTGAGACAGCGGTCGTGCACCACGAAGTTGCAAACTGCAATGAGAGGAGAGAAAAAAAATAGAGAATTTTAGAAACGTGCGAAATTAATTGCGTTAAATTGAAGAGCGTTACCGGCTAAGCAGTGTACACTTTAGCATAAATCAATACGAGCCGCTCATATCGTAATTTATAACAAGATCTTCTGACCTTTTGCGGTGTAAGTAAAAAACATCGAGAATCATACAATGGCTGACGTTATTTAATGCTTCTACCTTTAAAAGAATCCTCGAGGGGATCCTAAAGTTGTCTGTTTTACGATTGTCTGTTTTTCAAATAAGTATTTTTCTAACTGCCTTTGTATATACAGATTTAAAAATCTTTCTCCACACAATTAAAGTATGAACGATAATGTAATCCAATCGTCGATTTTATGTGAAAAATGAAAAAAAGTTGGAAAATTAGTTTTGTTATCAGCTTCTAACGTCAACTTACAACAATATTTGCTTTATATTTTATACAAGTTTTATGCTTTGTACGTATAAAACAATCTTGGTTTTTGGACTAGGGATTACATCATGAATAAACAATATTGTGTTCTTAAAATTAGATTTGAATACCTAATATAAAAGATTAGTTAGAAAATTTGTACATATAAGTGTGCGTGCAATTTTGATGTAGTAATGCGTAGTAGACATATCAATAACACGTAAATCGTACATGTATAAGTCCTACTAAATCGGTAATACAGACGGTTTTAGAATCCCCTTAACCAGACGACAAATATACAACTGGTGATCCAACAAACTTACACAGAAACCACAAAGGAAAATAAATATACACGCATATATTTATTTTCTTTTTAGTTTTACTTCTTTTAAGTATGCATACATACATATATGTACAGAAAAAAAATCATCAATTTTATTAATTCTTGGAGCGTTTTTTTTTGTCTAAATATTCTCTAGGAAAAAGTTATATGCGCTTCCTTTCACTTCTAAAATAATACTCGATATACTCTAGTAAAGCCGATATTACAAGCCTGTTAATGCTATCGATTATAAATTTAGAGTCGATATTGAGAGACGGCATATTAAAAATTCAGTCTCAAGTTGTAAAAAGTGTAAGAAGTGAAGAATCATTCGGCAATTTCTCGAGAATTGACATTCAGTGTCGGCAGAGGTGATGATCACAGTGTCTCATTCGCGTAGCCAGCATCCACTCGATACAAGGTGATACGGATGTCGTACGGTCCCCTCTCGTGGGAGCGGTAATGATCACGTTCTATCGCACTCTTGCGACGCTAATCAGGCAAGATGTGGGAAATTTGTCGCATCGGCGCGCAGGTGCGGCCCGAAATAGTACTGTGCATCCGCTTCGTTAAGAAGGCGCCATCAGCCGCCATCGACGATCGACCGTCGTTCCACGAATGCCGAGTTAACTTTAACTCACCGAGTGGGTAGCTCAAATCGAAAAGAAGAGGTACTCGTCATCGCCATAGAGAAGAAGGATTCATTCCGTTTACTTATGTCTTTTAGCCCGAACAAGCTTTTCAAGCAAATTGTAAGATATCACGCATTTCGCGAATTCAAGAAGCGCGGAGCGTTCGTTTTACGAACGTTCCAGGCATTTATTGCAACGCTTAAGGTCTACGCCGAACATTTGCAACAGTTGAGATCTTTACAATTCAGATATTTGCAATGATTGAAGTCTATTTCAGATATTTATTAATGTTTAAAGTCTGTTTTAAGTATTTAAAACCTTTAAGGTTTATTTTAGATAGGTTTAAAGTCCGTTGTAGGCAACATTTAAGGTCTTTATTCAAATTTCGATATTTCTTGATGCACTTGCAGTTATACGTGACCGATCGCTTCCGCTATGCACGACTATCTGACTATACAAATCTATCCTAATAGACCTTTAATATATGTGCATATTCAGCTATAAATTTTGCTATGTTTATGTCATTTTTCATCGGCCAACACAAGCCGCCATTCAACTGCTCGAATACATAAACATGAGTGACAAAGTCGTACGAAAGGACAATTTTGCCAAAGTATTAAAAATTTTAGACAGATACAGATTTAAAAATAATTATTTTAATGACCCAACGAAATTATTTTCAAATCTGTATCTGTGTCTAAATTTAAATTGACATAAACAATGAGCAATACTACAAAAAATTTTGATATTCAATAAGAACGTCAATTGGAACGTCTTATATAATATTATTGTGATATATAGTTCAACAAAATTATTTTCAGATCTGTAACTAACTAAAATTTTAGATACTTTAACAAAACCGTTCTTTCCATGTGAAGCGCTGACAGAAGATGAATAGACACAAGATGAGAAAGAATTTTTTTAGAGAAAAGAAAGGAAATTAATATTACATATACTGTGATTTAGAAAGAATCTTCTTAGACACTTTTCAAAAGATTCCTATATTTAAGCTTCCAAATCTGGAATTTCTGCTTATTTCTTCAGCTGTATTTCTAGACACTCTTTTCTTTTCTCTTTAGGAAACGAACACGCTTTTACACTGTGTGTTTACAAAACGTGAGAAACATAAGGAGGGAAAAGAAAAATCTATTTCTCGCAAGTCTATTTCTCTGTCGATGTCGGTCTTGTCTACATTCGATTCGAAAATCGCTCGAAACATTAGATTGAAAGTAACAAATGCAGGCGCTGCGTTAAATCGCATCTCTCTGAATAAAAAAAAAGGAAAGAGAAATCCCCTCACATTCTACTAATTCTTCGATAATCATATAATAATCTCGAGTATCGGCGGGTATCGGTTTTCAATATACAGTATATTAGGTGATCACTTTAGGACTCTCTACATGCTTTTATTACTCGATTAGCTTTCGGAGCAGGTGGTCGTCCTATTTTTAACGATCCCGATCGATCAGTAGCAGCGCGATAAGTTAACCAAAATTACCTTGACTAAGATTATCATGCTTTTGAAGAATCAGCTTTCGATCAGCTGCGAAGAATGTCGTCGTGACCATCCCTCGAATCTGGACGTTTCCTGCCAATTCGGCGATCGGGTCTTCGATCTGTATTTTTATATAGCAGTCTAGTACAATATTAATTATATATGTCTACGCGACTGCGTTTCCTTCTACGCAGTTCTTCAATTTATATAGAGAAAAAAACAACAGAAAATCTAGATGTAGCAAATGAATGCAACATAAATTAATATGTACCGCGCGATATGTTTTTTTCTGTATTGTGCAAGATTTTCCCGCACAGAAAATCTTGCACAGTACAGAAAAAATACATGCGAGATGTAACAACGCAATGAAACTATCGTGACACTTTAGATTTTTAGTTTTTACGCATTCAGTATATACGATATTGTTTTGATACGAGATATAGATGTAGTATATATATCATTAATGGACAGTTCCTTTTTATTGGCATCGCACTCACTGCGCTTTGATAATCAAGTTTCGTTGTTAGAGAAAGATTATCCAAAAAGAATAGAATAAAAAGGAATACATTGTTCTCTCATACGGATGCGGGATACAAAAGAAAGTATATAACAGGATATACTGTTAATCTAACTGATAAACGCGATCATACTTATATACGTATACATTATCAACGAAAAACATCAAACAGTTAAACTATTGGAAGATGTTGCAAGGAAAGCCAAATAATGATAACATAATCAACATTAGCTATATATAAGATTGGCTTCTTAAGTGCACAAGTCGAAGGAGTAACCACTTAATGTAATGGGACAGAGTCCTCGAAATCATTATAAAATTCATATGAAATCTCTATGTATAATCCGATAATTACATATACAACTACTAGAAATGACTTTATATGTAGTAAACAAAATTATTTGTAATCAGATGAAATCATGTAATCTGTGGGACAATATTTCAGCTAGTAGTTACCCCTTCGCATAAGCATTGTCTTCTAGATCGATTGATTATAGATTGATAATAATCAGTGCATTCCAAATTTATTTTTTGTACATACACCTGAATTCTCTCTCGATCAATTTACTCTATCCTCTTTTATTTCCTTGACAAAGCACATGCGAATAAAATTAATATCTTTAAAATATCTTTAATTTCTTATAAGAAATTGTTGTTCACAGACAATAATTATTGTAAGAATTATTTCAAAGTAATTAAGAAATTATTCGCACATAATGTATTTATAATTTAATATATATTCAAATATATAAATATGATCTATCTATAGAGATTATGTCTCTTTATTCTCAAATTCGAATAAATTGTAAATAACTTGAATGTTGGTTTTTTGCTTAATAAGCTTTCGAGCATGATGTTGTGTCATTGCGGTCTGATTAAGTTATAAAAATAAAATAATATATAAACGAATAAAATAAATATAAGCGAATAAAATAAATATGTAAACACATTATGTCAGTCATTTTTCAATCGAGTAACAGTCAACTTCTAATTTAACGTACATTGTCAAATTTCTTTTGAGTGTTTTAATACAGCATTTAATACAGCATTTTATATAAATTAACAATATCATAAAATATTTGTATGAAATATTCTCAAATCGTCTGATTAAAATCTGTGACAAATTGGATTCTCGATTTCAATCAAGAAATTTGGCAAAACTTTTTTATTCATGGACTTTATGTGAACAATCTTTGACCGAAGTGCCTCTTTCTTCATCTAATGTATCAATTTAACATGCTATATTAACGTTCGTTCTCATAAATTGCTATTGTTATAAGTATTTTAAATAATTGTTTTGTTATAGCGATTATGATTTTATAATCACTGAAGAAGACTTTGTCTGCCGAAACATTTGTATTTCGTAATTATATATTGAATTTTATTGTATTTTATCTTAATTATTACTTCAAATCTAATTACAAGTTCGAAATAAGCCACGACTCTGATTAATTTGAGTAGCACACGAGCTTTTTTACTTTAATTTTAAATATGTAAAATTCATGTCTCTTCGAGCTCCATGATTTGTGAGCCAAGATACTGTAGAAAATATAACAAATTGCGGAGAATGCAAGAATAAATGAACTAATAAAAATTACTGTTATTTACTCACCATGCTAGATAGAAAGTGTACAGTAAACTCAATAATGTCATTCTCAGAATCATATACTTGAAGAATCACGATACTGTTATTCAGTTTAAAAACACTCGTATTTCTTTTATTTTAATACTTATTTATTTTTTTTGTCAATAATATATTCTCTTTATAATCTTGCTTTCCAAGTTTTTATATAATCTCGCAGGTGTATATTTATTATTCTCAATGTGTCTTAAAAAAGATTAATGAAAAACACAATTACACAAATTCCAACCCATTAATATAAAATACAATATCATTTATTTTATTGCAGAAATCAAGTATAATTCACTCTCCTATTGTGGTTGCTATCCAAACATAATAGTCGAAGATTAGCTAATGCACAATCAAGATAACGAAGGAATTATCGTACATGATTGTTGCATTAAGATTAGAAGATTTAGGAAGACAAACATTATACTTTTCAAATTGCATTACTTTATCATCATCATTATGACGCGTGTTATTTCAAAGAGATTGTCACAAGTAGAAGATTATACATTACAATTTGTTTTTTAATCGCCGTAAGAAATTAATGTGTCATGCGCTATTCTCATTTCTAATATTACATTGCATAGGCTTTAACATTCATTGCCGTTATATAAATGATTTGTTACGCGAATCGGGAATATCACACACATGCGACATGTACGGTAACGGATGTGTCACACTGTCAACTGAGACCTTTATTCTGCATATGAAAACCCTCAGAACCTTTTTACATACAATATGTGAATGGGTGCATTGCAGCCATAAATAAACATTATGTAAATTTTATAAATGGTATAATTTTAGATTATTTAATACTTTTTTGTGCAATTTTATAAAAGTAAAATATTAAACAAATAATTTTTAAGATTGATTGATTTAGTTATTTACAAGATAATTGTTACCATTCTAATTATTGCAATCACTAATGCATATTAATTGATTATCGATCCTGCAAAATTTAATAAATTAGCATTTTTCATCAAAAATACATACATCTGTAGTATAATTGTTGATAGAAATAAATCGTGTAATATATTGCACAGTAAACATAATAAAAAATAATAAATTCCAAGCAAAAAATAGGTATGAAAATCGAATTGTCTCAAACAAGTTTGTAAACAGTTATTAGGATTTTATATCATTGGATTGGATTTAAACTGACAATGCTAAGTATAATTTGCAGACATAAAAACAACTTTATTTAAAGCAGCCGACGGTAAAGCGATCAATACATTGTGTAGCAAGATTTAACAATGGCTTTAGAAATATAACGCTTTATCTTTACCCTTTGTGAAGTTAACATCCCATTTCTAGGATTTCGATATAATTGATAGAGTTCCAACTCTCAAGCAATTCTGGAGTTCCTGATACATCTCAAAAAAAAAAATCGAACGATTGAATGCAAAAAATAGTAACATGAAGACATGCCAACTTTACAAAAATTAATATATAAATACATTTTCAAAAGAAAGTATATTATATAACAAATATATATAATAATTACACTATATAAGATAAATAACTTTAATAAATCTTCAAATTTTCCCTGAATCGTAAGAAGATTCTTTTTGAAAATCTAATATTTTTTTATTAATTCTAACACATTAAAAAATTATTCTTAACTTTTGTATCGTGAAAATGTGAAGATGGCGTTTTATGTTTTTAGATTCTTGTTCTTCATACATCTAAAAATAATTTTTGAAACAATTGATAAAGGAATCTAAATTTTCATATTCGCGTAATATAATAATAAAATAAAAAAAAGCGTCGTCAAAAATATCATAAAGACATTTGGGACAGACGTATATTCGCTTTTGAAGATTATAATAGCTCAATATAATCCTTCCTGAATAAAACAACGACAACTTCAAAGATCTTTTTGTTGAGTAACGTCGTAGTCAAGTAACGGCTTAAAATTGCCTATCTTTACAGTAGGTAGTTTTCTAATGGTCTACACATTATGTCTTTAACGACCTATTTAATGACTCGCAGAGTCCTAACAAACGTTTTTACTACCTGCAACGTCTTTCTTTCTAGAAACGTTAAACGTATATCTAGTACTAATATCTGTATACGTTCCACGCCATCCATTTATTCTCTCGACGAAAGACTTGAAAACAATCGGAATCCGTTGGCGAACGTGCGTGGCGATCGTTATATGTGAGTGAGGCGACTCTTCTGATCGAACATTCCGACGTATTCCGAAAGAGTGCGAGAGCACGGCACAAGCATGGCTCGTTCCGCTCGCGTTACAACGAAGGTCCTTTACGCCTCTTTACCCGTCAGCGAGCTCTCACGTTTGCCCCCACTTCGTGACAACCCTCTTTGCCACCACCGAGCGCCCGCGCACCCCTTCAACCCCTTCCACATCGGCAACCTTATCCATGGTCTTTCAGCCATACTACCCCACCCCTCGCGATCAATGCTCGTGAAAAGGTGGGCGCGCGTCGCGCTCGCGCCCTCTGCGTGCGTCTCGCCTCCCTCCAATCCTCTCTCTCTCTCTCTCTCCCTCCCACTTTTTCTGGCCTCTCTGTTTTTCCCGATGAGGATCACACTCCGTTTCTATCTTTCTCATGCTGTTGCACCGATTCGCGCGGCACGGCTGGCGCTAAAATGCCCGAGACTCGACGAGGCACTCGGAAACGGAATGCAGCCCTCTGAACGACTTACGACAGCCAGCATTCCCGTTCATCCGGTATCAGATCGCGATGTCAATCGGAATCGAGACCTACACCACACTCTACAGGAAAATTCTAGAAATAAGTCACAGAGCCGTTACCGAGCCGTTACCGAGCCGTTACCGAGCCGTTACCGAGCCGTTACCGAGCGTGGTGTCGACTATCGATCGACTCACGCACTCGAGAGCGCCCGCTTGAAATTTTAAAGACCAGAGCACCCTCGCGAGGACAGTTTTGAGACTTTTTTTTTCCTATTTTTTCAACAGGCCGAGTTACGACTTACTAATTGACCAAACGGACCGCGAGAAAACGTAAAGTCTCGAATCTCGTAAAGATACGGGAAAGTAAAGTATGTGGAATTGCGCAAGTATTAAACTTGAGGCTCGTTGCATCATAAAGTTGTGCGCATCCTCCGACGTAGGGAGAAAGATCGGGAGATGCGTATTCTCCCCATGGGGAGACGTGTCTAGAGAACTTTACCGTTTACTTTCTCTCCCTTTTTTCTTCTTGTCTTACATTTTTCTTCATATATGAGATACGATATATACGGTTTCATAAATTGCGAGTGTTCGGGGAGTCGTTATCTCCCTGGAGAACACATAAAACTACCTCTCTCTGTCTTTCTCGCCTCCAATCTATCATCGGTCCTTCGGTTAGACTGGGTTGACACTTGACATCGATTTAACTCGGATAGCGCGCGCGATAATCTTACCTTCGCAGATGTACCCCTGCTGTATGAGGCCCCAGAGCATGTCCGTGCAGCTATGGCAGTACGTCGGTTTGTGAAACATTTTCTTACTGAAGCTGTGCCCATGGCTGGCTGGAGTCTCGGCCGAGACCGACGCCATATTCCCCGTTCCACCGCGGAACCGTTCACGCCAGATTTTCACCGTGAAGCTACGCAGGGCGCGCCGCGCGACGATGACAACATAATTATTACACGCCCGACACTACGTGATCTCGGAACCGTACGCGTACATAGCTGCGTTGCTGCAGTTGCTGCGATGGTGGTAGTAAGAGGAGTAGTAGTAATCGTCGCTGGCCGCACGCTGGCTCACTCGCCGTACCGTCGTACCGTCGTCGTCTCGTACGGCGCCTCGTCGTAACGTCGTCGTGCCTAACACGCATTATTCCACGAGCTGCGCCACGGAACGACCGACGCGCCGGCAGCCACGATCGCGCGCGCCAGATGCGTCGTCGTCGTCGTCGTAAATCGCCACCGCCACCAATCCGTCACCGATCGCCACTCCGATCTCACGGCTGCCGCCGAGCATCACCGTCGTCGTCGCTGTTGCTGTTGCTGTTGCCGCTGCTGCTGCCGCTGCCGCTGCCACTGCCACTGCCACTGCCACTGACGTTGCCCTCGTCCTACTAGTCGTCCTCGTCGTCGCCGGGAGTCTCGCTCTCCTCGCTCGCCTCGTTCGCGATACGACGATGCGTACGATGTCACGTTCGCGCATCCGACGAGCCGCCTCTGCAGCCTCTGTCGCTGCTGCCAATACTGCTGTTGCTGTTGCTGTTGCTGTTGCCGTTGCCGTCGCTGCCGCCGCCGCTGCTGCTGCTGCTGCTGCTGTTGCTGCTGCTGATCCGAGCGTACGCCGCTGTATGGCTGCACTGACATCAGCCCCTTTTCGTCACCGCCAGTGGCGGATACGCTGCCCTAGCGGACTAAGTGGGGCGTCATATGGGGGCCGAGCCGAACCGAGCTGAGCCGAGCTGAACTGAGCGAACGGAATCTAAACGAGATGCGAACCGCCCTCTTTCGAGCTCGTAGCCTCGAGGGCGCGCTCTCTCTTTCTCTCTCTCTCTCTCTTTCCTTCTTCCGTTTTCTCGATTTACTTTCGATGGATCCTTCCCATGTTCGATGATCTCTCCCTTCCGCGAAAGATTCGAGTCAGACAGTACGTTTGAATCTGGTTCTCCAGCACTGTCGATGGTGACGAAAGCGCGTATCTCTTCGTTATTCCTTAAGGCCGTAATGCAGGCTCGCACGTCTCTTCACGGCTACGCTGTGAGCTTTTGCCGTCTATTTCCGATCGGTCTCCCTCTCTCTCTCTCTTTCTCTCTCTTTCTTTCTTTCGCTCGAGAAGACTCGCGTTTCAGTAATATCATGTTGAATCGAAAAGCAAATGTCCGTGACGTTCTACGTCACCTCAAACGGCGATGACGGCATCGATACGTCGCTCGGTACGGATTCGAAAAATACCCTCGTTTATCCTCTTACTAATTCTCGCTCCGAGACTTACTTAATTAAATAATTAAGTGGTCGCGCGATCGGTCTTTCCAATTAAACTTCGCAAACTGATAGGCATCCCTCTATTTCCCTATTAGGAAAGGAACCGCCACCGACGATACGAACCACGACCGTCTCGTTATCTCGTTCAAGTACGAACCGCCGTTAACGCGGCCGATTGCAACGCGCGCGGAATACGATTCGGTATATTCAGCATACGGCTCTCGCTCGACGATCGCGATAATCGAGATGACGCCCGACGTCGACGACAGTACGACGACGGCGATGGCGCCGACGTCAGTGACGGTCAGTCGACGTCGTTTACCACGACGCGCCCGCGCCGACGCGACTCCCGCCGACTTCCTCTGCCACGCGCCTCGTGTCACACATCCGCCGCGCGCGGCCTGTAATGCCTGTATGCCATTGTGGATTCCACCACGTCAGTACGTCACGAGTAATAGCACGAGATCTCGCGTCTTCTCAATCACCTTTGCGATCCCTCGCGAAATCCACCTCGTTGCCGAGGTGCCACCGATTTGCGCGGCCGCTTTCGTTACTCCTAAATGAGCCGCAGCCGTACCGGATGATACCCTCCACCCCTCCGCGATTCTTCCCTGAGAGCACGATCCGATCTCGGCGTGCGCGTGAATAAGGACGGCAAAAGGCAACAACGACAGAAAGCGGCAGCGCGTTCCATTTAATCGTCGCTTCTCGATAATGAATACTGCCTATTATCGTCGCGACGCCCGTCGTCGCATTGTACGTCTCGCGCGCGCGCGCGCGCGCTCCACTACTCGCTCTTGGGTTCTCACGATACACGCGACTGCACACACACAAACACACACAACACACACACACATCATCATCATACATACATACACATACATACACAAATCTATATACACGCCTACAATGAGTCGCGAATCAGGGGAGTTGCGGACGCATCGCGTTGGATTTTTCAATAACGGAAGCACGAGGGGGTGGCACGCATTTTCACATTCCTGTCACGTCCTGTTGTATTCATTAAACCGTCTACTGCACATGCCTACATTGACGGACATTATAAAGTTATATCTCGCTACGCTTTCTCTCTTTCTCTCGCTCTCTCTCTCTCTGTCTCTCTCTTTCTCTTTCTCCTTTTCTCTATTGTGCGATCAAACGTGAATGAAACGGGTTTAAATTTCAATATGGGAGAGAAGCACGCTAAATGCATCAACTGTTGTTATTACAAACTACTGTTACAATATAATGCGTACTTATATACACTTCTAAATGGTGCCTTAGGAATATATCTTTAAATTCGATGACAGTTTCAGCATTAAAACGTGAATTTAAGAAAATACAATGATCAGATTTTCCAAATTTTTCAACTCTTAACTTCACTGTTAGAAATGTAACCATGAGCTTTCTTTACATGTAAATGAAACTCGTGGTTATGAATGAAATTAAAAATAATGAATGATAACTAAAAATTAAGTAGTTACTTAAATGTAATGAACGTGTACATTAAATTTATGAAAAATACATTAAATTTTATGTACATGTACACAAATATATACTTTTTAATTATAAATATATTAAATTTATAATGTAATGTCATGAAATTAAGTTCAAATTGTGTAACTTAAAAGTTAATGAAATTTAAGAACATTTCTAACAGTGTTTATTGTGTTTATGAGAATTTTGCAGAAAAACTATGCTTTCTTTTTCAAAACTATGCTTGTACAATATAAAACTGTGATGACACAATTGCATTATCCTTTAACAATTGTTAAGCATAAAACTACGATTCGTCCAAATAGTTCGCTAATTATCTAATATTCAGGGATATATATGAGACAATTAATGGGTCGATCGTCACTTAAGGAGGTTCTCGCATTTGATGAAATATAAGACAAATCTATAATATACATGTAATAACAAAAATTTATATCAATAATATCTAGAAAAAATTTCATTGACTTTTACTGTATCATATTGAAGATATTTTATTCTAAATTTATAGAATTTTACATTACAAGTTGAAGGTATAACCTTATTCTCTTTTGAATTGAGACACTTGCATATAAGGCAGTAGTATTTAAAAATCATTATAATTATAAAGTAAACATTTAAGTTTGTTCTCGTAAAGTTTTGTTTATACTGACTGTATAGTTTACAAGAAATTTATATTCTTGAATGAAAATCGCTTTTCTAAGCATTTTTTTAAATTTAATCCTTCGTTTATAATCTGGGTCTACATTCTCTCTTTTTTAACACAAACGAAATTTCACCCTCAAATTTCTCCAAAATAAAGGAGAATCAAAGTCCCCTCCAAGTTTCCCCTCCTAAAATATCTTGTTAAAAATCTATTTGACAATATAATAGAGCTGTTCAAAAATAATTCTGAATTTTCCTACATTTTTAAAAAAACTTGGGCTGGACGAAGGGAGTAAAAATATAATTGCAGATGGAGAGTTAAGATAACTTCAAAATTCGGTGCAATAACGTAGATAAAAAACTGCTTTTATGTACTTTATTTTTTGGACGGAGCATAAAGCATCGTCTTTTGTCAATGCAACATTTGGTCTTAATGTAATACATATTTCATTCTTAACATCGATAGAGGTTACAGTTCACTTAATGTTACAAATGCTTTGAAGCATTCTTTATTCGGTCAATTAGTAAAATTCCTTCTTCTGACTGATCAATGAAAACGCTTCGAAGCATTTGTAGCGTTAAAACTGGACTGCACCCAAAGTCTTATTCTACAGTCCGGTCAGTTATCGTCGAACATCAGTACCAGCGATAGCAACAAAAAAGTAACTTATCAACTAGATATTTTGATTTGTTTTTCTGACAAGATATGTATATACACTGCTTTTATAATCTGAAAGTTTCAACGGAATACAAAACGTGACATTTACAACCGCATCTGCGTGTCGCGTATCAATCGTGTCGGTGTAAAAAGAGTGCAAGGATTAAAATATTACGTGTCTTGTTAATTGATTTAATAAACGCATGTTAAAACTCTTTGCTTAAGATAAGTATATTTCGACGATCACAATAAAATATAAGTAGAATAAAAAATGGAATAAAAATTTTCAATGCGTTATAATGAAATGACATTGCGAAAATACGCAAATATAATCGAGTTTAATCGAGTCATAATAGACAGAGATATAATATATAATTATAAATCTCGTCGCGCTTTTTTTTACAATGTCGCGTAACAATATCATCCTTTCTACTTTAGAAGTCTTATCAATTTTCAAGTGTTTATATGTAATAAAAGTGCTTTAAACATAGAAAATTGAACCGAAAGGATATATAGGGTGTCACAAAAATCGGGACATTGAATTATCTCAGATAAATGACGTTTTCGGGAAAAATTTTTCATACAAAAGTTATAAAATACTAAGTAACCCATTATGGCACTGCATAATGAAAAACAGGGCCTATGTGATTTGACCTTGAACGATCTTGAAAATGTCACATCAAGGTCACCTTGAGTTTTTTAAACAGGAACCCTTATTTTTTATTACAAATTCTTATAACTGACATCGAGACCTTTTCAAAACAAATATAATTAAGTTCCTTGATCAAAAACTATTCAAGATATGCATCGGTAAAATTTTAATGTGCCCGTCGGGCATTATTATATCTATAGACTATGCGGAACAAATTGCGCGATTGGATTTGCGATATCAAATTAATATCATTATATAATAGGTAACTTGGTATCTTACTTTTGTATGAAAAATTGTTGCCGAAAATATCTTTCTGAGATAATCCAGTGTCCTGATCTTTTTGTGATACCCTGTATATGTATATATTCACGTAAGTATATTTTATATATATTCTTTTAAAATCTTTAAAGAAAAGTAATTGTGTGTTGAACACTTGAAACATGCACGCTGTTTATTAGACACGAATATCCTCTCAAAATTCAAATTTAATTATATCCATTATTATTAGATATGTGTATACAACACGTGTATATATAATCATAATATCGTAACGTATAAATGTTACAAGCGAATATATATTTAGGAATATACTTAACTTATTGTCTGATTGTTAACAGGGAAAGTACAAATCGAGATTTCTAATACATATTGATATACTTCGATTGCACAGTTTCTCAAACGGTGTACATTGATGTAACAAAATATCTCGATTCATTTCAACAACTGCATTGGACACGAAAATTGATAACTTTTACATTTCGCTACACTATGTATGCACGCTTTAAGCTTCACAAAAATATAATACGATATAACTTTTCAACAAGGATGCAAAGACATATATGTATATATATATGTATATATATATACATATATATGTATATATATATACATATATATGTATATATATATATGTATATATATATATATGTATATATATATATGTCGCACCAAATATTTCTAATAAACTATTGCCAAGAAACTGATTTTAAATTCTTATTTAATGTTTGTCGCTTGAAATGCGATCATCATTATATATAATAGTAAGGTAAATGTTAAAATAATTAAATATTCTTTAATTCTTAACTGTGTTGTAACACAAGAATATTTACTATCATATAATACTACGGAATCAGAAAAGTAATAAGTATATAGAGAAAATAAATGAAAAAATGTATTTCAGTCATCAAATCATCAGTCTAACATTAACATGTAAGTTTTTGAAATAATAAATTTTATTAGAAAATCTATAAATTTTTTTTTAACTGTAAATTAGTATATTATATGAAATGATAATGAAATAATATAAAACAATAATATAATAATTTTTATAGAATAATGACAAAATGACATAAACAATAATAGATTTAAGACCGAATAAAGTTAGTGACTCGATTCCAATAAACCCAAATAAATTTAATATATTTATATTTGAACTACTACTTTTTATCTTATTTATAATTGTCTTGTTTAATAATAGAAATTGAAAAAATGGTGAAAGTAAAAAATTTATATCAAAAAGATAGTCTCTTAAAATGAAAATTTCATTATGGCAGTTAAGAATTAAAGGTAACCATATTGTTATAATATAATTGTCTATTCTAAAAAATATTAATATTTTCTAACTATTCTGGACCTATTTGAAAAACAAAAATCGGTAGTAAAAATGTAATCTTCAATATGTTCGATTTTTTTTAAATAAAATTTCAAGTAGCAATCTAATTACTGATTTAATAAGTTTCAAATTTAATCATTGTTTGAAAACTTCCCTTTCCATGAACATATGTATAATTCATATTTGAGAAACACATATCATCGTATTTTAATAGTATCTTTCTAATTATTAATTATAATTGATAACTATAATCAACTGATTCACTAATAATAAGGATAACAGCTCTTGTCTTTTCATCAAAAAATACATATTTACTACCAATCTTTCTGATGCAGTCTGTAGATTTCTTAACATTTTAATTAAAGGATATCTTTACAGTTGTAAATAATTTTTTGCTAACAATGATTAAAAATGTGCAAATACCCGAAATTTCATTGATATATTATGTAATACGGAATATGATATTTAATTAACAATACATCACATCTCATAATAAACAATTAAATAACTTATCTTTCAAACTTGATGCGAATGCTATATTTATATCATTTTTTTATATTAATATTTAACCGTAATACATTTCGTATTATTACATAAATAGAATTTTCCATAAAAAAAAGAAAAAAGGTTTTAAATTAATTAAAAAAATAAAAAAATTATATTTCTTGACTTTCCGCATTATGTAAAAAACGCGGAATATATTGTTTCTCTCCTTGATAATTTTTATATATTTTGTCATTTTTCGCTCAATAAACAGGTCAAGTATAAAAAATTTTTAAATTGCACGGCTTTACTTTAAACAAAATAAAATGTATGTTATGTAATAGAGATGGCGTGTTTATTTATATATATTAAAACACGCCTGATTGCCATTATTATCATTCTATCTTCTGTTTATTCGATAGAATAAAATGTGATCGGTTGAAAAACATGCATAAATATATATTATTTAAAGCTAAGAAAGTCTTGGCTGAAAAGATATTGAAACTTATAGTGCATATATTTTTCGCTGTGTCATTAACCCTAATCGGTATTTGTGGATTCAATAGACCCGAACATTTTCAATTACATTGTGAAAAATTGTTTATAACGAATGTCTTTCACAACCTTAAATAAGTTTACATAATCTTATTTCTCGGATTTTGACTTTTATAAAATGAAAAAAAAATCGGTAAAATTACGTTAACTTTAAGTAAAAAGAAATAAATATACTAATTTTAAATACACTGAACCGCAAATACCAGTTAAAGAGAAATAATTTTAAATACTAATTAATTTTAATTACTAATTAAGATCAAAATATCATAATAAATTTAACAATTGGAAATATATCTGCACATCAAAATGTTCATGTTTTTTTACTTTTTTTTTTTCATTTTTGAAGCTCAAATAGGCAGCTCCAGACAATATAGCCAATGTGCATTAACTTTACGCACATTCACTAGATATTGGCTTATATTCATATCACATATGGATAATTAAGCATATCATATGTGTATGTGTAATATTTGCTAATGTTAAAGTACATTGGCCATGTCATATGAAGCCATCTTAATGAGTTAAGTAATGATTAATATGGAGATTGCATTAATGGAAATAAGGAATGATAAAACATAATCGTGTGTAGGAATGTAGACTTACGAAGCAGTACGAGTATCGTTTTAAAAAATATTATCCCAATCCGTGATCTTCGAAGAATCCCTGAGGAGTTTCTTCCTGCAACACACATACAAAAGCACAAGTTTATTGATATTGTATTCGGAATGTCTTATAGTAATATGAACAGGGATCAATTACTTTGACGCTGCACTTTATAAATATATTACGAAAAATAGAATGAAAATATATACATACTTATATATATATATATAAACGTACACGTACCTACTTCATAATAAAAATCCCTTCTTGATGCAGCTTCAAATGGTGAACTGAACCCTTTTCATATAACTGAGTAACTTTTACTTTGGATACACAAAGCGCATGTTCATATATTGCCTTAATTGAAATCTTAAGCGCTAATAAAAATTGCTTGTTTTACATGCAATCGAATTGTGAAGATTCCATCCTCCAGATGAGATCATAGTGAATGCGATTCAGCTCAATATGCTCACTGCACGATAGCTTATGATAAAAAATATCCAGCTAACATATTATTTCGTTACGAATCTATTTTATTATTTATTAAGAAATTAATTATCAGTAAAAACTTGAAATGTGTCATTTTTATCTGAGACTAACGTAATATAATATAATGTAGATTAAAAGGTATTATGCGCGCTAATTTTCAATTACAATATAAAGATTTTGTACGATATATTTATTGCTAGTACACTTAATGTATAATAACACTAAGAGAATTGACGATGTTTATATAATATATAATATGCATATGTACATATATAATATATAAAGAGTATAAAGAGATATATGTTTCCAATTATTCGTATAATTAAGATAGGTTCCTCTTTTTTTAAGTAAATATATAGATGCGTAAGAATATACGTTCTATGCAATAGTCACATTAATACTGACGCTCTTCAGTAATACATATACGTTTTCATAAAAATAAGTTACAAATACAGACAATTTTATTGCCATAGTTGAACATTAAAGTACGTAGAGGAGGGTAACTATATATATCACTTACTCGTTAATAGGTTAAAGTTTAAGAATCGTAATTCAGCCTTTGGTTAGTAACATAATAATTTGTTCTATGTGCAAGAGTAATTTTTCTCGATATAAAAATATATTAACATACACAGAGAATGCTCCAGGCATCGTGTACTTTCTCTCAACTACGATTACTAAGAACTGATATTAAAAAAGACAGAGAAAGGATATTTTCTTATTTATTTCATTTGTTCCAATTTCAAATCATAAACTAATAATCAATTTTTCGCGAATACTTTTCAAATTTTTATACTCTTCGAATATATAAGAAAATATTATATTTTCTTTAATTTAATGAACAAATGATGCTTTTTAACAAAATTTTAAATGTCAATCATATTTTTTATTTAAAAATTTTAAAAATAAGAAAAAAATATTTTTTATCAATTTATCTTCGATTAAGTTTTCGTTGAAGAAAGAAAATGCACGATGTCTTAAACGTCTCGTATATGACTAGTAAGTTGACTTGAAAATCTATATGTATATTTATATAGTAGAGTCGTAATGGCATCATGCAGCGGGTAAGCCTTTTCTTGTTTTTCGGTCGATCGTGTTGGTCGATACTCTGTCCATGAAGCTCATGCAAACAATAGGGTACCTATAAAAGCCCTATCTCCCGCAGAGCACCTTCCACAGCTTCGTCCTTCCACAACAAACAAAGAAAAACTAACTAGTCTTCGCTAAACTTCTACTTTGTCCCTATTTACCATGGATTTAACACACATGATATCACACTAACATATCATCAACATTTAAAAAATATTATACCAAATCCCTACTAAAAAGTTCCATAGTATTCTTTTTAAATCACATCAAAATTATTTTACAATATTTTTCCAAACTTTCCAAAGAGTGTTATTATAAACATAAAATATTATAATGAAAAAAAATATTCTATTAATAACAAATCCATTGTCATTTTCGTGTTTTGTTTAGAAAAAATTATATATACGAAATAATTTTTCTCAACAAACACAATAAATCACTAATTATCAATTAAATTCATCCAATTACAATAACTTTAAATTTTATAACCTTTACTTTAATATTTTTCCTAATCAATATTTAGAAAAATACTTTAATTAATTAATAATTAATAACATTTCAAATGCTTTATCCTGTGTAAAATAGATGATAATGTTATTAAAACTCCGTAAAATTCTTTAGAATTTTCCATGAAAAGTAGAACTAAGTGATACGTTACTTAGAAAACAAAATATATGAGACAAATGTTGCAAAATATAAATACAATTGTTGAAAAATATTTATTAAAGATTTTGAAGGCATACATATACACATATCAACATGTTATTTATAAACGGCAATATATGTAATAACATATATGTAATAATACACTTCTCATTTATACTAGTTCTAGTCTGCTTTACTATCATAATCTATGAAATAACTGATTAATCTATATCTGAATACAAAGTTTATAATATATTAATATGGCAATAATATCGTTAACATTTTTTTACACCTTTATTAAAAATAATACAAGTGCATTGGTGCCATGCTTTCGTATAAACATAGTTATATGGCAGTTAATAGCAATTTGCGGATTAGCTAGTCTGATTTAACTGCTCGATTTCTGATGATAGCCATCATGCCCAGTAATCTTTCTCTTTACTTCACATTTTTCATATTTTTCATGCTTTCTGCATTCACGTCTCTACACAACGACTATCGTCGACACCTGAGCAAGCTGGTCTCAAGCAAATCCGCAATGTAATCATTAATAACGTTTTTTTGTTCTTGATTTTAGAATATTTCGTCATTCTGTTAACATCACATGCACCTGATTTATTATAATCAATATATACATAAATCAACTCGAATGCAATTTTGAGAATATTGAAAATAATTTGCGATACAATGAAATATTATGCATTTTATGGGATTTCTATAGCAACTTTTATTTTTTATTCCATATGCATAAAGTACGTTACGAAGATTAATATAAAATGATTATATGTTGTGTCCAGATTATGCCTGATTTTTAAAATAAATATTTATATGTAATATTTGTAAAAATATAATATTCATAAATATAGTATTTTCATTTAACTAATATTTCCTAATTGTTTATTATTTAAATTTAATTTTACATTTTAAAAGACTAATAATTATAACTTTTTATTATAATTCATTAATAAAAATCATTAATAAAAATGTTTTTAAAAATAAAAGACGAAAGAATATCTAAGCAATGACAATCAAATTTTTGAAATATTAATATTAAAACTCGAATATATATATATGTATATTATAAGGTGTTTCTGAAATAATGCCCACTAATCATACAGTGCTATTCTTAATAAAAAAACTGAATCGAAAAGTCTTCTACCATTGTGCAATTTTCGCAATATTTTTTTTAGTTACCCAATGAGCAAAATGCCTAAAATCCGACATGTAAGACAACTTTAAGGTATCTCTTTAAGAATTCTTTAAGAAACATCTTCAATATATTTCACAAAGAATACTGAAAGATATCTTAAAATTGTCTTATACATCACGCGATTTTATTTGTTTATTCAATGTTTAGAAATTAATATTTCGTTAACTATTGCGAAAATTGCAAAATGGTACAGGACTCAGTTTTCTATTAGAAATAATACTGTATGATTAGTAGGCGTTATTTCAGAAACATCCTGTGTGTGTGTGAATGTGAGAGAGAGTGTGTGTGTGTGTGTGTGTGTGTGTGTGTACACACACACATACATTTGTAGAGCAATATAATTTATAAATAAAAAAGATTAATTCTTTCTTTAATTTATTTCTTATTTATTTCATTTACTTATTTAAGTATATTTGAGTTATGCTTTATATTTTTTTTAAATTAGAAAAATTTATGTACGTAAAATATTATATTTATCATGTCTATTTTTCGTAAACTAATATCTTCTATTCAAAAAAGCTAATAATAGACTAGAATGAACAATGATACTTGGCAAATATTTATAGTTCGTTCTTATTTCAAGACTATTTTAAATAATGTCTTATAAGACTCCTGAAGAATAGTCAGCATGAGATTCAAAATCAGTCGGCGACCTGGCGAAATCGGTAGCCACATACACACAAGCACGAGCTCATGTATATGTGTTCTCGGTGCGCCAAAAGCGAGTACATGTACATAGACTCGTGCTTGTGTGTGTGTTACAGTGCCTCGCCATGATAAATGGCTGAACTTATATATGTGAAAAGTGATGTTTTGACGACGAAATTTTTGCTGCATGCCATTTCGTTATTTATTTAATTGTGAAAATGTAACGTATCTCATACTTATGAAAGTCCTAAAAATGGGCAGAAACTAGTTATCCTGGATTTGATATGTAAAAGCGTATATTTCATTCATTTCAAGCTGTTCAAACTGTGTGTTTCTGCCCGAAATTAGGCTCACTTTACCTGCCTTTTACGATCATTTACTGACTATTAAGAGAGAAAAGGACAGTTTTTGTCCATTTTTACAGGTATTTTAAAACAATCTCGTCATTTAGATTTATCCAAATTATCTTTATTTACAAATGGCTTGCAGCATAAATTAATGTTATTTCTCGTTTCTGACATCACAATTCCAACATGGCCGCCACGACTATTCAGGAGCCTTAATATATTAATACTATTCTATGATTGTGACGTCTTAAGATCACTTAAAACGGCATTAAATATAAGAACCGACTGTGAATACTGCCCTATGTTATGTTTACTAAATCATTTAAATGGCATACATACAAAAACAATATATGTTATTAATACACAGTTTAATTAATTGAACTACTCAAATGGGTAGAATAAATGGATAGAATAAATGAAATAAATAAAATAAAGAAAATTTCTCACTCAGTAGGTATTATAGTTCAGAAATTTCGTATAATGCACACATTTTAAATAAAATTTAAATTATCGCTTTAATTATCGTTTTCTTATCAATTTAGAAATACATTTTCTTATCAATTTAGAACATAGAACTTTGATTCATCAATTATTTTGCAATATTATACTTCATATAAGATGTACGATATATTTTTTTTAAATACTCATCAGTATTTAAGCACAAAAATATATACAGAATATAATGTCATAGCACATAGGTTGAAAAAATTTAGCATCATTTCTTTTAAATAAATAAAACAACTGCAAACGTTTTGCATTGTTTTATGTAAAATCTTGAGTTCAATAATATCTTTTATCTTTCAGCAGGTATTAAAAATACTTTTTTTGTACTATTTCTTGTTTTAAATTACAGCTATTAAAATTACAATTATCAAAAAGTTAGATGGCCAACATTTCTTATGTATACATTTATAAGAAATAATACAAACTTCAAAAAATATCTTTCTGTCATATAAATACGCAATAATAGTTATTAAGTAGTATTCACTAAATGCTGTTGCATATATACTTAATGTTGTCAATAATTAAAATATTTACAATAAAGTAGTATACAAGCTCATTTATAGATAAACGAGAAGTATATATAAGCATTTACGCACGTAGAATTGTCTGGATTGTCTATAACAACATTCAATATTTAACATTTAAATTTATTATCTTATAATTTTCTATCATCACTATATGACACTACAATGCAGATGATATGTTGGTCATGCTTTAAAAAAATAGGACAGTGGGAATATATAGAAAAGCTATATTTATAATAGAGGTATTTACAACAAAGAGAGATCTAAGACTTGATATGAGTTATTAATTTTGAAAATATCTCCCAGTCTAAAGTAACATTTATAATATACAAACACAATATTATGAAATATTAAAAATTATCCAATTTTATACATTATATAAGACAGCACGTGTAAAATAACTTGTAAACGTAGTGCTCAATTGTGACTATACATCATAATGATCATACAAGCAATAAGACTTCTCATACGTATATATATAAAATATCAACGTAAATGCAAAAGCTAAATATCGTTCAATCACATCGTGCAACATCAAATATTACAACAACATAGAATTGTCAACAAAGAAGGAAGCTCATCTGTCTCTAAAGATATGTAGCATGTGTATTATTATGATTATGCAAGAAGACAGGCAATATTAAAGCTAGGAAATTCGAATTGTTTCATATAAAGAGGCAATTAATGTTAATATCTTCAAATGTCTTCATGCATGTATAATATTTTGTATGGATTCGTTTATGCATCTGTATAAATCTATTATTATTAGGTGTTAAATATTTTAAAAATAGACAATTGTCAAGACCGATTGTACGTAAAAAGATTTGCTTCAATATTACATTTTTCACATGTATATTTATATAAAAAAGAAATAGTAAACCTATGTTGCAAAAAGAATTAAACCGGGAAAATCAAGATAAAAGCAATTTGATTGTAATTTCACCTAGTTTAAATAGATTTTATACATGCTTGACTTCTGCAATTTCATGATCAAAACAACACATGACTGGCAAGAAAGAAGAGTATAGATCGTTTTAACATATTAAATTAATTATGCATATATGCAAATATAACTTTCATTTGTACTTTCTATTTGTGGGTATAATTTTGCTAAATATATGGCTCCTTAAGTATGCATTAAGTGTAAACAGTTAGTAGAAAGATAAAACGATCTAAAAATATTTCTTTTACAGCCAAAAAAAAATGATTGTAAAAAGAAACAGTATGTATATAACCTTTATGTGCTATTAATAAATTAAGACATGTTACAATTCAAGGGGTACATCCCCGTAACTAACCTCCTGTAATAGGTCCTGGGCAGCAATGGCTTTCAATACATTTTTTTTGCTAGTTTCTTGAATTTCTCCACCAACAAGCAATTCGTCTAAGATAAAGTATGCCTTTTCGAAATTGAAAATTATATCCAACTCGCATACCTAATAATAGATTATAAATAATAAATTATAATATGTAATATTACAACAAATTACAAGGCTTAACAGAAATATATTTTAAATATATGATTTCAATAATATAATACTCACACTACCAAAATACTTATCCAATAATTCAACATATCGATGTATAATCTCCAATGTCAGTAATTCATTGTCATTCTGCTCAATTGCACAGCAAAAGTATAAACTTGCATATCTGTAAGTATAAATCAGAAACTTTTTTACAATAAAAAAACAAATCATGAAATATCATAGATTAAGGATAACTTTGATGAAATCTTTTGATGATTAATTTGGCAATAATAAAAATTAAAAATTTCTAATCAACTCTTCGTTCTAATGAGTTGATAATCTAATGAATTCCTAATTTAATTTTTTTTCCTATATATGCTAAGTAACAAATTAATAATTCTATTTATGTTGATTATTAATTATTCAGATAAATTATTATTTTATTCAAGCAAATGAAATTGCTACACAAGTAAAATTTACAGCTTATAATTCTTTATTCCTAACCTAATATTCATTTCCATATATTAGACAACAATTTATTATAATTCTACTTATGTTAATAAAAAATTAGTAAAAATATTATAACTCTACAAATTAATCAAAATTTGGTCGAAATCACTTTAAAGCTCGGTTTCACCAATGTTAAGATTAACTTTAATTTCAATTTAACTTACTGTTTATCTAGTTCTAATTTTTTTATTTAAAAAAAGAATAAATTGAACCAAATTAATATTATATTGGTGGAACCAGGCTTCATTCTATTAATGCAGATTAACTTTAATCTTGGTTTAACTTATTTTTTATCTTCTTCTAATTCTAAGAAGTATGCTGATTCTACAAGGAGTCGATAGTAAATATAGTCGATACTAAATCTTATCAATAAATCTTATCGATGAAATTAGCCATTGGACAACTTCACTAATTCACCGATAAGACTCAGGGTACATTCCGAATTATGTATGATGCACTATTTATTCTTGTTGTTCAACAACTAAAGATAAAATAAAGAAAGATAAAACGATACATCATGCCCTTCATGCCTAAAATTCGGAAGACATCTATAGAACTACCAATCCATTACAGAATCAACTTAAAAAAAAAATAGAGAAATTAATTCAAGATTAAATTAATCACATTGGTAAAAGTACTCTTTAGCTTAGTATACACAAATCGTTGATGAACCATATACCTTTTGTAAACAACCTTAACATCCTTCCATTCTAAGAAACTCGACATTTTCGGTTTTCGTGCGAGTATCGTGGTGATCAGTTCGCGCGTGATTTTCTTTTTCAACTTATCTGGATGCGCGACATACCACTTTTGTAGACGAAGCTTCCCTTGTCGACTAAACAGTAACATAAATTGCATCTGCAAAAAAAAAGACGGTAATAATCAAGGATTACTTTCGAGTCACATTCCTTATTATTAATTTGAGACATAGCGTAAAGATTCACCATATTGTCGCAAGCCTGCTATCTCGCGTCTCGCACAATTCTTTATCTCTCACAACTAGCACAACGCGTAACAGACAACGACGACAACGACCGACACACCCGCATAAATTGTGCACATATAAATAGTACATAAAGGTGCATTCACATGCAAGCGTCAAGCGTATAGTACATAACGTATAGTAATAACGTTTTTCATTTGACCACAATCCTAGTGACTTTATACTTTGGGCTACTCGAGCGCCATCATTCGGCTACTTCTGACAGTTCTGACGAAAAATATTGGGTCATCTAAAAAGTATCCGCGGTTTTTTGTCACTAGATGTGTGTTGATGGTCATATATCTAGTGACAAAGTACCGCGGATACTTTTTAGATGACCCAATATCTGGCAACCCTGCCAAATAAACATTCTGTTGAATACAGCGTTGACGTAAACGTTTGAAGTTTGAACAGTTTGAATTTGGACGATGGGATAGATGGGGTTAGGAGAAATCGCGTATAGTTTTCTGTCAATATTTTTTAGCACCAGTCATAATCCAAATGATTTGATACAATTTTGTGTGATATTCGTTAGCAATTTTAGCAGAATGGTAGAAAACGAGACAAGGGCAACATGCTTGAAATACATAAAGGCTCTTAAGTGTAAGTTACAAATCCATGACTGGGTACTATTCTGTACACACTCGAAGTTTCGTTCGTGTTGCATGCTCTTAACTGCATCTAACGTGTTCCTGTCATGATTCTTACTTAATTCAACATGCTCATTAGAGTGAGTAGGAGTTATGGTAGGAGCATGTTGGAGTATGCGGCGCGAAACAAATCTCAATAATTGCCGGTGTCGTTGTGTGTTTTGCGCGCCAAATTTGTGACTGTACTCGCGAGTGACGGCACAACTTTGCATTCTCTACTGAATTTTTTGAATAAATGAACCATCTTATCTCAAGGATCGTTAAGTAAGCTGCTCTTTAGTAAATCGTTCTCGATTCTCATCAAATACGAGATATTTTATATGGTAAAGAAGTTGCATGACACCGGCAACTAAGTATCAATTGTGATTTATAATTTAACATACAGTAGCATATACATTTATAATTTAGCATACAGTAGCATACACAGAATAGTAACTTCTAATCTACATATGTTGCGTATACTATAAAACCTGTTTTACAATGTGCTTTTTGTTTCCTGTTTCTTGCCTTTTGTTATTTTTTTATATCTTGTCTTTTTGCTTCTTATCCGATTTTTTGTTTTATATACACCCGAAATAAAAATTAACGAACTTCGAAAGAAACAAGAAATATGTAGCAAAAAATACAATTGTTGATAAAACGGTTGCAAAGGAGAAAAAAGCAAAAGGTAAAAAACAAGAAACAGGAAATAAAGAGCACATTGTAGAATAGGCTTAATACTTTGCTTTCTATAAATGAAGCATGTTTTACATATTTTTATATAGCTTTTAAGAATGTTTTGACCATAATTTTTTTAATATTAGCTAAAAGCTAATATTAAAATTATCACTCAAACATCAATCAGAATGAGTATTAAAAAAATTTTAATAATGCTGATTCATGAACATTCTGATATCAATTGCAAAAAATAAAACGAATAATTTGACATAATGATTTTATGCAACAAAATGATCATATTTTGTAACAACGGCCAGTTTTACTATCTCTGATGATGATTTGGAGTATTACTAGACATTATTTTTAAAAAATTGTATATTATAATGATTAATATGAAGTTATATGCATTATTGGACATTATAGAGTATTACTAGGGCAATGGATTTAAAAAATTGAGTATTACTTGGGCATTAGTAAATATTGGTGTAATTTTAGTTAGCAGTTTACCTTTTTATTGGAACTGATCAATAACGTCTATCATTAAATAGAAATTATAAATCATAATTGATACTTATTCGACTGATCAAGATGATCGGAGATGGTAAAATCCTTAGTAGATCTAAACTTACAGGAATATCTATGTATTATTATTTAATTTAATCAGTATATTTAATGTCTATATTTTCTAATATGATATATATGTTGTCTTATATAATATATATGTACAAAGTTTAAAATTAATAGTTATATTTAAATTAATAGTTAATGGTCCGAAAGTTGAAATTACTCCTTTTATTTCTTTTAGCAAAAGGCACAAACTTAGTACAGTTTGACATAGGTCTTACCACATTACAAGATGAAGCTGCCTCAAGGGGATTAGATGACGATATTTTCAAGCAGCTCTTAAATGTTATTATACATACAGATTTAGGTCAGTATCTTGTTAATAAATATTAACATAAATATTTCATAAATTTGAAAGTCTATAATCTATATGTATATGTTCGAATAAACTAAGTTTTAAATTTATATTTATCAGGTGCAATTAAACGGGTGTCGTTGATAAAATGTCTGATTCCAAAATATAAACTATCTGAGGAAATAGTGAAAACTATGATCACTTGGTGTTTTTCTTCATTAAATGATTTGCCATTTACTGTTGGTGTAATTGTTATACAATGGATCATAGGTAACTTAATTCTTAATCTAAGATCTGTTTGCATTTACTGTAAAAATATTTAATGTACTTTATTTATTATAACCTATATATATATATATATATATATATATATATATATATATATATATATGTATATATATAAAATGTATGTGTGTGATGTGTTTACACATTAAAGTATATTGAAAATATTATTAATGATTAGGTGTATGGGATTATGAATTAGTAGATAGAAAAGTAATCAACATCTATTACGATATCTTCTTTTATATTATGCTCAAGAAACAGAAACTGGTAATGTATACATTCTTTTTTATATAAATATATATATATTTTATATTTAATTTTATATTTACTTCTTAAAAAGAGAATGTAAAAATATGTCTATATATTTCTTTGGTATTAAGAAAGCTTCAATATAATTATGACAAAGAATTTTATCTTGATATTTTAATATATATCTTTATTAAAGTCTAATGGTTGAAATATATTTTGCTTAAATTAAGCTTTAAATTAATCTAATAGTAAAATATTCTGTATTGTATACAAATGTAAATTTCAGGCACGTTATATAGCACGTCTTATTTACGTGCTGACAAAACCTGAAGATGTTTCACGCAGAGATGTCACAAGATTATTAACACTTCAGAAAAGTTACTCTAAACCTCCAACACATATTATTGCATTACTTTCGTAAGTATAATCGTATATAATATTTGCTTTATTAATAAAAATACTTATTGAAAGTGTTTATAGCTTATTTAAATCATATAAACCAGAATTAGTACCTGAGAAAATAGAATCAGTGAATATAGAAAGTGTATGGAAACCTATTCCTGAAGTTATACGATTAGCATTGGAAGATGCCAGAGATCGTGCGGAAATTCAACAGTCTTGTCAAAGCATTCAACCTTTTTTTAAGTGGAATGTAATGCAGGTATAAAAAATGTATGAGTGTATTAAATATGATATATATAATATGAATTTAAAATAAATTATAGAAATTGTTATTCGTATAGGATTTAAAAGTTAAAAAAAGAACAAAGGCGCTTCTACCATCTGTTGGTTATTTTCATATGGGTTCAAGTATTTTTAAAGATAAAGATGCAAAATCAATTTTTGATATAAATAGGTGAGTAATACATCTGAACTAATATATATTTTGTCACTTATGATATTAATGATTACAATGTTGATATACAATATTATATATATATATATATGTGTGTGTGTGTGTGTGTCTGTGTGTATCAGCATAGAAGAGTTAGGAAAGTATCATCAGAATGTTGAATTGCCTTGCAATGCTGTTTCGCTTTTGGCAAATATGATTGGTTATCATCTTCTTACATACGCGGACTTTCAGTATCAAAGTAGATTTTCGTACAATCTTTACAATACACTTACGAGAGGTATATATGTCTATTGATTATTTTCTTGCTACAAAAAACTATTTAATATAAATTATTAATATAAATTATTAATATAACTTTTTACTAAGCTTTATATATTTTAAAACCAGTATATTAATGTTTTAGCATTTATACTGGAAAATGGAAAGTTTTCCAAAGAAGAAATGGATAAATTTTTAACTATGACAATCGAATTTTCTCGATACATGCAGGAAGGAATACTTATAGTTAAATTGTTCTTTGATGAATATTTATATTACAATTCAGGAGAGCATTTGTCAAGGTTACTAGATTTGTTGCAATGGATGACTTCTATATCAGTAACTGGTAACTATGAAGCTGTTCTATCTGGTCTTATAAAATGTTAAAATATCAAATTAAAATGTTACATTCATATTTTCAGAGTTACGAGAAAACATTCTAATACATGTACAGAATATATTTTATGAATCAAGTTTAAATATGAAATGTGAAATAATTAGATCTGTACAGAAACTAATTACGAACTTTGTAAGGATTGAATATATTTTCTCAATTTGTAACATATCCTTTTTAGTTAATTTTCCATATATAATTTCTATGTGTTCGTTTAATATTATTATAATAATATTAAACATATAGAGATTATATGTAAATATTGATTGTGACAGGAGTACGCAAGACTAATTTTTTTGCAAAATACAAATTGCATTTACGTTAACAGTTTATTTTCTTTACATATATGTATAATTGTTACATTACAATTCATTACAGTTCGTAAGACAAGAACTTGAAGAACAGGATCAATATGCATCATCCTTTTTGCAACAAGGTCGATTAGAGGATTTAGCAGAGATCGTACCTGTGATTACAACAATATTAGAAAATCTTATTGTTTGTGGATTGAACATACACAATTACAATGTCATATTGTTATCAGAATGTTTAGCATTTTATGAAGAGGTATATAGAAAAATTGTAAATAATGTAATTAGAATGTTTAACTAGTTAATTTTTAAGTATTTATTTGTGTTTGTTTTAAAGATCTGTACATTAGAAAGCCGTAGTCATGTATTATCTTGGACATTGCCGCCACCAGCAGTCATCTATGGAGCATTTATTACGAAGAGTTGTGCTATCTTGTCGAGAATTTGTAGATTGCTATTGAGGTATTAATTTTGTTTAATAATTCATTGCTTTTTAAATTAATTTCATTCTATATTATTGATACTGGAATTATTACAGATATCGCGAAATGAGTCCACATTTACGCCAGATTATGCCATCAGATATATACGAAGAAAAAATTCGTATTATATCTATTTATGCAAATGATATTTATAAAGCATTATGGTGTGATGAGGTATGTATGAACAAGAGATGAAAATGCTAAACTTATTATATATAAACTTATTATATACAAATAAGCGGCATTAAAAGAATTATTTAAACAGCCTTTTAGTGAGAATGGTAACCTTTTGAAAAATTTTTCAAAAAAAGTACGCAGCGATTTAAGAGATTGTGATCTGGAGACTTTATTGAATATTAGCAATCATTATGCTATATTAGCCTACAGATGCACATTAAGTAAAAGAGGCTTAAAAATAAATACAAAAGAGGTAAATATTAAAATATCTATTACAAATTTTTAACTTCAAATTCATTTAAACAGGTAATAACTTATAATTTATTGTAAAGTAATATAAATTAATATATTAAAGAAAGTTTTAAATTATGACTTCAATTTTTTTAAAAGAAATAATTTAATAAAAAGAATGAAGGAAATTTGATTAATTTTAGAAATTGTATTATACATATTTCAAGGTTGGGAAATGTTACTTTTCCGTTACTTTTTATAATAAATAATTTGGCAATGATGTTGCAATTTTTTATGACAGTAATGCTAACTAAATCTTAAGTAAAAATTGAAAAAGTCATTTTGAGATAATTTGTCATTATGCATTACCTATTGAAAAATAAGAAATGAATAACACATAACGTTATTCATTACAATTAATGAGTAAAAAGTAACGCGTTACAAAGAATTAAGAAGAATGAATTAAGAATTTTTTTTTTTTAATTTCGAATGATTTTTTCAACCCGTTGATAATGATTAATTTTTCCAACTCTGGTGTTACCGTAATAAAAAATTTGTTATGTCATTACCAAATCGTTATTATAACAATCAACAACGACATTATTAAATAATTTCCCATCTCTGCATATTATTAAATTTTTTAAAACAAAATTTGATTAAACTTTCTCATGCATACACTCGTTCTCTTAATGTCATTCTTATTAATTTTCTAGGATGCTAAGACTATGGCTTTTTATTATTTCCCGATAGTAAATGAATTTCTCGCTGCATTTAATGAATGACTGTTTCAAATTAAAAAAAATACATATTTTTTATATATATTTCTTAATGTATATTTATATCTATTGAATAAACTGAAAATTGTACAAATTCACACCAAAATATTAAGCGCTGAAAATTTGCTTCGATAAGAAATCGTTTTTTAACTGTGTGAGTAAAATTAGTTTTTGTATAATTATCTATTTAATCATGGTTATGTAGTTATCCGTAATACAAGATTTTTATACGAAATAAATGAGTTCAAAATGAATTAAATAATAATAAATGATGATACTCGGAAAGAAATCGAACAATAAAAGAAGAATTATGCTGAAAATTCTATCTATAAAAATGGAAATCTTTTACATAAAGATTATTCGTTGCACAATATCGATCAAATCTATTGTCAACTACAAACTAATAATACTGCTTGCTAGAACATAGTTATAAATCTATTATTGTTATATATATATTGTTGCAAAAAAATGTGTATTATTGTACATATATTTTGAATAAAGAAAGTTTTTAACATTTTTTAATAGAAACTATTTATGAAATATTTTTTAAAAATAGTTGTAAATATAATATTGTATTCATCTAATATTTAATTGAACGTTTATATTTAAAAAATATATTTACAAATGTACTTTTATTAATATTATATTCATATATAATATAGTATGTTATATTTAATAGTTGTAATATGTAATTTAAACTTTTGTAGTTACTTTTTTGTTTGAAAATGCACTATATTTTTATTAAGAATGTTGAAAACTACTTTTCTGATTCTCTTTAATATTGCATCAAGTACTTCACAAAAGTTTAATAAATTAAATATGTATTTTTTTCATTGTGTATAACTATTCAATCGTATGACATGCGATCGTTTTTTCCAATATACGATATTGAAAAAAAAAACGATATTGATTAGAGAAGTCCGAATTATTGATGACAATAGAGATCTTACTTTCTATTGCTCGTCTAGTTCCATTCAGCATAGAGAGGAGGCATTTAGCAATCCAACTGTGTTAAAACATTTAACAAAGTTCAGTGTAAAATAAAAAGATAATGTGTAATCGTGATTGTACAAAAAATTTCTATAAAAAAAGCATTGAGTAAATAAGATTATATTAATGGCATATTATATAAAGTATCCAAAAATATTGATTAATATATAAATAAAAAAAATAAGATATAATTTTTAAAAAACCAAAGCATTTTTTATATATATCACAAAAAATTTTAATTTCTAAAAATTAAGATTCATGGAAAATTTTACTTTCCTCTTTTTCAAATTCATAAATATTATATATAGATAAGGCCACATACGCCGATATGCTATATTTTATTAGATATTAATATAAAGAAGTTAAATGCAACAAAAGGAAACGTTTCTACAGAGTAATCAAGGAAATTAAATATATGATAGAATTTATTTTTGTCATTACATTTCGATAATGTCTCATCATTCAACTTCTTTATTTGCTTAAACTTTAACTCCTATGATTAATTAACGCAAAGAATAGCATTTATTTCCAATAATGTAAACAAAATGTGCTAGCTTGTGTCACATACTCATTAGTGGATTTAGTCTTATATTTTCTGATTGAATACACTAAGGGCAGTGACTTTAGCTTAAATCGTAAAAAATTTGTTCAGTGTAAAAAGAATATATACATTATGAAAATTATGAAATTCTACTTTAACTAATTTTAACGAATATATAATGTCATATATGGCACGAACAGATTAATTATTTAATAAAATATCGGCCATACCTTATCGTATTATCTTGTACTTAATGTGTGATAAGATATTTATACGATATTCACATATTAATTTTTCTAATAATTTTTCCTATCAATGTATTACGCAAATCTTTAATAATTTTTCTATATCATGATAATTTTTCATGTACCAATATATTGCTTTTCTTCAGCTAATTGCAAACTAAAGATTAAATTTTGTATCTGTAAATAAACGCGAAATATAAGAAAGACAACGCATTTTATATTATACCTTCAATGTAATGTTTTGCACAATATCCGATATACATCTTTACAATAAAAACTGAATTCTAAAAATACAATTAATTAGCTTTGTAAAATTGTGTGTAAAAATATTTCTTTTTGTGAAAATATTTTATGAATGGACAAAATAAACATTAATGTAGGCTGTTCAGATAAATATACTTTAGATTTTCAGAAAATTAGTATTTATGAAAATGACATGATTCGAATGCGCTTAATATCATAAGGATACTATAAGTGATAAATAAATACTTTTAATGTGTGTGTATTAATGTATATGTAGATGACTAATACAAAAAAAAACTAACGTGTTCTATCGCATTATTTATGTCTTTGTTGCAGATTCTAGAATATGCAATTTCAGTCAGTTATATGTATATATAAGTCGAAAATAAATATCTCATTGAACACAATACATTCGTTTCATACGTTTAACTTGCGATTTTTAAAAGTACTTTTCACGAAACATCGACGCAATGAATTTCTATAATTTCTACAAAGAATAGTTTGTCACAGTTCTAAATTAATGTCACGATTCCAACTTCAATTTCTTATTATATTTACGTAAATCAAATAAACACTTGTAATACATGAGTCTGAATTCATGAATACTGCAAACCAGACTACATCTTTTTATGTAATAGACACTTTAAAACCAAATTTAACGTTTGTAAACGTTTTATTATAAAAACAGCCCGTATTCGTTCAAATAATGCAAATTAATCTTATGTGTCTCATATAAAAAAAATATTGAAATGAAAGGATTTCTTAATCATATAAATTCTTAATTAATAATATAAAAATGAATGTATAAAGATTTAATTTTCTTACTCATCGTACTTTTATGCTATAATTATAATTTTATATAGATTTTATAGTTAAAAATGTTTTAACAAATTATATTATTAATATATTAATATGTGCTAATAATATTTAAATGATTCCTATTACATCTTGTATAGAAAATTTTGTGAATAAACATATAAAATAATATTTATACACTTATAGAAAAAGACTCCAAGAGATATTAAATGTAGGAATAAAGTAGTAAACTAGGATACATAAATTCTTTTGAGTAAATAGAAGTTATTTGAGCGAGAACGAGCTGTTGATAGTACGGAATTATATTAATTGGTATGCATTTTTTAGAATATGGAATCCAAATTGTACAATAAAATGATTTTCATCTTCGTGAAATACTTTCTATAAAATATTAATTAAGAAATTAAAATATTTCGATTACATTTCAATCGATTACAAGCACTGTGGAAGCTAATTATTACAATGGATAAAGTCATATTTCATCTTGATCATTTTGTTTTAAATTTTGAATATCTATCTTTGGCACAATATTTTAATTAAGCAAAACTAGTTACCATTAAACATGAAAATAAAATAAATGAAAACGTAAATGTACAGGCCATAATTCACAATATGCATGTACGTGGACAATGTGCAATTCTTTTTAAACCTGTACTAATCATTTGTCCAAAGAAGCAAATATATAAGTTTCGCCTATTGATAAATAAACTCCAAAAAATTAATCAGTTCTATAATTAAAAACGTTTTCTACGCATATTTATACATACATACACACATATATTCATATATGTGCATATACATACGTGCAGATGTAGAAGATACATCTACGTGCGAAGAATTATATATTTAGAAGTATATAAATACAAATATATACATATATGTATTCATATTTACATTTGTATTACACGTAGTGAATTCCATATTACGTATATATCTATATTTGTATTTATAATGTGATATTGCTAACAAAAGTAACTATCTAGGATGATAATCAGTTCATTTGATGTACTTGATAATTATGCCCCTGTGTATATTGCATACATAAGTGCATATATGTATTTCTATTTTTATTTCTAACACTCACACATTTGTTCATGCACTATATGGAAACGAATGTACGCTTCACTTCACTTTTAGCAATAACACTTTTGTACATAGAGCAGAATCATATCGAAAGAACGAGATATAGACAACAGTTTCACATTTAACAGTAGAGCGATAAAATAAAACAAATCAGTCCCAACTGCCGTCAGTTTCTACTTCGTTAAGTGTATCTTCTGCATCAGAGATCATACTTTCATACGACAAATCTGGCTCATCTTCTAGGAACTCATCCCGTTTTCTTTTGTTCAAGCCTAATTTGCGTTTCTTCGTTGTGAACGCAAGCTCATCCTCTGGCGTTCGCTCCTTGCGGAACTCGTAGACTAGTGGATAAATATGTTCAATTGCCGCTTGGACTGCAGCAACATTAGGTGCTATAACACAATAAACAATTATTGTATAATTATATACTTTTATGTCAATTAATTTACAACGATTCATGAAACACAAACATAAAAATATATTTTGATATTTATGAAACACAAAAATTTTTAATGTTTAACTTCTGATGATATATATTCAATGTTTCTATTTTATTCAATTAAAATTTTTAAGCAATGCTGTATTATATAATCAAAACCAGAATATTTATGTAATAATGTAAAAATACTTATTTATTCGCGCACAAAAAAATATTAATATATTTTGATAAAATAATTTCATAAAATTCCTGATATAACTTTACGTGGTCTCTCAAGAACATACAGAGATTAAAAATCTTAGTAAAATAATGTATCAAAAGTGACTATAAATTTCTCTATAATAACAAAATGTATAATTATAATATACCAACCTGTTACAGTAACACTTCCTGTAGAAAATATCTTCAGAGTAGCTTTTGGTTCTTTTAGCTTATATGTGACACCAGGGTGTAACTCTGGCTCATAACTATAAATCACATAAAAATATTTATATAACTATCATATGTTTATATATTTGTATATAATTATTAACTAACACATTGATAATAATCAGAAAATGTTGGATTCTTTACATCGAGAAAAATACTTTAAATACTAGTATGCTAACAAAATAATTTTGTAAATAAACTGAAAAGATATATTTATAGTATGCTATAATTATTAAATGTACATTCTTTTATACTTACTCAGCATTTTCTTTGTGATGCACTGAAAATGATGTTATTTTGATAGCAAATGGCATACTACAAGTGCCTAATACATTGACCACCCTATAATTATTGAATCTCACTTTGAATCCAAGTTTTTGAAGGGAACGGGCAAATCTACGTGCTGCGATTTTTGCTTGAACTTCACTAGTTGCACCAGTGCAAGTTACTTTACCAGATGACCAGATAGATGCTGTAGTATATGGTCGCCTTAATTTCATCGTTATCATCTAAAAATCACAAAAATTATATTAATTTATATTTTAAATCATGTCTATATATGCTTTATAGTCTTTTATTCTGAATATATTATCTATAAATAGAATTAATAATAGTAAATAAAAAATATATATACTTAATAAATTATCAAGATAATTTACGTTTATTATCATGTAATCAAAAATTTTTATTCACTAAAATTTAAAATATTGTAGGCAACAATAAACTTAGAATATGCAAATTTACAGATTTTGTTCCGATAAATCATATTTTATATAAGCTTTAAAAAATTATTGGTCTAAAAATTTTATTTTATTACTTTTTCATGAATTTTTCTATAATACTTTCTATGAAAGCATGAGACAAGCTTTACATGTTAATCAGCAAGGATATTTTATTACAACAGTTGTAATATAATACGTGTAAGAATGCTGCGTTTAGGAAAAAACTGTTTCAAGAAACAGTTGTATATTTTTAAGTAACTAAATCATATAATAGTTTTTAAGAATGATATTGTGATATTATCTTTTTAATTAGAGAAAATTTTTTTCCCGATGAATATAATAAAATATACGACGCAAAGTAAAGATAAATTCTATATTCAAATTAAATATTTCATTTAAAATTGATAATGTGAATTATGTTTTTTAGAATTCAGTTGTTTCCTTTCTAAATAGAGACTTGTATGTAGATAGATTCCAAAGACAAACATGGACACAATCTGTATACAATTGGTCGAAAAAAATGAGATAAGGCGGGAAGATAGCTAATCACTATCTCTTTCTGCTCTGTGTAATGTTATTAGAAAGAGAAGATTGGTCATCTTCACTCTTTGTCATTTTTGTTGACCATGTTAACTATTCTATTTAGATGCAGATGACGTGGCCCTTATTCTATGTCTTTTTTTTAATAGATTCTTACTAGATATTGGCTTGTAATTATATAGCAATAATAATTTTAGTATATAAATAGCTTATTGCTAGAATAATTACTTATCGAACAATTTGTTTCTCAATTTATTTCACATATATAATATTATGAATTTTGGGAACAAATATTTCATTGTGATAAAAACGAAGTACTCAAAACATGAACATCTTAATTCAAGAAAATCAAAATATTATATCCCTTTGTGAATAGAAACTTCCAAATAATAATAACAGATAAACAAAAATGAATAACAGAAAGGCTAAGAGCCAAATTTTTCGTACATTTAGATTCTTAAAAACACATATGTTTCGACCTATTTGTCAGGTCATCCTGAGGTCATCATGAGTGCATACATGTTGATAAATTAAAATGCAAATTTAATAAAAATCACGGTTAAATACAATTTCTGCAAATTATAGTTACGTAAAGTGGTAAATCTATTTCTTCATGTCTGTTTTTCAGTCGCAACAATGTAATGCTTTCCGTCTTGTCATCTTCGTAGTTACATTCTTCTATTACATCGGTCGCAATTTATCCGTAATGAATAAAATTAATTGAACATGTAGAGTCATTCCGTAAAATTGTGCAAGCACACATTCTCAATGTAAAGATTTAGCCAGAATAATCCAATGATTGAAACAATATATTAAATTAATTTAATAGAGACAAATACAATTAGAGTTGAGAAAATTAAAAACAGTTCCGTTAGAAATTACTAATGTTATATTGTCTTTAATTTTAATTAATTTTATTATCATTATATTATCGGACTTATTATTATTTTATTATCATTATATTATCGGATAAAATAAATTACGACCGATATAATAGAACAATGTAACTACGAAGATAACAAAAGGGAAATGCATTGCATTGTTGTGAAAAACAGACATGAAGAAATAGATCCACCACTTCACGTAATTATAATTTGCAGAAATTGTATTTAACCGTTATATGATTTTTATTAAATTTGTATTAATTTATCGACATGTATGTACAATGAGGATGACCTGACCAATAGGTCGAAACGTATGTATTTTTAAGAATCTAAATATATGAAAAATTTGCTCTTCTGTTATTCGTTTTTGTTTATTATTATTGAGCCATTATAAATTTATTTAATAACAGATAAATTAAAAACAAGTCTAGTCTTCTATTGTGAAGGTTGGAAAAGTGGCTCACAGTTCTGTTCGATAAAAATTGCAAATGTAATGAAACTAATAACAAACTAAGATCTACATAGGATTTTCATTTTGAAAACTTTAATTTATCAATTATAATGTAGTAGAAGAAAAATCATTTCTTATCGAGAAGATAAATATACAAAAATTTTCAATACATACCCCATTTTCTCTTCTGTATTCAACATTAGATCCATTGAGCGCTATTTCCCGTAGATTCAAATGACATCTTACACTAAAGCTGCAAACTACATTGTTAATAACAATATCAAGTTCTGGAGGCTCTTCATGGGGTTCTTCATGAGTCTCTTCATGAGGTTTCTCGGCATGATCAACATATGGTTGAAGTTGACCATCAAACAATCTATTGTCCTTTTCTTCTGTACAGGAATTTGCATTGTCCAAATTATTAACATCGTTTACGTGATTCAGTGATTTATTTGTTAACGGTTTCATGCCATTTTCCTGAATAGCAGTTGCCATAATATTGTGTACCTGCAACATATAATTGTAAAAAAATTATATATTTTATATTGTATTCATTTAAATTTTCTCAGATTTAATATGTTAAAATATATTTTGACGTACTGCTTCAATTAACACTTAATATATTTAAGTAAACAAAGAAAATTTTCTTTTATTATAAAAATTTATATATATAATTCAATAACATAGGACATAAAATACAATAAATCATTATTATTTACATGTAATAATAGACAATTCTATATTTTGTAAAAAAAACTAATTACAAATGGAACATATTTTGCAATAATAGATATAAATATATTAAGATAATTTTTAATATTTAATAATATTTTGTATTATATATTAAAATTGATTCACACAATGCTCAATTTCTTGAATGATAAGCATGCCCGCATGCATGCTGCTATGCTTGCTTTGATATGCATACAGCCTACAGTTTGACAAATAACTGAAATAAGCAATTATTTCTTTTGATTAGTGCATACAAGGAAATAAGCTATTTATTATAGAAGTAATCCATAATAAATAGAAAAAAATCATGCAGCATGCAGCGTTCAATGCATGAATGAATTCTAGCATATAAAACAGATATGACTATATGCATGCTATCAATCAAGAAATCGAGCATTGTATGGTTCTATCTTTATACTTGTACTCTAATATTAATTTTAGATATTATAATAATACTAATAATTAAACTTCTAATTTTTATTAAAGTACACAAACACACATTAGACGTACTTACATGAGAAACTTATGTGAGAAATTAAATATAAATAAAAATGACAAAGTTGTATCAATTTATTATATTTTTAAAATTTAATTTGAGAAATAATATCTATTTTTAATATGCACTATTAAAATATTTAATTGCTTCAATATTCAATAATTTATATAAAAACTGCAACATTTTATTCACTAGAGTATTCTATAGAAATATAGAGGACATAATAACAGAGTATTCTGAGAGTACATAATTGTATATAAGAAATTACTATCCCTAAGATTATTTTTTATAACTGAATTAGTATACACCTTTTATACTTAAAGTAAAATAAAGAGCTAATTTCATTAACACAGATTAATCCAAATCTTAACTGTGGTATTAACTGTCAACCTTAATTGGTCAATTCTACTAAACAGCAAATACGATTGGTTAACAATCGATTAAATTAACTGACATTGATGAAATCGGCCCAAATACTTAAAAATTGACGAAAACGAGAAGAAAATTGTAGCGCAGTCAAGGAAGAACAAACCTTTTAGTTGTTTCTAATAACTATACTTCTAACAATAATTATTATTACATTTATTAATAATATAGATTTCTATTGTACAAATGCAAAATATAATTCAAATAATGCTTAATAAAATAATATAGTAACTAATAAAATCTACATTTTATGATGTATGCCAATGAAGATATCAACAATAAAAAAATGATCAGATTCGTATAAAAAATATACTAAGCAAAATGTATAGTGAATTATACCGTAAGTTAGAAATTGTTTGACTTCAATCATCATAAAAAATAACATTTATTTAAGATTTTTTTCGTGCAGAGAAACTTGACTAGCAAGTAACGGAACGCGATGTGAATATTCGATTTAAATCGGCTGTTATCACAGCGCTCAGTGAGAAAATAACGATCGAGATTTGCATTGTAATCAACAGATCAACGAGGCAAACGAAAAGATCATGCATCCGAACGATCCTCGACGAAGCAGGATCGGGTGAATCATGAGGAAAAGGACCGAGCGGATGCTGGGGACGTATAATGTTCGCGAAGGATCCACACGTGGGAGGAAGGGCAGTTCGCGCGTTGTGAGATGCGAACACGAGATTACGGCTCGACGTCGAGTGCCGACACGACGAACATCGCATTGAAAAAGCAGCGGGAATCATCGAGCGGCGCCGGGATTGCCGGGAACGAAGTACGATCGCCTCGCAGCACCCTCCGAGAACGTTCCGCGAGCGAGATATTTGCGAGATTACTTGTCAAATAATTGTACGAGGATGGGAGGATCCGAAAGGATGGACAACTTACAGGTTACACTATACCAAGCGACTGCAATCCGTCGCACGTAGATTAAAGGTAATGTCTTTGTTGACAAGTGCGAGCGGAACACAAAGTTAGCTCAATAACAACCAATGCCATTGTTCTCAGCCATATTCGCTAGACTGGCGACTACTGGTGACCCAAGCGGCCAACTGAAGACCGCAGGGCTACTTACGATATAGAGATAGCGAAGTGACTGTACAATCGTAGACAGAATAGTTGCATCGCTTCTTTTTAATAGGTTTCGGAATGCAGCCTGCTCATCGATTGTAATTGGTTCTTACTTATGGATCTGTAAATAAGAACCAATTGTTTGATAGGCAGGCTATATTTTGAAACCTATTGAAAAAAGTGTTACAGCTGTTCTATCTATACAACTGTACGCTCTATGAGGGTGATAATTGGTCGCAAGACGTTACGAACTTAAAGCTACGACTATTTTCACATTGCTCGTTTTAAAAGAAATCAAGTAGAGAAGTTAGAGAAATGTTAAAAAAAATAGTTAATATATATCAATGATTACATTTACACAGCACCCTTAATCGGGTTTAATAATATTCATAGTTATGAAAGTGACCAATCAGGCACTAACCTCTGTTAGGCCGGAATCATACTACGCATTAAAGAATGAGATTGAAGATTGAAAGATTCAAGTTTGACCAATCAAAACAAAAGGAGCCAAAATTTCTTTGTCCTCATTGGTGAAATTTCAATCTTCAATCTCAATCTTCAATGCATAGTCTGATTCCGGTCTTACACGGCATGGTTTACGTCGAAGTTATAACATTAATGTTATGAAACTGGCCAATCATAGCTATTCCTCTGAAAAAAAAAAAAAAAAAAATTATATTATTAAATTATATTATTATTATTAATATAATAATTATAATTTTTTTGGTTTTACTTTATATTAATCAATAATATTTCAATAATAATACTTTAAGTTAATTATAAAAATATTATTTAATTAATTTTTATTTCCCTGGCGGAAAAAAAATTTTTACAAAAAATTACAGAAAAACTAAAAAGATTAAAACAAGATCTTAGAAATTCTTAATTTTTCGTAGATATTTGTAATGAGACGTAGAATGGCGTTGTTTGAGGGCGAAGGATTTTTTGGTTTTTCAAACGACGCCACTCAATTCAAATTGCACTAAATTAAAAATAATTAATATTTATAAATAATTTCATAATTCATTTCAGGGATATTATAATGTAATACCTAGGGTGAATATATAACTTCTAGAATATTCTAATATACAAAAATATTATGTGATATTCTCGAAATATTATAACATTATTTAAATTTCTTAATAATATTCATATAACATTCTACTATATTTTGCGTTTATAAGGATATACATTCTGTCAAAAAAGTACCGGGAATTGGTCAATAAAACACAAAATAGTTATTATTCATTCAAATTTATTGTATCGCCTTCAAAGTAGGCTCCTTTCGAAATAATACATTTATGCCAACGAATAATCCAATCATTAAAACATTTTTTAAACGCATTTTCCGGAATCGACTTCAGTTCTCGCCGCGAATTCTCTTTTATGTCTTCTATCAACTGAAAACGAGTGCCTCGAAGTGGTAATTTGAGTTTTGGAAAGAGAAAAAAGTCAGCCGGAGCCATATCTGGTGAATACGGTGGTTGTTCGATGATATTTGTTGAGTTTTTGGTCAGAAATTCGTTCATAATGATAGCCTTGTGAGATGGTGCGTTATCATGGTGCAAAATCCATGAGTTTGTTTTCCACAAATCTAGCCTTTTTCGACGAATTTGCTCTCTCAAACGCCGCATAACGCCCAGATAATATTCTTTATTTACCGTCTGACCTTCTGGCAAAAATTCCGAGTGCACAACACCACGACAATCAAAGAAAACAGTTAACATCACTTTGACTTTTGATCGACTTTGACGTGGTTTTTTCGGTTTTGGCTCAGTTGGAAGGCACCATTCCGAAGCTTGTTGACTGGTTTGCATATCAAACTCGTAAACCCATGTCTCATCACAGTTATAATGCGTTTTATGAATGTGGGGTCGGAATTAACTCGTTCTAACATGTTTTCAGCGACCTTTACGCGATTGAGTTTTTGAAGAAAATTGAGGTCTTTCGGAACTAGTCGAGCGGCAACGCGTTTCATGCCCAAACAATCGCGTAAAATGGTACGAATTGATTCGTGAGACACCGTAAGTTCAGCGGCTATCTCTCTCAAACTGAAATGACGATTTTCAATCACCATTTCCTTCACTTTATCGATGTTAACTTCAGTTGAAGATGTTGATGGCCGACCAGAGCGAGGCAAATCTTTCACCACATCTCGACCGCTTTTCAATGCACTGTACCATTCATATGCACGTGTTTTTGATAAAGTCGATTCACCGTAAGCCTTCTGTAACATCTTCAGCGATTCGGCACACGAAATTCCATTTGCAATACAAAATTTGAGACAAATTCTTTGTTCGATCTCTTCATTCATTGTAAAAATCGCAAAACACACTTGAGATGAACTGATAAAATCGAGCACTATAATCACATTAAATGACAGATGGCACTCCAACTCCGTGTCAGTATAGAGGACAGTTATGCCAACTTAGCGACAAAAAGAATTTTGACAATTCCTTTAAGCGGGCTTTTTAAATGATCAATTCCCGGTACTTTTTTGACAGAATGTACATAAAATTTAAAAAAAACAAGTAAAAAATAATTCGTAACATTTTGATACTTGGTAAAATGTTAAAATTAAAGAGATTTTAGAACAAAAATATCACTTGATTCCAAGATTCGATAATTAAGAAATCGGATATCAATTTATCTAGTTAATGTTAAATATTTCTGAAATATTTATAAAATATTCCTAAAATCCCAAAATAGCATTCCAAGACTATTTCGGAATATTCCAAAACATTTTTAAAATTTAAGAGCAACATTCAAATAATTGTTAAATATTTCATTGCTACATAAGTATTCGGAAAATATTCTGTATACATTACACAAAATTGTAATTTTCCCAGGTATGGAGGACTCTGAATTAATTTAATCATTTGATTAATTAAACTATCAAAAATATTTTATTTATTTTCAATTCAATCCAATTTTAAGGACTTACTTTACACAAGCGAAATGTTATGTACTTTATATACTTTTCAATAAGATTCTTATTTTTTGTTGATCCGGAAATGCGATGTACTTTCTGATTCGAGAAAGAGTGATTTGTGCGATATATACAAGAATTGTTCATATAATATTCTGAATATTTCATTAATATTTCAACGTTTTATAAAAATTCTTTTACTGTTTTGAAGGAATATTCAACACGTTAAGAATACAAATTGAACTTTTCATGAATAATTAACGTTAGATGATATTTAATAGCGAAAGAGCACTAAAAAACAAATAATATATATAATATACATATAATAATATATTGTATGTATAAATAAATAATATACATATATTATAGATATATATTATAAAAGTTTAATAGAAAATGTTAAAATTTTACTCACCAAAGGAAGATTCTCGTCGTAGTGATTTATATTATAATCCATTCCGTAATTTCTAAAATCCCAAAAATTCATGGTGCTGTTGTTCATATAATAGTTGCTATTGCCATCGTCATTTTTATTGTTATTGTGCATATTGTAATTCATTTCATTTTTTTGATTGTAATTCATTTCATTTGTTTGATTGTAATTCGTTTCATTTTTTTGATTGTAATTCGTTACAATGTCGTACATAGAAAAGCTAATTTCACTTTCCCAATCAAGCATATTCCTCCATTCATTATTCATTTTGCTACTATTCACTTCGTCTTGCTACTATTCAGAAATTACACTCACAACGTCTACTGATCGGTTCAAACACTCTAACACGACTGAGCCCATGTAAATGTGCACATGATATATAAAGGTAGGATGGTTTACCCTTCCACCAAGGATTTAAACCGGATCAGAATGTAAGAACCAATCAACTACAGTATTTACCTGTTACAGGTCAAACGACGAGGAATGCTTGACTGTAATTGGTTGATTCTTACATTCCGATCCGGTTTAAACCTTCAGTGGAAATTAAGCCATTTGTTTCCTGCATTTTCTAGAATTTTCTAGATTACCCTAAAATTTTCTTTCTCTCTTTCGACAAATATCAAACATATACTTATTTCACTTTAAGTTCCAAAAGTGTATACTGGTTCAGCCATAGAAAACAAAAATTCCTAAGGCTGGAATCAGACTATGCATTGAGATTGAAGATTGAAAAATTGATGTTTGAACAATCAGAACAAAAGGAGTCAAAATTTCTTTGTCTTCATTGATGAAATTTCAATCTTTAATCTTTAATCTCAATCTTCAATGCATAGTCTGATTCCAACCTAATGATGCACTTTTGTTCCACCGACTGACGCCGCGTTCGACTAGTAGAGAGCGGCATTAATTGGTGGAGCATAGAGTCCCTATAACAGAATCTAAACGACGCTGAAGCGATTGTTTGGTTCCGCCATTAAGTCAATTGATGCTATTGTTAACTGTAGCAAATGACAGGAAAATCCTGGAAGAAAGCGCGGTTCTTACTGTCACTAGTTAACAGTAGCGATAATTGTTGATAAAATGTTTAGAAAATCTCGCAACAGCAGAATACATTAGTTATACACATTATACAGATATATCATTATACAGATCGCAAGACATATTGATACACTGTCAGACATATTTTTGCTTGCTTGTACAATTCTATTCTACTCTTTTATATTGGATTATTTAAATGGTTTGAATTCAACTCTATTATTGCGTATGCGCTGCCGTGGAAATAAAGTCGTGCATGCTAAGCAAACATTACGAATCCTCAGTAACGTATGTACTTCGATAAAATATGAAGTATTGTTAGAGTCCCAGCGAGGAAGGAAATGTGAAAGAAGAGTTGAAAATTTTAATATATTTTATATATTTTACATAGGTATACATATATAGAAATATATTATATTTATCTATATGTATGTAAAATATGTAAAATATATTAAAATTTTTCAACATTTTCAACTCTAAGCGATTAATGATCTCCTATTTACTAGTGATTAGTACATTATTGAAACTATATTGGACGCGCATGTGTCTCACCCGGCCCATCTAACAACACTACTACCTAGTGATAAACGTGACAAGTGCCACGAGCGGCAGTGCAACATCCTTAAGGTGTATTTACATGCAAGCGTCAAGCAACGGAAACAATCAACGAGGCGATTTTTACAGTGGCAATATACAGGGTGTCATGAATATACGGCCCCACTCGTCCCGAGCAGATAGAGTGAACTAAATTGAGTAGAAAAGGCCCGCGCGCTCGGTGGGCCGTACTTTCGGCAATAATTAGTCGGGAGGACGTGCATATTCGGTTATCTTTAAACGTTAATATCTCGTTAATTATTGCGAGCATTACAAAGTAGTAGAGAACTTTTCTATTCAGTTTAATCCACTCTATCTGCTCGGGACACTCTACCTGACGAGTGGGGCCGTATATTCATGCCACCATTCGACGGAAAGATCTGGCAACACTGTAACTTTTGACAGAGATGTTAGATCGAGTAACGACGTTTCCCATGATTGAAAAAAAAAACATCTTTCCGTCGAATATGGCCAACCCTGTATATATATATATATATTATATATATATATATATATATATATATATATATTAGGTGTTGGAATTAATTCGTAGCGTTTTACAAGTGATGGGAAGTACTTTCATTAATGTATTTTTTAATGCTCATGTGAAATAAATAACATTCTTTCATTAAAAAACGCTACGAATTAATTCCAACACCTAATATATATATATTGCCACTGTTACTGCTTCTGTTGCTAACGCTATATGGTTATTAAAAAATTATTATTAAAAAATTAAAATAAGTTATAATAAAATTCTAAAATCCTCCTCTTTAGCGCGGATAAAGGCAATACCACCGTAATTATGAGTCGAGATAGCTATAAAGAAAAAATGTATGAGATTCTTAATGATCACTTACTACATACACTACATGATACTACATACGATTCAATCAAAAAAGATCTCACTAAGAAAATAACTGTTGAAATTGGTAATTTATTAAAAAATTGGAAAAATAAGGGGTACATTGATTCAAATTTATACAAAAAAAAAATTGTACGTTTCGGACGGCGAACTTCCGAGTTGCCAAACTCTTACGGTTTGCCAAAAATTCACAAAGAAGGTCACCCTCTAAGATTAATTGTCAGTTGTATTAATAGTGCTTTTTATCCACTGGCGACTTTCTTAAAAGAAATCATTGACAATAATAAATAATATAAAAAATTTCAGTTTTGTTAAAAACAGCTTTAATTTAGTAAATAAACTCAATGGTAAAGCAATTGATAAAAATTTTAGTATTATATCATTTGACGTGGTCTCCATGTACACGAATATTCCGACCGAATTAGTATCAAAAAGCATTGAACGTAGGTGGAATTTTATGGAGAATAAGACTTCGATTCCTTTACATGAATTTATCAAAGCAATTATGATTATAATTAATTCTACATTTTTTAGTTTTGATAATAAAATATTTAAACAGATTTTTGGCATGCCAATGGATTCTCCTTTGTCCCCCATACTGGCGAACATTGTTTTACAAGATTTTGAACAAGAAATTATTACCAAGAATAATATTAATTCATCTTTTTATTTTCGTTATGTGAACGATATTGTATTAGCTATACACAAAGAAAAAGTTGAAGGAGTTCTAGAATTGTTTAACTCATATCATGAAAGGCTTAAATTTACTGTGGACTTTGGCGATGATAACGGCATACATTTCCTAGATGTTAAATTAATGAGACAGGAAGGAAATATCATCTTCGATATTTATAAAAAACCTACCAATTCTGGGAGATATCTTAATTATTTTTCGAATCATCCGTTAGAACACAAAAGGGGAGTTATTATTGGGCAATTAGAATTCTATTCTTATCCCATCCTAAATTTCATGAAAAAAACATCTCTGAATTAATTCACACGTTTCTAATGGTTATGCTTTAAAGTTTATATTTTCGACAATAAATAATAGAATTAAAACTTTGGAAAACAGAACTAAAATATATATTTTTGATAAAAAAATAAATAATAATAAATATATAATTAAATAAAATATATGCGCTTATAGGGATATGCTTTTATGCGCTTATAGGGATATTATGCGCTTATAGGGATATGCTTTTTTGTATAATATTTAAAATAAAAACAGCTACTATAATTGCAAATTGAGAAATAGGCTCTCTTTTGGCTTCTTTCTGTGACGTTTGAATAGATCCGAATTCAGGTAAAAACTTGGCTTTATTTTTATGCCGTTTCGCTCGACAAAGACGGAGAGATGAAAGCACGTTTCGGCTCACAAAATGTTGGACAGGTCTGCTTTAATGCTAAATTTATGACTTTTCATTATATTTGTCATAATAGAATTCCGATTTATCGAAAAAAAGAAACTTTCTTTTGGTAAACTAAAATCCTATTATTAATGAAGAGTAATTTAAGAAGAATCATAAATTACTTAGCATTAAAATATAGTTATCACACTGTAACAATATTATATTGTTACGGGTAATAAAAGATCCCCTGCGGTGAAAAAATTTTTATGAAAAACTACAGAGATTGAGACAAGATTTTAGAAATTCTTAGTTTTTCATAAATATTCATTATAGTGGGAGTGGCGTAGAATGGCGTCTTTTGTTTGAAAAATTAAGAAATCCTCTATCTTCAAACAACGCCACTATATGTCCCATCATAAATATCTACGAAAAAGTAAGAATTTCTAAGATCTTGTCTCAATTTGTGTAGTTTTTCTGTACTGTTTCATGAAAATTTTTTTTCGCCAAGGTAATAAATATAGGGTAAATAAATATAAAGTCATAAATCATTTAGCATTAGAGGGCATTGTGACCAAGAATCTGAACCGAACTGGATTCGAAACCATAGCATTATTCATTTTGTCTCTAAGGAGCTGCTCGGGATCGCTCCTAATGAACCCAGTACTTGAAATGTAGGACATCATTCACACTATGTACAACATTTATTATACGATCATGTTATACGTTCAACGTTCATCGTAACAATGAATCAGATGTCGTATGGCGAATGTTGTACGTAGTGTGAATCCTATATTTTAAGTATGGTGGGTTCATTCGGAATGACCCCAAATAGCTCCCGAGAGACAAAACGGACAATATTCATATATCGTTCTATAATCCTTTTTTCGAAATTGAAATCACAAATTTTATGAAGTTTATAATACTGAAATTATAACCAAATCAATAAAATTATTTTCGGTTTACGATTTTTTTCGGTTTTTTCTCCGGTTTTTAATTTATAGATAATCCGGTGTTTATATTAACCGAACTGATTGCATTATAGTGCAGTATTTATTTTTCTCCCTTCACATTAGATTTTTTTCACTAATTAAGAATCTGGAACTGAAATCGAAACACTTATTCGATATTTTATTAAACTATAACAAGAACTGAAGTGAAAAGAATCTTATCAGCCCGAGTCCCTAATTGTAACAATATATTGTCATAAATAATGAAGAGTCATAAATCTTTTGACATTAAATGGCATTGTGCTAGCTGTATTATTTTAATAAAACTACGTTTTTCTGGCCCTATTGTGACAAGGGTTCGACATTTATTTACTTTCTTTAAGAAAAGATATAAAAATAAAACTGAAAAGAACGTTCTTTAAGAAGTTTAATCTTATATGTTTGTTCGTAAAAGCAAAATCTTTTCTATACTTCTATCCCAAAAAAATCTAATATAATTCAATCTCATTGTAACTTCTAGAGAATATTATTAAAAATGTACATGAAAATAAAATTCACAATAAAAGTTGATTGAAAATCGAATTATCGAAGCCTAATTTTGTAATTTTGCATATAATAAATTTTTATTTTATCAAAAAATAATTTATATATCTTCGGATTTTCAAGTCACATACTGCAAAAATTTCAGATATGAAATACTTTACATCAACCATACAATAATCGATCCCTGCTGTTACCACATGCTGTGCATTCCTATTCTAAATCCAGAAAACAGAGTGAATGAGGAATTAATTCGAAACTCAAGTAAGTTTGTACGAAATTTTTTTTTTGTTTTGATTGCTCATTTTACTTGACGTCAGTACACGTCATATCTCTCTGTACAATTGAAGGCTCCACTTAGCCCGTTACTCCACACATCTTAAGTCGATATCCTTGGGTATCACACTAATAAATATACGTCTTTCTATACGTTTTTATTATATTGAATGTTAAGAAAGACAGAATAATGTTTGTTATTGACTTGTATATTAAATAGAAAGCTTTGTAAGACAATTCTTTCCGAATGTGATAGTACATTTTTCGAAGATTTTTTCGCGCTGAACACGATGCCGTTGATAAAATTGGCGTAATATTTTTAATATGTTAATTAAGATTTTAAGTAAATAGATTATATATATAAAGATTAAAGTAAAATAAGCTAAAAGTGGTGTTTTTGGCTATTTTCAATATTTTTTAAATAATAAAATAGCTTGTTTTTAAAGTCTATTTTAAAATTTCAATTCAAGAACTTTTAAATGAATTTTACTTCATAATCGTACAATTTATTTCCATCAAATTTTTTGATTCAAAATTATACATAGAGATTATTGGAACAAATTAAAAAAAATATATATATTTTTGAAAAGTTTCTTAATATATGAAAAACTTACTCTATATTAAATATATGAAAGATTTACTCTAAGACTTTAATGATATTAATTATATGCATTTAACTTTTATACTGGGTAGACATAATAAAGTATTTTTCGTTAGGTATATTTCGAGTTATGAGGTTCGAAAGTTACGATACTGTCGACATTTGCATTATCCGAGGTGTTAATGGCTAAAACCTTTTAAATGTTGTTCAGGATCGTGACTTGAATAATATTTGTTAAGATTAAGGTCATTGGAGATTATTTCTCTTATTTTTATTTTTGCTAAAAACTAAAAATTCATTTTTACGTAAAAATGAAAATAAAAGATACAAACTTTTGAACCTCATAATTCGAAATGTATCTAATGAAAAAATACTTTATTATAGTGTTTTGGAAAGCTCTTAAAACAAGAATTCGCAATAAAAAATGAAGGGTTCCATTAAAAAAATTTTATGTAACATGAATCTGACTTTAAGGATTTCTTATCAAGATGAACCAAAGTTATCGTCTTTTTTCCCCCTTGAAACCATAAAACTTTTGTCTGAAACATTTTTTTTTAATTTCTCCTTTTGGAGATATTCGCGTGTATTGATTAAAATGACCCTGTAGACTAATTACGAGTATTTATCTATCAAGAAGTAACGAAATAATAGCTATCCATCAATTTATTATTTTTAGCAAAAAATTTAGGATTATTTTAAATTTTGAGAAAGAAAATAAAAAAGTGTAGAAAAAAGGGAAAGCAATAATAAAAACGATATTAGAATGATAATAGAATCAGCAGCGTCAGCATTGAGGCGTGTTCGAATTTTCTGGTGCTCCCTGGATGTCATATCATTCTTGTTTAAAGTTCAGTAAACAATTATAAGAATGAAGTAATACTTGGATGGCACTCAGATGGGAAGCAAAACATAGCTTTTTATGAAATATCTTACAATATTAAGAAAATAAAAAAAAAACGATTAAGAAGAAGAAAATATAGATAGATATTTTTTTCAAATTTCTTGGTCAAAGTTAAAAATATCATAATATATAAAAACAACTAAAGATAAACTTTTAAACGTTATAAACAAAGCATTGTATTCAAATAAATTAATAAATCCACAAAATAAGGCATTATATCATATCGCTCATTTATTATAACAACTTAGAAGACAAATTTTTCCATATGAAATGAATTTCTTGTTTTGAATGAATAAAATTTTATAATATTAATTTGGAAATATACAATACACAATTTTGATGCACTGAGAAAAAAATTGTTATATTAAACGAATACATTGTATTAAAATTAAATATTTTAACTTAAATAAATATTTATTTCGATTAGAAAAACATTTTATTTTATTTAATATTAATTATTATTTTAATAAAAAAGTATTAAAAGTATTAAAAGTATTAAAGTATTAAAAGTATTTATTTTATTAAAAGTATTATATATTTGTAATGCTACATATTAGAATTAAACATGTAGCATTTTAGAAAAAGGAAATATTTACTAAAAATAAAAAAATTATTTATTGTAGAAGAATATATTTTTTTTAAAACAAGTAGTCATAAACAAAAAATTATTTATTACTTTAAATAAATCGATATATTTAAATTAAAGAGAAACGAATGTGATTGACATCATTAATTTGAAACAAACAAATAAAAAAAAATGTTTTTTTACGGCAAATAACATAAATTTTTAATGTATCTCTTAAGTTCGAATTAATAATGTCAATTACATTGTTACGTCCAAACTCCAAACATATGAATGGATTGATTTAGAGAAAGAGGGGAATGAGAAGGATGGAGTATGGAAGGACGTTAAAGCAGATGCTTTGTTTCGCATGCACCTGAAGCGAAAGGGATGGAGCGAGTCGAACGTACTTAGGTGACTTTGAAATATGAGTCAATGTCCCAATAAGAAGTTATGACTCTGCTTTCAAAAGTACGATTGTGGATCCTATTTTGGGTCAAGGAACTGAATCTCTTTAATTCGGTACCGTGTGCGAATCTTTGTTAACAGGATGGAAATATGAGGAAATAATAAAAAAAATTACAAGCAAAATGTTCTAATTAAGTATATATATATATATATATATATATATATATATATATATATATATACATTTATATATATATACATTTATATATATATATTTATATATAAATAAATTTATTAACTTTTTACCTTGTTTTATCTTATTTTACCTTATTTTTATTTTTATTGCACTTTCTAAAATCTCTTAAATATATATTATAAAATATGCTTCTCTTATACATATATGAAAACTAGAAATTATATATATATATATATATATATATATATATATATATATATACTTTGATTAAAACTTCTAATAAAGATATGTTGTACTAATATATATGTACATAATTGTAATTTAAACCATCAATATAATGTCGTCAGTGTTTATCGAGAGGTCCCATACGATAGCATAACGATACAATTCAATATCTTACCGACACTTTTAACAACAGTTATAGTTTTTATCGAATTACAGAATATGACTTTTTGTTATAGTGCAAGCAGTTCATGATAACAGCATGTTAGCGTACCAACATCGTTGTTAGCGCGTTTGAATACAGGCCTTTACGTTATATAAGAGTCTGTGCTACGGTCATATCTCCCAATTTGAAGCTCGGGCTTCGGAGCAGTAATTGCTGGAGACCAAATTCAGTATTTTATGTAAATCACACATAAGAGGGAAGCACAGGCTCTTGCATAATACTGTATTTTCATGCTAACGCTTGATTCGAGCGTCAACATGAAAATGCAGACTAATGCCTTCGGTATACCAGCGCGATGTTCATCGCATTGATATACCGGAGTCATAATGCATAAGGCCGGAATCACGCATTGAAGAATGAGATTGAAGATTGAAAGATTGAAGTTTCACCAATCAGAACAAAAGGAGCTAAAACTTCTTTATCCTCATTGAAATTTCAATATTTAATCTTTAATCTTAATCTTCAATGCATAATCTGATCCGGCCTAACACGTAAGACATAAAAAATCTAACCAATCAAAGCTTTTTAATTCACGGAAACGAAGAAACAAAGGATTTTGATTGGTATATTTTCTTATGCATTATGTGTAAAAGTGCTTTTTCATGAGCGTCAGTTGATGCGAAAATTAGATAAGGGTAAGGTTAGATTATTATTATAAATGACACCGATATTTTAACGCGCGAATGAAAAAGGTTTTACGCGTCATATTTTTGTAATTCGCGTGAAGAAGTCGCTAAAAGTTAGATTAATTCAATGATAATTTAAAATCCCCCTAAAAATCAATAAAATTAAGCTCGTTCGACGCGTTTTTGCATGAAATGAAAGAATTTGGCAGAAAAAACTGTCGCTCTGCCCCGTGAACCGAGATATTAAGCATTAAAGTTGACAATCATTGAGATTAGAAAGCCTATAATGAGAGAATCTCACCAACTCATCATGTGATCCGAATCGTGCTCTGATTGACTCGGAGCGCATGGGCTCAAAAAGATAAGAATGACAATGGACGCGTTCAAGTCAACAAAGTGACTAGGTCTGCTCACCAAGCAATTAAATATGATTGGTTGGATCCACAGGTAAGAACCAATTATGCTCATTCGCTTGGCAAGCATGCCTGTGGCTTTGCCGTCTTGAACTTGTTCAATGACAGAAAAATAAAAGCCGCAGCTTGTGTCACTATCATTCTAACCTTTTCTAGGCGCCATACGCCCCAAGCCAATCAGCGCGATTCGGATCACATAGTGAGTTGGCGACTCTTTTATTATAAAATGGGCTCTCTAATGTCCATTTTCACCAATGTAGATTAACTTTAATCTCGGTTCAACTTACTCTTCATCTTTTTCTAATCTTTAGAACTAGAAAAAGATGAAGAATTGAACTGAGATTAAAGTTAATCTATATTGGAAACGGGCAATAATTGAGGTTAGGAAATTTATCACAAAGACAAAATGAGGTCTATAATTGTACTGTTCTACATGGGTTTTGAAGCGGCCTCCCCTCTTCCCTCTTGCAAAGTTGTGCACGATCTATAATTGTGCTGTTATTGTTGAAGTTAGAAAATCTGTCATGTAGACAGTGGGATATAAAGAATAGTGCTTATTGGGACAGTATTGTTAGACAGGCCGGGTTTCAGACGCATGCGCGTTCAATGTAGCTTCAGTAACGTATCGGTCACTAGTAAATAGGAGATCATTAGTCGCCTAGGTAAAATTTTTTCAAAAATAAAAATTTTAATATATTTTACATATTTTACATATGTATACATATATAGAAATATATTATATATATTTATATGTATACGTATGTAAAATATGTAAAATATATTAAAATTTTCAACATTTTTAACCTCAAGCAACTAATAATCTCCTATTTACGCGCATGCGTTTGAAATCCGGTCCGTTTAACAACACTGGTTCGGGGCAGCTACGCTCATACGACAAACTTTTCAACAGTGTCACTAGTGTATTCATGTTTCATATATTCATGTTATATCAGAGAGAAATCTGAAAGAGAATATGACGGCCCGTTTGTTGTGCTACGTGTAACTACACATATAGCACGATTATATGAATCAAATATCGATTTATCATCTCCAGCCTTGAAAAATGGATGATGTACCCTAAGAAAAGTAGACATTGTTATGTAGTTTACATCCACTTTGTCAGAGGGCAGTAATGCGGCAGCATTTTGCGGTTACAGGTTTTGGGCCGTCATGTCTTCTCTCAGATTTCTCTCTGATACAATATATTCAAGTAGACTGAGGTTTGGTCCAGTAATTTAAGCGTATCTATTACAACGCGTTTCATATTACCGTCAGTCTCAATTTTGTCGTATCTCAATTAACTGTATTTTCTTTTATTTTGACAAATGATTTATATCTATTATAACATTTGTTTGCATGAATTTATGGACAAAATTCTTATAATTTGTAATTTACTTATTCTTGTAATCACATCTCTCATCATCTAATAGTAAGCTTATTATTACAAGATTGCATAATCCGTCAATAATTTGGTACTTTTTCATATTCATTACGGAAAAAATTATATTAAATACACAAAGAAATTCATGCATCTTACTTGGATCATCCAATCCTATAGTGGCTGCCTTTAATGCATGAGAAATGTTCTTTGTTTCTGAAGAATTTTTGTAACGCTGATGATGACTCAAAAAAAAAAGAGTCGAAACGTTCATAGAAATATATTCAATTAAATATTGCACTGAATAACAGTATTATTTAATTACGCTACAACAACTGTGATATACTCTCATTTGCCTTTATTCACTATTTTATTATTTTTCGAGAGTCGTAAGGAAACTACTACATTTTCTTTGCATAAATTAACAGTTGTAGAGCTCCAATTAATATATATATGAAATAATTATTTTGATATAAAAACCTTAAAAAAAAAGAGAGGAAGAGAAACCTTCAGTAATTATGTGTATGTAAGGAAGCAATATATTAACAAAATGCCATGTTATTGTTTAACTTGAAATGTATTTACAGCCAAATAAAATATTAAATAAAGAACACAATCGAATAAAGAACACAATATACATGTGTATATATTCATATAACAAGTTCAAGTTTAAAGGGATCGAGTGGTTTGAAAAAAATCAACGATTTTGTTGTGAATTCTTTTTGGAAAAACGGTTATAGCTATCAATTTTAGGTTTGGACCTATATTTTATTTACACTTTGTTCAATATGTATGAATTTTTATGAATCAAAATGTGTTAAAATGTCTGAGGGGCAACAATAATGGCGGCAAACGTGTCTAAATTAATGAAATTTTGTTAAATATCTGACCTTGTATAACCACAACTATACATATATACGACGACAGTCATCTAAAAACAAAAAAATCAAATTGATTTGTAATTAATAATGTTGAATGTATATGGTAAAATTATAAAAAAAATCACGATTTGTTAAAATTACTCTTTTGTAAAAAAAAGTTCTTCTTTTGACCATTATTTTTCCCATTAAATTGCCAAAAAAACTATTATTGTTTTGAAAAATTAATTATTTCTTTTAGATTTACCGTATGGAGAAAATAGTTGTAATTAATGTAAAAAGCGTAGATCAGTGCGTTGAGTTTTCTCTCTACAATATCAGCAAATTTCAAGAAAAATGCGTTTAAAGTTTTGAGTTAGAATACTTCTGTTTTTTTAGTACTTACAATAAATTTTTTTTGTTCGGCGATTTCTGGATCATAAAACTGTTCTCTTCATGAAATTTTATGAAATGTTTCTTTGTTCGAAGAAGTAACAGCCGCGACATATGGCGCCGCGCCGGATCGAAACTCAAACACGTCTATGCACCATTTCAGTAACCATGAATAACTCCGTTATTCTACATATTTCTATGAATTGTTTTGGCAATACATTTTCAAGTCGACTTTCCAAAAATGCAATAAAAAAATCAATTTTTCCACTCTTCTAAATCATCCGACCTTAAGAAAAATGAGGAAGTACGTGTAATTAAATGATAACATTATTTTACAAATGTTTCAAAATATTTGAAAGTGAACATAAAAAGTGCTGGTTATTGTGTATATTAACGACATGATTATGTAACGGCGAACTAACAAATGATACTTATATAGGTGATCATTAAATTCGTCATCTAATAGCAAAAATACTGAAAGGAACAATGAATAATGAACAGATGATATCTACGCTGGCCATAATATCACCTTCTCTATTATTCAAAATATCAGAAAAAATAATCAATTTGATTGTTAATAATTTTTTAATAATTAACGAGCAACGGCTATAAATCTTCTGAAGCTTATTCAAGATCATAATCTCGATAATACAGGGTACGTTACCAAAATCCAGACAAATCGAACAATTTCTTTAAATAAAATGTTTTTAATTAAAAATTAAATATTACAAAAAATCCGTTTATATAGCACTTGGGCGAGCCCTGTAGAGCACAATTATTCGACATATCCCTCATTAGCTTGAATGACGGCCTCTATTCTCGGTCTAAAGCGTTCGCATGCACGCTATAATGTAGCGCTGTCCATACCGACGAATGCTGCCTCAATAGCGGTCCTTAATGACATCACATTGAGATGCTGAGACTTGTTTGTGACCCTTTAAATTATGCTCCATATGTAGTAGTCCAAGTGATTTAAATCTGGGCTGTCAGAGTGGGGGGTTAGGAGGTCAGAGTGGGAGCCGAGGCGAGCAACTCGGCTTGTCCTAGCAGCCTCAGAGAGAGTATCTGTTGTATTTTTAATGTATACGATTTTGTATCGAAGGTTCTCCTCGGCAATTCGACGCATTGTTGGCTCGCTTACACAACAATAGATGCTAATTTTTGTAACGATTGCTCTGTCATCCGAAATCAGCGCTTGAACCCTTTCAACGACGGCGGGGGTCCTCGCGGTGCGTTCTTTCGAGTGACTCTTCCTCACTGGCATACTAGAACGTTGGACTGTTCTAAAACCGTATATTTTGTCACAAACGATTGCTCTCGGGTATTCAAAGAACCGAATTATTTCCGTTGTTGAGCGCTCAGCGCGAAGGCCTTCGATGATCGCGGCTGTTCGATTATACTCCGCACTTGGTTTCAACATCGCCATTTTGAGAATATGACTGTTTACTAGAAGCATCAAGCTTTCTCGGACGCCAATAACAATCTCTGACGGAGGCATAATATAGCGGAAAATTTAAATTAAAATTTATCCGGATTTTGGTAACGCACCCTGTATAAGGTAATTGGAACTGGTTTTCCTATACTAAATAATTATTCTCCATAATGGCACGGCAAATAAAAAAATTAGTCACCTTTAATTAGAAAGTTAAGCTACATTTTCCTAACTACGTAACATCATGGTGTTAAATAATATCTTTCTGTGATTATATCGACAAAGATCGTCAAAAAGAATACGAAATATCTTTACAGACCTACATACACGATGGCCTCGTCTCGCTAACCGGGACACGCGTTAAAGTCACCACGAGCTGCAGATGTTGCCTGATGTTGCCTACGCAAGGATATTATTAAGATTACGCCGCGCGGCGTCACGGGCATTAGGATGCGTTAAAATGAATCATGTCCATATCTATTCATTCAATAAAATTTCATCGCCATTCGAATTTTAAGCTATACTTCAATATAACTGGATCCTCATTACCGAAGATGATCCTTATTCTTAAAATAATGACACGAAAAACAGAAACAATTATCATTAAACTAATTCTTAAAACGTGTCAATAGTACTCAGCTATGTAAAAATGCGTTTTTCAAGTAACGGCTGTTATTCATAAAAAATGTTGGTATTGATTTTCAAACCAAAAGATGAATATATATATATATGCATGAACTATATAATAAGCATAATTTGTGTTCAAGAAAAAAAAAAGATTTGAAATAAATGTCTATTCCCAAAATTGATTCTACGGAATATTTTCTTATGAGACAATTAAATTTTCATTTGCGTACAAACTTTATGATACAAAACTTTATCTTATACAGTCTCTTAATCGAAACTGAACATTAATAACAAAAAAACACATTAAATTACGTATTTCTAAGCGGGATTCCCACGAGATGATAGCTTCGTGCTATGCATCTAGTCGATGTATTATCGCGTAATTTTTATCTAACGGTAAAGATCATCGTGGTCCGGCGCGGCGGAGACGTAGTGGAGGCGGAAGGGAAATCTACACTGCCCGGTTTCTTGCAGCCATGATTGGTAGTGGCCGTCACTGCCGTCAGTACTTGCTTAACCGTTGGGCCGTTAGCAAGTGCGAATACTCTCCAGCTAGTTCAGCTCTGCGGTTCACTGATTTGGTGTTTCCTACCGCGTTTACCTCCCGCGCATACTACGGAAAGACGCATAACGCTGACGACCGTCTACGGCGATCTTCCGACTAACGATCGTTTGATTCGGCGATTTTTCTTGGTGCAGTGTGGAGAAAATTTATCCGCTTCCGTTTCTGGCCGGGTGAGTCACCAAGACAAATTTTATTTTGTGCGATGACGCGACCTCCTTTGCCTGTCCTCGCGATAGAAATCTTCCCTTTTTTCTTCGGAGTGACCTTGATGATAACACAGAATCACAGCTGTACATTCGCTCAATTGGTCCCGAGATAGGGCCATCCATCGTTCTCTTTTCTTTTTTCTTTCCTCAGTGATTGTCCTGAATCTCTTGAGTCGGTGAAAGTTCCAAAGTCGTAGCGACGAGTCGCTTGCTATACTTTCGTTGCAGCCAGTAATTTACGGACCTAACGGACTATACGCGGTAGCTGAATTTAATCGACAGAATCGACAGATCGTTGAGTTGAAATTCCCGGTTTCCCAATTTACGCAGTAAACCAATGGAAAGTAGAATATACTACTTAGCCTAATATGAATATACTTTCGTACTGAGAATTTCGCTTTATTATCATATATGGAATGTCCTACTTCCCGCGCATTGTTTTAACGACAGATTCTTTGATTAATTTGAGAGAGAGAGAGAGAGAGAGGGATCGATTTTTTCTTAACAAAACTCTCAAGGGAAATTAAAATTTATAGCAAGTTTCCAAGCTTTATACCCTCGAAACTAAATGTAAAATAAAAATTAGTATTCCTTGGATCTAGTTAAAGAATATGATTTTTGTTATTTGTCTTCAATAAAATTTGTCATTAATAAAAAGTCTTTTAATAAGCTTTTTATTATTTTTGTTTACTTAGTCTTTTTTATGATAATATATACTATATTTATTTTACTTACAATTAATATAATAATTAATATAATAATATAAAATATTACAAAAAATGAAACATTAAAAATAAAATTGTTAATACATATTACTAAATTAATTTAATAACAAAATGAGCGGAGCAGGTCATATTCAGTCAAAGCAGAATTTAATGCCTAATAATATTTTTGTGTTACCTTTACATTTTTCAGTGTAAGCAAACTGCGCGCCGATTATAAAATATAATTTATTTTAATGATGTACATGCATAATATATTCCACATTTTCGACGCGATAAATATGATTAAGAATATTTCGCAGAATTACAATTAAAAATACCTATGACCATATACGTATATTTTGTTTCTTCGTAAAAGCGCAACGGTGCAAAGGTGTCATATGCAATTAAGTCCTACTAATATTACGAGACTCTCAGCATTACTGAATGCAGTTAATATTTGTCGGTTGCAGTATTTAATATTGCTGCTTTTTTGCGAAATAAAAATAAAGACGTAATTTAGCTATTTTTGGGGGTTTTCAATTATATTTAATCGACATAAACTTCATATCATCCCGAAGGTCGAAGTAATATTGATTAGACGATAATAAAAATATGATATGCAAAGCTTAAACAGAAACGTAATTGATGATATAAAGTTAAAACTATACTAATCCATTGAATTCTTTTTCTTTTCTTTTTTTTGTGTAAATTAAAATTATTAACTTGCATTATCTAAACGTAATTAACATAATTAAATTACTTAATCAACATTATCTAAACATTATTAAATTACTTAAATGACTATTACTTTTACTTATTAAAGAAGAATAGAAATTTTTAATTTCGCTACTGCTCGTTTTTATTTCTATGTTTTTTTATGTATTTTTCTTCATAGAAATATGATCATTACAATAACAGACAGAAGGAAAAATTGGTACATCAAAATAAAATGAAAAAAATTATTCGCATCGTTATAAAATCATTATCAGTTATGTTTCAATAATTTATTTATGAAATTAATTGCAAATTGGTTCAAATGCGAATAATATTGCACCACAAAATGTTAATTAGATTATATTTTTCATTATAACATTTGTTACCTCGATATCGTGCGATGCGCAACACTTGAAGTGGGGGAAAAACATATAAGAAAATACATAGGACTAAAACAATCTCAGAGCAGTAGCGAAACTCTTGAGAATTTCTACCCAGCTTTATTGACGTTATAATAAAATAATAATAACATAGATAATTATCTTTTAATACCGTTAATAATTTAATAAGTAAATATAATAACAGTTATTTAATGAGACTTTATGCTTAGGTGCGAAAAGCTAAGAAAGTATCGTATTGTCAACAGATATTCTTGAATCATAAAAAATAATATTGAATTAAGCATCTTATATTAAATATCCAGTTATTGAATAAAAAATAGATAGATAAGAAGTTTGTTTTGCGTTTCATGGCTGCAATTATAAAAGAAAGCGCTATATTTTTATGTCATCGAAATATACACGACAGCAAATTTATATTTTTACAATCTTTGTTTAAAGTTTAAACAGAGCACATTGCATTATTGCATATTACATTATTACTGCTACACGTTTCTGTATTTGATACAGCTTCTAAAATAAGAAATTTTTACATTTACATTAATATGATGTTTAATTATTGTATATTCTTTTAGCGAAATATATATATATATATATATAAATAATGTGAATTTATAAACTTTATGAATATAATACTTTGAAATTTTTGAATAGAAACCATTTCGTTGGGACAAGTTATTACGTAACACACGGAATTTAATGATGACGTGCAACAAATATTTTCGTGTGCGCCGGAATTCCCCAACTTTTACTTTTCTCTTTCTCTCTGTCCCTTTGACGTCACAATCTGACACGAATATGTCGAGACTCTAGGAATAATCGGTCATAGTATTTATCCGTTGTCTTTTTCTCTTCTCTCAAGCAGTAATTACTCACTATTCGGATTGTAATTTCAAAATTAACGATGACGGATATACATAATGGACTCCCGGAAAAACCGGTATTGTGACGGACTAAGCTTTCGCAAAAGAGGGAAACTACTTGGCGACATAATTACAGGCAGCTTTGTGCGCACGGTGTACGTTGTCACTTACGTACATAATAACAGCTAATTATTCATCATGTTTAACATTCCTGACTTTTGTGTTTGTTTGCGTCTATTTTATTGCCTTCCAAGATTTCACCCGTAATATCTTCATAGAAAAAAATATGATTGATTATCGTTGTTATTGCAAAATCTTGAAAGATAATTCTGTGAAACACGCACAAACTGTTTATTATTTATATTCTTATAAATAATATAAAGATATCTTTAAAAGATATTTTAAAAAGTTTAATCATCAAAAATAAAGTTGGGATAAATTATAGTTTTGAATTAATATTATTCTGTATAAATAATAAAAAGACATATTGATTTTTAAAAATATCAATATCTTTTAGGTTTTTTTTAATTGGATAATTGTACAATTTCTCATAATCATACTTAATAAATCATAAATACAATCTTTTCTTCATCACAGGTCTTTCTTAAAACATGGAATTGCTAGGTATTCTATTGCTATCGGGAATAATCTCAAATGTAGCCGCAGAACCGTAAGTACAAATATATATATTAATCAGATATTACGATATCAAGTATATTCACGTGACTTTTATTCAAAATGATTTATTAAAATCATGATGCTTCGTAATAACAAACCGTGTTTGCATTACCAACTATGTGAAAGCCTAGCATATTTGATTTTATTGTAACGTGGGATAATGTTAACAATACTAACAGTATATAGATACAGTTTTTTTTAATAAGTTTGAAGAGAATAGAATGAAAAAGTTGAAACGAGGAAGATTCTTATTCTCGTTTAAGATATTACACTATTATTGCGCCGAAAGTAGTACGTCCTGATTCGGAATATCATGTAGCGGCAAGTGTTACCGGCGTATCAACGCCATCAACGATATACGTTGAACTGACTGGCGAACTTGATATAGGAAAAATATTTAACATTTCTCGGACCATAGTCGTTGAACCTTATTCTACTCACATTTTACAATTAAACGTACGTATAAATTTGTAATAATTTGTACAAGTCCATATTTGTAATAATCTATATAAGCTTTCTTATTTAAAATTGATAAAAATGATAACTATCAGTAACTTAATAATAATTTAACATAATTTAACAGTTCATATTAATTGATTTTATTTACAATGTTAGATTGGAGAAACTACACCTGGAAAATACAAACTTACAGCACGCGGTCTGTCCGGTATTGATTTTTATAAATCGAAGGATATCGAGTATGTACATAAAAGTTACTCAGTCTTCATCCAGACCGACCGGGCGATTTATAAACCCGGTCACAAAGTTATGTTTCGTTGTATAATATTGGATTCGAGGTTGAGACCGAGTATTATGAGACCATCGGACGTATATGTCATCGTAAGTATATATATATATATATATATATGTACGTATATACAGGGTGTCCCGAAAGTTTTTGTCAATCGCTTTTGTGTAGATAGAGCGAACTAAACTGAGACGAAAAGTTTTCTACTATTTTGCAATTTTTGCAATAGTTAACAAGATATTAATTACTAAAAATTGCCAAATATTGGTCTTGAATAATTTTTTACTCAAATACTATCAACTTTATAGAAAAGTTGCAAAAGACAAAAATCATTTATTTTCTTTTTATAAAGTTCTAAGAATTTTTTCAGCAATTTTTTAATACCGTATTTTTTCATGTTGATAAAAATAAGAAAATGCTGTACTAAAAAGTTGATAAAAAATTCTGAAAAAATTTTGAAAAAAATTCTTAAAGTTCTATGAGAAGGAAATTAATGATTTTTGTCTCTTGTAGTTTTTCTATAAAATTGATAGTATTTGAGTAAAAAATTATTCAAGATTAATATTTGGCAATTTTTAGTAATTGATATTTTGTTAATTATTGCGAAAATTGCAAAATGGTAGAGGATTTTTCGACTCAATTTAATCCGCTTTATCTACACAAAAACTTTCTGGACATACAAATACATATATATCTTTCACAGTAATATCGTAGAATTCCTTACACATGTAATATTTTGATGCTTGAAAATAATTTTTTTTTTAAGATTTGTTTATAATAAATATATTTTTTTTTAATTTGTTGCAGGATGGCGATGGTAATCGTGTCAAACAATGGAATCGACCACCAGTGACTCATGGTATTTTCGGCAGCGAATTAGAATTATCACAGTCACCAGTACTAGGAAAATGGAAGCTTGTCGCTAATGTCGGCGATCAAACATTTGAAAAGGAATTTGAAGTTGCGGAATACGTTCTACCGAACTTCGAAGTGACAATCGATTCACCGAAACATGTACAATTCAAAGAATCAAAAATTGCAGCAACTGTTCATGCAAAGTAAGTGACTATTTCAGCAATTTATAAGAGCGATAAATTTTCTAAATTTGAAAAGGTTTACAGAAAATTCCCTTTGTTAATAAATCTGCACTTGATCCATGTTCCGAATGAAGATAAAGATTTTGAAGATGATTTTTCAGCTTTCTCATAAAATATTAATTAATAAAATATTAATTGATTATTTAAGATTAAAGATTCAACAATTAATAATTTGATGTATTTGATTTTACTTAAGCCACATTTGACCGAAAATATTCATTTGTAAGTGAACATAATTTAGGTATACTTATGGAAAACCAGTGAAAGGTGAAGCTACAATAACGGCTTACCCAGACATTTTTTCTGGTGTAATTCAACCAATATTCCAACAACCAGTGCGAAAAGTGGTACCGATCAACGGGAAAGTTACGGTCGATTTCGATATATTATCCGAATTAAGGTAAATCCAATAATATTGCATTAGTTATAAACTTATATAATGTATTTTGGAATTTTTTTCTCTCTTGATAACATTAAAAAAATTTTTGTTTAAAATACAAAGACAAAATAAATACAACAAAAAATTATTTATTTTACTTACTTTTTTAGTATTATAAGTCTTAAATTATGAAAAATTGTACATTACATAAATTTATGTATATGATATCGCATGCACACATTATTTTAGATTGACTGATGAATATGAAAGACCCATCATGATTGACGTGGTGGTAGAAGAAGAATTAACTACCAGAAGGCAAAATGCTTCGACACAGATAACACTACATAAACATAAGTATACGATGGAATTAATAAGAACATCGGACTATTTCAAACCTGGACTAAAATATACCGCTTTCGTAAGTTGAATCTATCTTATTCAAAGGCAAAATTGAATATATTCAATATATTATACAACGCATTATGTTACACTATATTACATACATTTGCAGCTAAAATTAACGTATCACGACGGATCGCCAGTACAAGACACCAAAAACGACGTCTTGATAGCATATGGATACACATATAATCAATCGGCATATTCGAATCTTACAAAAAAATTAGACGAGCATGGCATGATACAACTAGATTTTTATCCGCCTAAATCAAAGGATAATATCTCTTTTCCTCTAAATATAGAGGTAAAATTATTAATCAAATCTCCTTGCAGTTCGACAAATATATTAGGTGTTGGAATTAATTCGTAGCGTTTTTTAATGAAAGAATGTTATTTATTTCACATGAGCATTAAAAAATACATTAATGAAAGTACTTCCCATCACTTGTAAAACGCTACGAATTAATTCCAACACCTAATACAATATTTAATTGTTTGTATATGTACGCAGGCACAATATTTAAATCTCCATGAATGGTTCCCCTCAACTAGTCAAGCTATGTCCATAAGCAACGAATATGTGCAAGCAATTTTAAAAACGGAAAAACCAATGGTATATTTTGCAACTATTATTATTACGTTTAAATTCTTCGGTTATAATATTCTCACAATTTAATCTGCAAGGTGAACAGTTATGTTGAAATCGAGGTGAATTCTACCGCTCCATTGAAATACATAAGTTATGAGATACTTGGTCGCGGTGACATTTTAGATGCAGGATCAATCTATGTGCAGGACAAATATACGACATCATTCAAGTAAGTATGATGTGTGTGTGTGTGTGTGTGTGTAAAGGTGACTGTATACGGTAAATAATACCGAAATATTAAATAATATTATTAAATAATAATATTAATAATACTGACTATATATATATATATATATATATATATATATATATATATATATTTAACACTATTACTGATCATGTGTGGTTAATGTTGATGGATTGACGATGATTTGGATTTTTCTCGAGCATCAGTATTCTTTATTACTAGGATTCATGCTATAGCGCAATAGATAATGTACGTAAAACTAAAGTAAAACATATTGTCAATAATATTGATCTTAAAGTCGTAAAAAAATTAAAATATTGATACATACTCTGTCAATATTACTAATTAATATTATTGACTGTGTATGGTCACCTTTAAGGAAGTTTTTAGAAGAGTTATTCGGAATAGTCGAATCTTAAGTTGATCTTGGATCTTTCGAGTCGCAGAAAAGATTTACAATTTTGAGATTCAATAGCCTGATCATACAAGTTGTTAAAATCCTAGACTGAGTTTCAGTTTAAAATTAATATTTTATACGATTAAAACACGTTTCAGATTTTTAGCAACATATGTCATGGCACCTATTGCGCATGTAATTGTATACTATGTAGGGACAGATGGAGAAGTACTAGCGGATTCGTTAGACGTTGAACTTACAGGAGTACTTCAAAATCATGTGAGTTATTATTTAAAATGTCTAAGTTGTATTATATATTAGAAAATAGAGAATGGATAGATAACATCGCAATTCGTATATAGGTTGATATTAAAATAACACCTGGTGAAGTTATGCCCGGAGAAAATGTTAACCTTATGATATCTGCGAAACCAAACTCTTTTATTGGATTACTAGGCATTGATCAGAGATCCCTCTTGTTAAAATCTGGAAATGATATTTCTTATGTACGTAATACGTTATACATATATATATAAATTTATAAATTTCTGTATGCGTGATTTCACGTATACTTTATTTTGATAGCATTCATTAATTACATGTAGGATCAAGTATACAAAGAGCTACAGACGTACGATAAAGCAGAACCATCACCACACGCAGATGGATTCTTCAGTCGCTCTCTTTGGAGGCCTGGCTCAGGAACAGCAGACGATGTGTTTCAAGTAAAATATTCCACGATATACTTATATTATCTTCTTAATTATTATCTAATAATCAGATTAAAATAACAAATGTTTGTAACAGAAAACTGGTGTAATAATCCTTACAAATGGGTATGTCCACGAGAATTTCCCTGTACGTAAGTATCGAAATACAAAATTTAAGGTAGTATAGCGTGTATATTTAGTGAAAGACTAACGCGCACTTAAAAACATAATGCGCACTTAAAACATATATAACATTCATTAAATATAAATATTTCTAAATTAAAAAATATTTTGTAGAATATGCGTGACACAACCATATTCCAACTTACTCATAATATATAGCATGAGAATAACATCCCAGTTCTTGATTGATTCTTTTAATCAGGATCGACTGTTGAGCTGATCTCGGTGAGATTAGATTATATATTTTTTAACCAAGCTTATATGTGTGTAGTATACTACAGAAATAGTATCGAAGACGTGATGTTTGCATCCGCTGGGGGATTCTCAGGCCCGGCTGCTGCATTACCGCCCGAGAAGGTCAAAGTTCGCAAGAATTTCCCTGAAACTTGGCTTTGGCAAACGCTTGAAGCTGGGTAATGCCAATGACGTAATAAATTATCATGCATACATTTTCATTTTACACATATTTATACTGTAAATTTTGTAAACAGTTAATTATTTACTTGAGTATACACATTTATAGCAAATTCAGTTACTTGCACTACGCTGAATCATATTAAAAGCTGCTATAAAAAATATACTGCCTGAAATTAGCAAAATTAAATATAAAAGTATATAAATATTTTTAACGATTGACTATTTACTAATAATATTGTTACGTTATTTAATAAAATATATGTGTATCATTGTCAAAGTTGATTATATTGTATCACTGCATTAAGATATTTTGTATAAAGTAGCTTTTAATATGTACTGATCCAACATACTGCGAGTGAGCGAATTTACCATTAGTTGCATAACAAAAATCATTCCTTGCTGTTTTCTAGCATCTCTTTGATGTGTATTTAAGCTATTATTTTATAATTTTTCCTTTAATTATAGTGTAAAAATCGATATATCGATCTACACTTACATATTACATTAAAATATTAACATATATAATAGAATTCGTACAACAAAAAATAATGCAAATTAGAATGCTTCGCATTAAAGTTACGCATCAAAATTGTTACGGTGGTAAATGGCTAGATAACTTGGTGGAGGAAAAAATCTTCAATTTTTCAGGATCTTTCCACATCAGTGTTAATTTTTGCTAACTGAAGAACGCTTTGTATATATGTATATACGCTCTGTATTCTAAATATTTTATTTAAATATTATTTAATATATATAAATTTAGATATATTATATTATATTGTGCCTTGAATATGCATATATGTAAATACTTATTTTGAATACAAACTAAAGTTTAGACTTACTTGTCTATAATCTTAAATATTATTATACGCGGATATTATATATTTCTAATTATTATTTATTTCACATAAATAAGTTTTAATTTTCAGGATATGATTTTATGGTCTTAGAGTTTACGCGTTATTTTTAAATACGACACTAATATTTATATAAAAACAATATAAATATTTATACATATTTAAAAGCTTATTTCTTATTTGAAATTAAAAAACTTTCAGAGATAGATGCTAAAAATTTATACAATGCAGTAGATACAATGCAGTAGATGCAGAGTTGGAATAAAACATATCAATTATTTATTTCATTAAAATAAAATAATTTTACATTATATTTTTTGTAGAGAATTAAGTCCGAGAAAATTTATGCAGTATCTTAATAATTCACTATATAAAAAAAGAATGTTTCAGAACTGCCATTACTGAAAATCAGAAAAATTTTTTCTGATTTGTCAATATCATAAGTACTGAATTAATAAACAGAATCAAAAAAATTATCAGTGATTAAGTTTTAAACATAAATAAATTTTAAATTGAATAATAAAATTTCTTCTTAATTCATTTAAATTTTATTAAACAAAATGTAAATTTGAGACACAAATCAGCATTTCTGATTTCTTTAAGATACAAATTAAATGTTAAAAATTTATTATAAAAACAATTAAATGTTGAACAATTTCAACTTAATTGAAGAATTTATCTCAAAACTAAATAAATTCTTTCTACGATTAAAAGAGATAAAGTAGATCTGAAGCATTTTCTGAAAGTAATTATACTCTATCAAGAATCAAAGAAATAATATCATTAGGATATCGTATTTAGTTCTTATTTCGATTGAGGATCTGGGTTGGTGTAATACAATATGCAGAATTGGATTGCAGGACCAGAAATTTTGGAGGGTAGAATAACGGGGTCGCCTCATGGGGTGTCCACGCTTCGACCAGACCTTGGTCCACCTGTCACGCACAGATTAGCGACAAGACCACCGCTGGCAGGTCCTTACGCCTTCTCTCGCATCCCACCTCCTGTCTGGAATAAGCCCCGTGTATTCCTAATGCATGACATCTTAAACACCTGGCTTTTCACAAACTTCTCTTCAGGGTATTTATTTCGTATCTTGTATACTTTTAGTGTGTTTATGCACGTCTATGTATATGCGGTATATATGCAAGGTGTACGTAAATTGAAACAAAAAAGGAATGAATTGTTTCAAAGAGTAAAATTGCTTCAGTCTGTTACCGGCAGAATTTGCCCCTGTAAGTGTTTCAGTGACACCCTGTATATTTGTAAATAACGTGCATACCGTATTGTACAGTTACGTGAAAGTTGATCAAGGTAAAGGTGCGATCTCATATTTTCTCACGAATGTAAGTTGCGTTACAAAAGCTTGTTCTACGTATCATGCATATCTCAGTTCTTGGAAACCGATGTCTTGCGTCATGCTATTCACGGAGGAATGATCGATTTTTATTCGTAACACTGTTCACTATTTATATCCTTAGTTAAGTAAACATCAATTAACAACATTCATGTTATAATTTAACTGTTATGCAATACATGTGTTACATAACAGCTACATTATATTTATATTCTTGAATATGAAATTATAACATCGATGTTATTATGTTACTATTATATAGTTGGTGTTTACTAAAACGTCATTTATGTAAACGTGTGTTTCCGCATTTGTAAAGGTGAAGGATACGAAAGTACGATCTTAACACTTTTTTCATGTTACATCAACTTGCTTGTATCGTGTATATCTATTTCATTAGAAAGCTGCAATCTCTTTTATCGCTATTCGAAACATTATTACTTTTTGAAATTCATCATATCTATGTTTCAGTTTATTTATTATCTAAACGGTAGCACACAGGATACCTACATACTTCATCTTATACTTACGATTATGGAAACATATTAAGTATATGTACTCTTGCAGATATAATGGAAAAACGGAATTACGACGAGAAGTACCGCACTCTATCACATCATGGGTATTGACTGCATTTTCTGTCAATGACGCACATGGATTAGGTCTCATAGAGGAACCCAGAAAGGTTGTTATAGATACATATACGTATTTATATAATCTTTACATAGAAAGTTTGGAGATTAACGTTATTGCGAAAAAAGTTTGATAAAGTTTTTTTCTTAGTAATAAAGTAAATTTAATAATTTAATTTATTATAAATGATACATTTGCTCAAAATTTTTTTCGAGCATAAGTTTTTATATTAACTATGATTCATTTTCCTCACAAATTTATTTCTGTCAAAGTCTTATTAATTTTCTACCAATCTTTTTTTTTAATCTACAATAATTATCACAACGTTGGATTGATTATGATATGTATGACGATTATTTTTTTTATATATTTTTTTAAATATATTTTTTTATATTATATATATTCATGTACGTATTATATAAAATATACATAAATCTATTAAAAATCTGAGCACAAAATATTACAGCAAAACAGAAAGGTGCTCTGAATAAAAATTCTCATAATTATTATGAAACTATTATATTAATATATTATTTATTATCTGTTCATTAGTTGAAAGTGTTCAAACCGTTCTTCATATCGGTGGATTTGCCGTACTCGGTAATTCGAGGAGAAATTGTAAGCATACAAATTGTGGTATTCAATTATATGAATAAAGATTTGACAGCCGAAGTTCTATTGACAAACGATGGACAATTTGATTTTGCGGAAGTTTCTAACGAAGTCCACGATGCACCAAGTAAGTAATATAACGTTATTCGACTTCAAAGAGATACGATAACAATAATAGCTGACTCGTAGTTTGTAGCAACATATACATTTTATAACTATGATCATCCAATTATGATAAGTTTATAGGATAAATTGATTATAATTTTTCAGAATTGGAATTATACCGCAGGAAGAAAGTTGACGTGAAAGCTAATTCTGGCTCGAGTGTGTCGTTCATGATTATTCCAAGAGAACTAGGATACATCAATATAAAAGCAACCGCTAACAGCGTTTTGGCTGGCGACAGTGTTGAACATAAATTGCTTGTCAATGTAATGATTCTCATTCATATTTTTTTGCTCGTACAATTACTCGACAATAAACAAAAACATTGTTCTGTTTTAAGGCCGAGGGAGAAACACAATACAAGAATAAAGCAGTACTTTTGGATTTGAGAAGTGCTGCACAGGCGAGTGCAAATGTCACCATCGACATACCTAATAATGCAGTACCAGGATCGGAGATTATACAAATATCTGCAGTTGGTAATAATATTGCTCAAATTACATATACATTTTAAATTTACATTTCCAATTTAAAAGGATCTTATCGATATTCGCCTGATCAAATGAATCTCTTCTAAACTTTGATAATCCATAATGAACGTTAATTAATAATGAGTTTTTCAGCTTGATGTACATGTATATAATTATAATGATAATTCATGTGCAATACTTGTGAAAACTTATTATTTTGCATAAAATATCCCTTCTTTATTAATTGTATGTTAATTGTATGTTAATTGTATATTATATAGGTGATGTCTTAGGCCCCAGTATCCAGAACTTGGCAAATTTAATAAGAATGCCATTTGGATGCGGCGAACAAAATATGCTCAACTTTGTACCAAATATCGTTGTTTTAAATTATCTCAAGGTATCAATAGCACTCTCTTCTGCTGTATGACACATGTTAAAATGTAATTTATACATAAAAAAATACTTTTCAGAATACGAATCAATTAACACAAGCCGTGCAAAGCAAAGCGCTAAAATATCTGGACATTGGCTACCAACAAGAATTAACTTATAGACATACTGATGGTTCATTTAGCGCGTTTGGTATGTCGGATCCTAGCGGGAGTACATGGTATGCCCAAGATTGCTAGTAACATAATTATTTAAGAATTATTTCAAAATCAAGATAGTTGCCATATGATCTAAAATTATTCTGTCCACTAGGCTTACAGCCTTCGTAGCGAAATCTTTTAAACAAGCGGCGGAATACATTGCAGTCGAAGATAGAATCATAACTGAGGCTTTACAGTGGTTGTCCAACAATCAAGCATCAAATGGCTCCTTCCCCGAAGTGGGAAAAGTTAGCCACCGTGATATGCAGGGTGGAGCTGCCAAAGGACTTGCTTTGACAGCATATACGCTTATTGCTTTCCTAGAAAACGAGGTAAGAGCAATATCTTTTTATTTCATTTAATAACATTTAAATAAATATAATTATTTGTTGGGAATGTTATCTTTATGCTTAAAAGTAGTACGTGAAATAAAAAATGCATTTTCCATGTCGCGCAATTATTAAAGTTGAATATGTCGGTATAGGAATCTGTGGTAAAATATCGTAATACGATAAACAAGGCTGTTGACTACATCGTTCGTAATATGGAAGGACTAAACGATACGTATGCATTGAGTCTATGTGCCTACGCTTTAAATTTGGCAAAGCATCCATACGAGACATCGGCATTTAACTTCTTAGAATCGAAAGCTGTAATGAACCAAGATCTTAAATGGTGGAGCAAGCCCATTCCGAAAGACAATAAAAATCCACACTATTCTTTACCACGTTCTGTCGATGTCGAAATGACATCGTACGCTTTACTCTCGTATCTTAAACGTAATCTGGTCACAGATGCGATTCCCGTAATGAAATGGCTCGTCAGACAAAGAAATACAGAAGGTGGTTTTGCGTCGACGCAAGTAAGTAATTATCTGAGTACAAAATTATTATTTCAAATATGTGTAGAAGAAATAAAATATAATTAAAAATTACTTATGCGTGAAATAATTTAGGATACTGTAATCGGACTTCAAGCATTGGCGAAGCTTGCTGAAAAATTGTCAAAGGACACGAGTTCAGTTGAAATCACGTATAAATATGGTGAGGGAGAAGGTCAAGAAGGCTACATGAACATACGTGGCGATAATTCTATAATACTCCAAAAGAAGATGGTAACTTAAACGAATTGTGTCATACGTTATTACGATTAAATATTAATATTTTTGCACTTCTTGCAGCTACCTACGAAAACACGGTATGTTAATATAACAGCATCTGGTAAAGGTTTTGTATTAGTGCAAGTTTCCTATCAATACAATTTGAACGTGACTGGAGCATTTCCATTGTTTACATTGGATCCTCAAGTAGATAAAAATTCCAATGCTAATCATTTACAGCTTTCGATATGTTCAGGGTATGTTTTCGTTATTGTATTTATAATATTATTTAAATTTAATAATTTTAAATCATATTGATGATTGAAGTAGCAATATTTTTTTAAAGTTATATTGTTATGCAAATGTAATTATTATAAGAAAAACAATATTTAAAGTTATTCTTTTAACTTGGCAAAAAGAAATCTATATAGTATATATGAAAGATATATACACACACACATATATATATATATATATATATATATATATATAGAGTTTAATTTCTCAAAAAATAAAAAAATGAATATGAAATAATTTAGTTCCTAGCAATATTATACATTAGTATATATAATTAGCAGTATTATACATTATATGATTCTATTGTATGATTCTATTGTCAAAAATTAATTAATCAAATTATTATTTGTTGACAGATTTGTTCCAACTGAAGAAGCAAATGAAAGTAATATGGCCGTCATGGAAGTAAGCCTACCTTCTGGCTTCACAGTGGACAGAGATTCATTACCGAGTTTAGAAATGTCATCACATGTAAAACGTGTTGAAACTAGAAATGGTGATACAATGGTGATTTTATATTTTGACAAGGTAAAGTATATATGTATCACAACTCATAGATATAATAACTAATTAATGTAACTCATTTAAATAGTTATCACAAAAATCTGATAAAAAATACAATATATAAAAAATAAAGAAAAAAATTATTATTATTATTATAGATGATAAAACAAGAATATTGTCCAACCGTGTCGGCATTTAGGACGCATAAAGTAGCTAAGCAAAAACCAGTTCCCGTTTCTGTATACGACTATTATGATTCTTGTGAGTATAATAAAAATATTTTATAGATAAATTTGATTTAAAAGATGCAAAATAAAAGATAGAATATTTTACGATGATAATACATGCGCGCACGCGCGTGTGTGTGTGTATGTGTGTCTAAGATTTTAAAAAATATATCTTTTTGCTATTTGCATGCAGCGAGGAGGGCAAGAGCATTTTACGAGCCTAAAAAGACAACTTTGTGTGATCTATGCGAAGATGAAGATTGCGAAGATATATGCGTTTCAAAACCTGGTAAACGAAAGGACAACACTACAGCGTCCGCTGCGTCTCATGTTTACGCTTCTGTATATTTACAATTTATGTTCTTCTCGTTTTACTATTTGCTTCATAAGTACTTGTAATTATATTGTTATAAAGAATAATTATTTCATTTATATATATAATTATATTATAAACTTTAAATCTAACAAAATAACGTAGAAGCTGTATAAGTTGCGACCAAAGTATATGTACTTGTTATACAGAGTATAAGATTACAAACTTTATATGAAATGTCCAAATCAAACTAACATATATAAGATTTAATATTAGTGATAATACTAAGTTTATAATAAAACTTAATAATGTTTCTTGTTATTAATTAGTAGATATTACTTTTCTTGTATTGTAAGTTTTTCTGATACACACATATTTGTATGAGATGTTTCGTTTACGTTCACCTTTATATTATGAAAAGGAAAGATAATGAGAGAGATGTGAAGAGATAGGAATGAAAAAATGGTAGGAATTTATTTAAAAAATTATCAATATATATGTATATACAGAGTGTCATTTTAATCGATGCTTTAAAACATCTCAAGAAATATAAAAGATACGGAAAAATGTTTCCAACAAAAGTTGCTCAGTTATTAGGGGAAAAGAAGATGATAATCTTGGTTGGATTTAGTGTTCCTATAATAAGTTAGGACAAACTGTCGCCATTAATAACCAAATACTACAGAGACTATAGACGATATACAGAAAATATGACACATCAAACACATGTGGCTGAGTTCAATTAAATGAGCATGGTATGATTAAGAAGTAGCATTCTTTAACAAACCTCATGTAAATGTTATGCGCTAGATAATAACAAAAACATGAAAAATAACATCAATACGTGATTTCCTGCAATTTGCTTGTAACTCGCAGTTTTATTGGTTATTGCAATTTATTTGAAACTACGGGTTAGCTATTACATATGGCGGATTTCGACAATCAATCAAAAGTTGCAACCACATTGTCCTAACTCTTATTATACGAACACAGGCTGTTCTTGAGAAAATGTATCTAAGATCAGGTCAAAGTTAAATTTTTTTAATTGAAACCCGCATGAAGAAAATTAATCGCGCCAAAGCAAGGATTCGGGAATGGAAAAATTGCCTATTATAACAATTGATTGACGGATGATCAATATTAACGTGATCAAACGAAACGCTCCCAACTATTATAACAATTGATTGGCGGATGATCAATATTAACGTGGTCAAACGAGACGCTCCCAATGTTGACTTGTTAACCAAGCCTTATAACTTGTAAACTTAATGAAAAAAATACTTTATTATTGTGTTTTGAAAAGGTTTTAAAGTCAATTACATGAATATAAAATTAAAAATGGGTTTTAATTTCAGAAATTTTAGGTAACCTTGGTCTGATCTTAAGGACAGCTTCTCAAGATCAACCAAGATCATCCTCTTCTTTCCCTCTAATAACTGAGCAACTTTTATCTGAAACATTTTTCCATATCTATCATATTTTCAGGATATTTTAATATATCGATTAAAATTAGTCACTATATATATATATACATATAAATATGTATATAGTTAATTCTATACCTTATGAGATTTTCAAAACATTTATTTGACAATTTATCGAAATATTGAAGATAACATACTAAAATACGTATTATGAAATTATATAGTTCCGATCGGAATCATTTAATTATTAGATTCCTATTGTCTTTTCTAAGGAAAATGGAATAATTCTGAATCCATTCTGAATAATTTCATAATACATGTCCAATTCAATAATTAGACAATCTATACTCTAGAACAGACATAATAATAATCATATCGTTATGCAGATATAAGATCATCGTCGCTATCTGATTGACTAGGATCGGAAGCGCCGAGTAAAAGTCTAGCTTCCTCAGTAGTATCGACCTATAAAATAAAATATATATGTAGTATATGTGCGATTTAAGTAAATAAAAGTTAATACTAATTTATAAATATTCTAAAGTAAAAAAAACGAAGAACCATACTCTACAATACTGGACACGACCTATGCCTCTTCTGAAATTAATCAGATTTGACCAAAAGCGACGTCCTTCTAGCGGAAGTAAATCTCCGAAATAAACTAAAGCGATCATTAATACCCCAAGCGCACACACTATCATCATTGCAATCGCAAATAATTGTAACATTAAGCCTGAAAGCACGAATATTAGTGATCATAAAATTATTATGGTAAAATAAAACGAGGCAAGTAGAAAGAAATAATGGCAATGCTAAAGAAATTTGACAAATTTATCATTCAAATATAAAACACTAATGAAACTGCATACCAATGACTTCTCTGATTTTAATGATCTTGACATGTGTTCTTGCAAAGGTTCTAAATGATTTTCAGATTTAAATTGTCGCTTGTTTATTAAAAAGTTATTAATAAAAGAATTTAATATAATGATGTGTATAACTCGCTTACCATATTTTGCATGAAAAGTTAGAAATCCATGTAGAACTTCGCTTCGCGTAGAAAATTGTAAACCTACAAAGCGAAGTTCCACATGTGTTTACAACTACTATTTTGCAGATTTATCCTAAATATGCAGTTTTATTAAAACAATTTTATATTATGATATTTTATAGTATAAAACAATTCGATAAACACATTTACAGATAAAAAAATGAATGATTTTGTTTTTTCCGATTTATCGTTTTTCTCAATTATAAAATAAAAATCTTATCACTTGCCTCGGTCTGTCCTATTAAATTCAATGTTAATGTAATAAATATCGCATTTAAAATTTAATATTACGAAAACATTGTTGTTTACCAGGACTTATAGGACGAAGTAATTTCTTGCAGAGCAATGCATTTTCATGAGATACATTTTGAGAATTGGCATGTTTCACACAGATCACTTCGGTGTGCCACTCGAATTCTGCACTGCATTGTGATTCCTGGATTCATGAAAAAGAAAAAAGTAATATCAAATCGAATAGAAATTAACAGCGTCCGCTCAATATAAATTTTACTCGGTACTGCGTCTGATAATTCAGAGACCGATATGACAATCTTATCCATCTCAGTCATGAATAAGTATACATTTTATACTTATTATGCGATCACACACAGACAGTTTAAAAATATAATCAAGAAAAAAACGATACATCGAATGAATTACCAAGAAAATAGAACATATTTTTTTCAATTATGAAGAATTATGAAGACTTGCGTTGTTTCCAATAAATATTTTTAGGATTTTAACATTCAATAAATTAAATAAATCTTTGTATTTAAAAATGTTTATAAACAATTTTAAATTTTAAAAAAATTTCAAAATATGATATAAGATTAGAATTTCAATCATAATATGTAAGAAATAAAAACATGCTGATATACATTATATATAATATATAAGCTTAATCTATTTTACTAATTAATAGGTAGATAATATTATTATCAGTTTCTCAAGAAATATAAAAATTTATATGTAGTAATTTTTGCATTTTTAAAACACTTACGTCTTCAATATTTCTAATTATCTTATACAAATATATACAACTATTTCATTAATGTTACAAGAGATTAGTGATATGATAATAAAAATATTCTTACAACATCGCTACTGTTCCTCTTCTATTGTCTGCCTATTCTTATCAAGCTTATTAATATTATCAAGATTCAGACGCCGAATATATTTCGCGTTTCATCAAATAGATAAGTGGTGACTAAATAAAAGAATGTAATTTAGAAAAGATCATTTAGAAGAAAAAAGTGCAAAATAGCAAGTGTAAAAAATATCTATTAAATAAAAGAAAAGATCTTTATATATTTTATAAACAAAAATGTATACCCGCACACAATATAGATATAGTAATTAATTATAGTTTTTATCATCCATATTTAAAAATAATTATATTATATTATATTATATTATATAATTATTATCGGTTTTTATTTAAGTTGTTCAAACTGATTTTGTAATGCGATTCCACATATATGATTCACGTTTAGAAGTTTATGACCTCAGGTGTACATCTCTTTCGATGAGATATTAGTTAAAACAAGACGGAACATTAACGATTAAGTGAGAGGCAGAACAGAAAGAGTACAAGTGGGGATGAAGAAGTGAAGAGAGAAAGAGAGGAAGAGAAGGAAAGAAGGGGACAACAGGCACAATCAGTCGGAGTACTTAGAGTCAGTCGGTACCGGACTGCGTGGTCGAAAGCTCGGATTGGTAGTAGTGTCTCAGTGACAGTTCCGATGAATCAAGTCGGGATTCTCTACTTTAGAACTATTCACCTACGGTTGCGATCATCTTCTTATGTGCTTAATATTTAGAATTAGTATTGGAGAGCGAAAACGCACAAAGTGTCATTAAAACGAACGAATTTTTTTCTTATTAATTGCGTGTAGAAGATCACGTGTCATACGCACATTGTAATATGAAAAGTATACGTATGCGCGTTTGTGATACCTATATGTGATATCATTGTTGGTAATAATCGTCACTATCGCTCGATAGAAAAAAAACAAAATAGACAGCACGCGAGGTTCCCACAAATGATCTAACGTAGTCCACCATATTGCTGTAAGTAAATGTATGTAGTGTACAGACGTCATTTCCGTGAAACCGGTTCAGGCACCGCCTTATGAACGATCGTCCCGCGTGCAGGATCGGATCTTGCTTTCTCATCGACCTTTAGCAAATCCGGAAAAAGAAATCCGCAAATATTCTGCAATTGCTGATTAAACAATCGCTTGTAGATCAATCGGATTCGTTTTTTAAAAATTAAATATTCAATAATAGCTACGTTCATCAGAATGTTCAGTTTGCAATTATTAGAAATTTTCTTCGCGTTGATTGGCGATCTACTTGGAAGAAAGAATTTCACTAATTGACCAATCAAAAAATACTTCAACATTTGTATCATCAAGTAAACGGTAATCTAATTTTAGATCTAAAAAAAATTATTGTTCTTCAGCGAAAAAATTTTCAATAATTGCGAAAAATGTTCTGCTAGACGTCAATCTTTCTTCTATGTATTTTTAATTTTTTAATTTTAATCTACGAGATACAAATAAAAATAAACCTGCTTCGTCTAATGTGATTTACGCGGTTTAGAATATAATAAATGTTTCTTCTTTACATTTTTAATTCAGATAATCTATGAGGCGGTCAATTGAAGCATGAACAATGTTGCATTTTCTAAAATAATTTTATTGCAAAGAAGGCATGCTGGATCCCACAGTCGTTCTCCGTCCGTCTCATAGACTACTTAAAATAAAAAATGCAAAGAAGAAACATTTACATCTTAAACTGCATAATTCATGTTAAACGAAGAAGGTTATTTTTATTTGTATTTCATAGATTAGCCAAAATTAAAAATTCAAAGAAAGATTTTCTATATTCAATTGCGTAAATAATGTTAGAACGAAACAGATTTATTTTTATTTGTATCTCTCGTAAAAATAAAAATCTTATAAAACTTTGCTGACTGAACAATCTGCTTAAAAGGAGCTAAAAAGAATATGTAAAATTACATGCACAACAATTGTTAATATACTTATAATAAAAATAAATTTATGATTTAAATGGAAATTTCTTGTATAAATCCTATTTTTAATAGACTTAAAAAAAAGAAAGAGGCCCCCATGCAATTTAACTCATATATGTATAAGTGAACATACAAAAAGTACATATGAGTTAAATTGAGAGCCTCTTTCTTTTTTTTTTACATCTGTATAATTTTACTTCTATTAGAGTGTATAATATTGGGTAAATCAGGCCCTGTTCCCACGTAAACAACATTCATCCGTGTAGGAACGTGTCAAGGACGATCCAAGTTGTGCACCGTTTCATCGATCGAATAACCGACCGGACCAGAATATACCATTTTATTTTTTTTTCTTTTTTTCTACTCGTCGTGATGGTCATTGATGTAAGATAAATCGACGGGATTCCACGCTCGTTTTCCCCACGTAGCAAGTCCATGATTATTATCGTGCTGGGTATTAACACGTTTCGAGGAATGCTCCGGCGTAGATTTTACGCTGTTTACACTATTCTAGATCCTGGTATTTACACAACACGGGTATAACTGAAAACTGAAATTTATCCAAGATAGATACGAGCAATGAACGCGAGGAAAAAAGCATCGAGATATAATTGTCGTCCATGAACTTTGGATTGACGTGTCTATCGATCTTTTTTTCTTCATGTTGATAACTAGTCAAGTTATGATATCTTGAACATTAAACTGTCGAATATGCTAAATTGTTATAAGCGAGTGCGAATAATTTCCGATAAAAAGACAAAAGTGAAATTAGTATATAAATTGCGTCAGTGTAAAAGAAAAAAATATTTCACATTTTTATATAATTAAATTTCACATTTTTATATAATTAAATTTTATATAATTATTTTTATGTATTGTGTATCCATACAGCATCGGACTGGCAGTTAGTCGGCGATCGTCAAAAGTCCGGCTCTGAAAGCCTAATAAGGCCAGTGACAAAAAAAATTAGTCATGGAAACTACCCAATGACTTTGAACTCTAGGAGGCTTATATAAAGAAATTACAAAAATCCCAAAATTAAAAAAAATTGATGCGTTTGCTTTTTAATCACATAAAGTGAAATTTTGTACAAATTGGAATTACTGCATTAAAAATAAAACGTGCATATTTTGTATGCATTATCACGTGGTCTATGACTCACAAACTGATGTGATCTATATCTCAAAAACAGATTGAGATCTCTATTGGGTCAAAATATTTTAAATCCATTACTAATGATGTTCGTTGAGAAAAACTTATTGAATGACAATGTCGAAAAGGATCACATAATTGATGAAATAGCAGAAACTAGTAAAGAATTGAAAAGAAAATTTCGTTTAATGTTATCATAAAACCAAATTGTAAGTTTAATTTTAATTCTGTGATATAATATTATGAAATTATATAGATATGACTGATTTTGATATTATGTATAATTTATACATATGTACAGAGTACATAAGTACACAGTATAAAGACATTTATTTATAATAATTAAAAAATATTCATGTACATGTATCTTTTATTTTATTTTTATTTCAACTTTACTAAGTTCCTAAACATTATTCATTGCACGTTATATTAATAAGTGCCTGAAATATAAGTTGTAAAAAACATTACGCACTGTTTACTTTTGATTATAATCTTTATATTGCTAATTATATGTATAGATCGCATTAAATTTGATTAAATATTACCGGTACAAGTAAGTATAGTTACATATAATTTTATACAGGAGGGGGGGGGGGGCGTGACATTTTGTCGCTGAGGGCCCAAAGATGAGCCAGTCCGACGCTGTATATATATAAAGTAAAGAGAAGAAATTAAGAAATATCACCAAAATAAAAAAGAAAATTAGGAAATATCATAGCATGTAAAAGATCATTTTATCATTAATACTAGGGATATCTGAAAAATATCCGGTATTATCCGGCACTTTTTTACTATCCGATCAGATCGCTGGATATCATTAATATCCGGGAATATATCCGATTGAAATTTGATATAATTAAATTGTTGATTTTTTCTTATAAAAATGTTCTAGAAATAAGTATGCATATTTATGATGCTATAATATACTATTCATTGTTGCAAAATTACAATCTTTTTCTCTATAGGTTTTTTAGAAGACACTTTCTTCGAATCCGGTCGGATATCTGAGTCGAAGAAATCGTCTTCTCGGATATCCGATGTTACATTCCGTCCGGATATCCGATATCTGGTATCTGGTAATTTTACGATCCAGTACATCCCTAATTAATACAATAACACCTTTTGCGTAGAAAAAAAACTACTTCAAAATTTAATTGATCCAATTCGCTTTGGTCTACTCTAAATATTGTTAAGAATTGACGTCAGAGGCCGATAACAAAACTGTAATTTTCTAACTTTTTTCGTTTTTTGCATAAAGTCGACCGGTTTGAATCATTGCTGCAACATTCCAATAATATTAAGATATCTTTTTTGTTATAACCGAACGAGTTCAAGAAATGTTGCACTGACATTTTTGTCAGTGCAGTTTCGAGCAAACAATACTAGTTAGGCAGCAAAAAATTACAAATAATGGATAAAGAAAGACTAAAATTATTTATTATAAATTATTAGAAACAAGTAGTAGCGATGATGAAATAGAAGGTATGTTAATGTATAATAAAAGAAGAAAGGCCAAAAGATAAAAATTATGTGAACATCGGACAAATGAACACTCGGACAAAGAAGTACATAATTATGTATAATAAAAAACAAATACTTTTGATAATGAAAATATTTATGTTTACTATCATTAGTTGTAATATATGTTATTAGTTTCAAACTTAATTTTGTACCAAGTCACATCAATCTAATGTAGTTCTGCACTTGCATCGTGTCAGGACAGCATCGTGTCAGTGCATATGTGCCATTAGCTAACGAAATGACTGAGCTGTTAAATAATAGATCGATACATTTTTTATTTAAATATAAAAATTGATTATATTAATTATATTAATTATTATATCATAAAAACAGCTGTTAAACTAAAAGATTGTACTACATAAATATTGTAAAAAATTATATTTTTATATTATCATTGTAACAATTAAAAAATTACAATTTGCAATGTTTCTAAAATATTACAGACATATTACTGATATTTTACAGACATATTATTAATTTACATTTCTGTAATATCTCTGCAATATTACATTGCAATCTGTAATATTGCAACATTGTAGCAATATCACTTCAATCTTCTGTGCTGTATGGGAATAAGTTACTGAAGTTTCTTCAAAGAAAGAATTGCGAAACATTTTCCTATATGATATAAAATAAAAAATTCAAAACTTCTCTCCCATTTTCTTTCTTTCCAGATAAAAGATATCAATGAACACAAAAGAAAGAAATTATGTTGAAACTAATGAGCATTAATAAATATCTTGAGTATTCATTAATAAATAAATATCTTGAGAAATTGTTTAACTTTATTTCCAGCTTAGCTCGACAGGAATTGATGATTTTTTTTATTTAATAGTTAAATATGCAATAAATAAAATTATATCAAACTTATAAAACTTAACGAAATCCTGCCAATAAAAGTCGTGTCTTCTTTCGCATACTTTCGCAATCGTCACACTTTGACCTTCAACATTCTTGGAATCATTGGAAATGCAAAGCAAATAGCAGAAAGATCCGTCGAATTATTCAATATCCGACATTACAAAAATCAATGGAAAAAATTTCGATATATTATTTGTTTGCGTTTAAGTACGTGGTTTAACAAATATAAATATTACATCGGTTATCAAGTTTATCAGTGACACATACATTTCATACGTTTAATAGCATGTTCTCAACCAATCATGTAATTTCTTTAAGTCTTTTGAATGAAAGATAATAATAATCACAACCGCACTGATAGTGTATCGTTTTCACACGTTCTTGGTACTAGTTTCATAGGATTACTTAAGATAAACAATGAGATATAATCGAACAGTATATATATATATATATATATATATATATATATATATATATATATATATATATACATATATATATACGCACATATCATGAAAAAGAAAAGGTACGCATGTACATTTACAAATCTGTAATAAATTTGCAATAATAATTTTCAATAATTTCTTTAAATATTTTCTAAAAAATTACTTAATTTAAATATTTATATTAATTGCAAAAATTAAAAAAAACAAAGAACATAAAAAACCACAGCACAGGTTGTCGGTTGTGATGATTAAAACTTTATTCAATAATGAATTATTCAAGCGTTAATCAATACCCATATCAATAAATAAGCGATTAAACGTTTCGGCCACAATCTGGCCATCTTCAGTAATTAAACATCCTTTCAAAACGCAAAAATTTTTTACATTCAGTCGAAATAATTACATCGGTCGTATGTTAAAATAGATTAAAAGTGTTCTTATTAGTGTGACGGTGATCGTGCCGCAATATTACAACCGCTTATATGACAGGATAAATTAATTGCATTATTTAATAACGCAAAAATGATATTTAATAAATAATAAATAGATAACGGTTACCTTATATATTCATTTTATATTAATGTATGCTGATTAAAGTTCTTCACAGACACAAACCTTCAAATGTCTTAGTCTTTTTGTTCTAGGACTTTTGAAAAGTCTTATATTTTATATTAAAAAATTTAAAAAAATCGATATAATTCCTTTTTATTATATTTGTACATGTATCAATAATATGTTTATGATTTTAGTTTTTCGCTCGATTTCATTTTCAGAATTACCGGAACGAACGACATGGACATAACGGGCGCCTCATTCCTTTGAGATGCTTTACATAAGCCCCTCTTGCTTCTCACGAACAGAATGCTTGATTTTCATGCTTGCCTTTTTGGAAATCTTAACGTGCTTCTTGGAATTAGAAAATAAAATACAGTTTTTTTCACAGTGTTTTATACCGTAAAATTTTTCGAAATATTGAAAAATATACTTTTTTTTTGTCCGACAGTTTTTTCCGGAACATATATGTGTACAGTATAATCCATGATGTATTATATACAAATACAACGGAAGTAGCTCATTACTTGTAACAAAGTTACAATTACAAGTTATTTTTTTAGTAACCTTACTGGTAACTGCGTTACTTTTTTTTTGATAACTGTAACGGTAATGTAGTTACATTTTTTTGGTAACGAATTTTACAGTTACTTTTATCGTTATTTTGCACACGATTCGATTAGACACAAGCTACTCATAGCATTTGAAACTAAAAAGTCTCTAAGCACCCGCCCGCTGTGATTAGTGATCGTTGATTCTAAAATAGTAACGAAAAGGTATCTTCTCAAGTAACGATAATTGTAACAAGTTACTTTTTTAAAAATTAATAACTATTATAGTAACTTGTTACTTTTTCTACTTGATAACGAGTAACTGTAACTTGTTACTTTTAAAAAGTAATTTTCCATTTCCTGATTATACAATATTCATAACTAATGTTAATAAAAAAGTAAAGTTAATGTTAAAAAGATTTATTTGGACTATTTTTCCGATTACAAGATGTGATAACCTTCCGAAAGTTTTGGAACAAAAACTAAGACATTTGAAGGTTTGTGCCCATGAGAACTTTTAATTAGCTTGACATGAACTACAGAAGAATATATTTTTAAAATTAAAGGTTTTGAAATATCTTATATGTACACTGCTCAAAAAAATTATGGCATAGATAAGTTGTGAGCAAAAATTGGCCATAACTTATCTATGCCATAATTTTTTTTCTTATTGTTTTACTTTAAAGTTACTCTTGCATTTTTGATATATACTATATTACCTGCATTATCAAATATGCACCATGACAAGATGGACTAATTTCTTCCTGCGGAATGTCATTCTAGATTTGTACTAGATAATGGGTCATAGATTAAGAGATTTGGCAAGACAACCTGTCAATCTCAGAAATTTATCACAAGCTCCAGTACAAATCTGAAATAACATTCCACAGAAAGAAATTAAGGCCTGCATTAATATGAGGAATAATCTGCAAGCAGTAATCGAGCAACGCGGAGGCAACACGCGTTATTGAAATTTACACACAGAAACACGATGTGCAAAATCTACATACACAGAAACATGCAAAATCCATCCAACAATCTCGTGGTGCATATCCGATAATGACGGTAGTATATGTAAAAAATGCAAGGGTAACTTTAAAGTGCTGTAACTTTGCGAAAAAAAATCACAGCGACTCATTTTTTTTCTTTAATTAAAAGGGAAAATTCGAACTTTATGCCGCTGCAAACGGCATTTCCTCCCAAAAAACTTTATAAAGTCCGTGAATTCCGTCAAACTTCGAAATTTTCAATATGATAAACACACACTCTCATATTTTTGAAAGTTACAGTAGTATGGGTGCATCATATTTAAAATCTGGCCATAGTGTCTTAAAATAGAGATTTCAAGCTTTAATTAAAAAAAAAAAACATTATTCTATGATAATTTTTCGCAAATCGTTAGTCAAAGTTGGCCAATTTTTGCCCACAATTTTTCTATACCATAATTTTTTTGAGCAGTGTATATCTGTGTTTATATTTGTATACTTCTCTGATTATAAGTCTCAAAATAATTGATTTCTCACTTCAACTTAGATTAATTTCCATCGATAAAAACGAATTGATTATATATATATATATATATATATATATATATATATGTAACTATTTCCTTGTTGTAAAGCAATTACCCAACTATAATTCTGCGAAGAAATTATTTGCATAAATGCATAACGACTTACATGAACATAGATTTACCCAATATTATACAGCTTGTAACACTGATGTCTTTTTTAACGAGGAATATAGATAAATAAAAACCTAACCATGAATATACGATTACTGTTAATTACCAATAAATTACAAACTTCGAAGAAAGGCTCATAATAGTATTTTTTTTTATTATTCACGAGAAAAAAATATACAAGACGATTATTGCAAATTAAAATATAATAAATAATAAGTACGAAATTATATTATATATCATAAATGTAACTTCGTGCAAAAAGTTTTACCGATTTTCTATTGTACCTTTTAATTCAAATAAAATGCCATATTTTTTATAGTAAATACGGAATGTGGTTCCTTTCTTGTTTATACTATATGCTTACGCTAAAAGATGCTATAAATATGTTTCGTTATAAAGAAACATATTTTCATCGAGATCCCGGATTAGGAAAATACTAAGAATCATGGCTTAGCTTTTTATTATGATAATTTGTAATTACTTCTTCTAAAATACATTAAGAAATCTTCTATGAATCTTATCAGTTGATCTTCTATCTGCTATAATAATGCAATTTTTAATCTTATTAAAAATTTTAAAATTTATTAGTTTTGAATTATATAGAATTATAGAAGCACAAGACTATATATTTTTAATCATTCATCTTTTTGAAGTTTTATAGTTTTTACACAAACAAAATAGTCCCAAAAGTATATAACAATATATAACATTTTAACTATAGACACTAATTAAAATCGAAGAATGTTGAGCTGCAGCATTTTACGCAGTGCAAATGATTTTTTCGAAAAGAATTTAATAAGAGAATAAAAATGTAGAAAAAAAAATCATTTTTCTCTTACTATTGCTACGCATTTTCTTTCATATTACAATATCAAATTAAAAAAAAATTGTTTGGTTTATAACATCATATAAATAAAGTTTGATGTGTTCAACATCAAATTGTTATATTTTCTTATACAACAAAATTTATACACGCCTAAATTTACATTTATATCTAGGCATATATAAATTTATATTTTAATTATAATTTTTATTTCGTATGATATGACGTATAAGAAAAAAATAATTAATATGTATATGAGAGTATGGCAATTATAAAAGAGTGTAAAAAGCTTATCTCAAAAAGAGGAAGTATTATATTTATCTAAACCCACGATGCTTCCGATTTTCACAGTATCATGTTCGACATTTATAGCTTAAAAATAAATGAGAACTGAAAGTAAATTGTAATAACAAAATAATATATAGCAATAAAAATAATATATAACAATACAAATGTATCTTTAAATTTGTTTAAATAGATATCAGAATAAGGGCATTGCCGAAGATAAAACTATATACAACTTGAAAGATGATTATTCATCGTGAAACATGGTTTTTAACATTGGCTATTGTTCTGGATAGCATTTTTGCTCTTTATTGTCCAACGAATCAAGCATGTATTTGTCAACCAAATTACGATGGAGGAATCGAAATAAACTGTCTAATGAAGAACGACTCCTCGTTTGTCGTGAATATTCAACCAGGCGAATATATAAAAGTACGTGCCTATACTTAGTCACGAACATTCTGCATTTGTAACATTTGTAACATTTGCCAAATAGTAGCAAAGATCTATGCATATCTACTATAGTCAACATATGACCCAACAATTAAATTAATAGATTAAATAAATAGAATTAAAAATTTGTCTCAATGAATTAAAGATCTTATACAATATATACTCAAGAATTTGGACACAGACTACAAACTAATTGGTACCAGCGATATTACAAAATAAAGATTCAAAATTCTTCATGACTTTTTTTCATATTAGATAAAGTGTCTTATTTTTCTTTTTATCAATCGTTCAATAGATGAATCCAAAATTTGAAAGGAAACAGATAAATTTACGAATATTCATTATTAATATATTTTCTATTCCGTTTTGCTTTAGAGGTTTTCCAAAAATATTTGAAAGCATAATATCATTTAAATTCTTAATAAATTTATAAATCTTTATACTGTATTGTTATTTAATGCCCATTATCAGATTAGAGATTGAGATTAAGATTTAACTCGAGTTTATTAAAAAAAAAACGAGTTTATTAAATTTAATATTTCTTTTTTTTGATTATTTAAATTCAATCTCAATTTCAATCTCTAGTCTGATACAGAGACAAGACGTTTTTATAAATTTTCTATGCTATTTTCTGATATATTTTTTTTAATCAGTTTGCATTAATAAATATTTTTTTTCTCATACAGATCGAATGTATTAATTCACCAGAATGGTCAGATTTCAATCTGGAAATATCATCTTTAATGAAGAATGAGAGTATCAAATCAATATTTTTCTACATGTGTGATTTACCGACCAACAAAAGTTTGGGTGAAATCACGCAAACGCTAGGAGTTACCGAAGTGAACAAATTAATCTTTCAATCGTACAAGAATTTGAGCTTCGCCCTGGTCAAGCATCATTTGGACGATTTCGAGAATTTGAAATTTCTGGTCTTATCGAGCAATAACGTGACTTATGTGGATAAAGATCTATTAGCTGGTCTAGTCAACTTAACGGGACTTAATTTGCGTGATAACAATTTACATCTAGTTACCGGAGTTTTCAACTATACCCCTGGATTAGAATGGATTGAATTGGGCAACAATGCTCTGCGATCAATAGAACTGGGCACATTTGACAATCTGAAAAATCTGACATTGCTTAATCTGTGGAAAAATCATTTAACAGAACCTCAATCGGGAATTTTTGATGAACTTATCGCTCTGAAGAGCCTCGATCTCAATGGGAATAACATGATTAAGTTACCGGATGACATTTTTGCGAAGCTTGAAAACCTAGAGGTTCTTAACTTATCTCGAAACAATTTCACACATTTACCGAGAAATCTGTTACAAAATAACACGAAGCTATATACTGTCTCTCTGTTCGACAACAAGAGAAATATGACAACCTTACCAAATAAATTTTTTGCTAATTTAACGGAATTAAAGGTGTTAAAATTAAGGAAAAATGGATTTGTTACACTACCAGAAGATCTCTTTTGGGGATGCACTTCGTTATCTAATATCACTTTGGAACGAAATTATCTTCGAACTTTACCTGTGCACATATTCCGTGATTTAAAGAAACTCGAAAAATTGGAACTAAATTTTAATGATCTTGAAACATTGCCTGATAATATTTTCTCTAACACCAATCGATTAGTAAACTTAGATTTATCAAAAAATCGAATTACTTTCATTTCCAGGTATATGTTTAAATCATTGTTATTATATCTATATGAATAATGACGATTGCTTATGTCTTTCATATATTTTTATCAATGCATAATTCTTTATAGGTATCTATTCAACGGATTGAATGCTTTAAAGGAATTAAATATGGAAGAAAATCAACTGATGACAATTTCTAGTCACAGTTTCAGTTTCTTAAAAGCATTGAAAATTGCCAAGTTTTCTAACAATTATCTTACGTTAGAAGATTCTTATCACGAATATCCTGATCCATTTGGATCGAAATCGCCTTTTTATGATTGTGTGTCATTAGAGGAATTATATTTAGCTAATAATAATATTTCAAAAATATTTAGCGATTGGATTTTGAGCGACTTAGGACTTCGAAAATTAGATCTTAAATACAACAATATATCTTTAATAACCGTAAGTAAAAGTATATGGGAAAAATCACCTTTAAAATTAAAATACATTTGAGATATTTGATATAATTTATAAGACAATAAAATATTTAACGTTACTTCTTCTTTTTTTTTCAGACTGAAGATTTACAGTTTGTATCGCGTGACATTGAAGTGGATTTGACTCATAATAAAATAGAGCATATCTTTTTACGTAGTGCTGAACAAATAGTGAGTTATCAGGAGGATGCCCATGATGCGAAAATATTAGTAAATGACAATCCATTACATTGTGATTGCGGATTATATGATTTTCTACGTTATATCGAAGGCAAAATGCATCCCAATGTCCCAAATTATTTTCAAATAATACCAGGAAATTTAAGTTGTCAAAGCCCAAAGGACTTAGAGAACGAACCTGTTACAAATTTAAAATCCGAATCATTAACATGTATAGTAGAGAATTCTAATGTGTGTCCTAAAAAGTGCACTTGTTTAGTAAGACCTGAAGGTAGTGCGTTCATATTTGATTGTTCTAACAAAAACTTGAGTAGTGTGCCAAGCGATATAAAAAAACCTGATAGTTCCTTTCAATTCGAACTGAATTTCTCTGGCAACCAATTAACTCATATGCCAAATTTGAAAGCAATGGGACTTGAACCAGTGAAGAAGCTTATTTTATCTCATAACAACATTGATGAAATTTCTCTGGATGGATTGTCCAGCACAATACAGGTGCACAAATTTACAATCTTTTATTTAGATGATAAAATATTTTATTAATAAAAAAGAATTAAAAAATTTAGTACAATTATTCATATACATGTAGAAATGTTTAAAAAATGTTCAATTAACAAGGCGTGCAGATCTTAATTTTTTCAGATCACTCTATATGTAGTTATAATGATAAAAAAAAAGGTATGGAATTGCATTTTAGTTAAAAAATATCAAATTCTATTTTAGGTTTTGGAACTACATAATAACAACGTATCAAGAATACATCCTGATGTGTTAGAATTCCTGAAACAGTCAATGAATTTAACTCGACTGACGTTACACGAAAACCCATGGGAATGCGATTGCAAAGCTAAAGATTTTCGAAATTTCATTCAAACGAATTTAGTGACGATGCCTGATCTACTTAAAGTGAAATGTCCGGGAAAGAATACTTCTGTATCGGAAATGACCGTCACTGATTTTTGCCCATTGTATACGACAAGAATTATCGGTATTAGTGTAGCAATTTCTTTTATTGGTTTTCTTATCGGCTTCTTTGGATTATTATATTACAAATACCAACGGCAAATTAAAGTATGGCTTTTCGTCCATCAATGGTGCTTATGGTTCGTAACTGAAGAGGAGTTGGATAAAGAAAAAGTGTATGACGCATTCGTGAGTTACTCGCACAAGGATCACGACTTTGTCGTCGACGAATTGGTGTCTAAGTTGGAGAATAGCCCAATGTCATTTAAGTTGTGCCTTCATTATCGGGATTGGGTAGCGGGCGAGTGGATACCAGCGAATATTGCTAGCTCCGTAGAAAATTCCAGACGGACGATAGTCGTGTTATCACCGAATTTCTTAGAGAGTGTCTGGGGAAGAATGGAATTTCGGGCTGCCCACAGTCAAGCGTTGAGCGAAGGTCGGGCGCGAGTAATATTAATCCTCTATGGTGATATCGGACCTACTGACAACTTGGATCCAGAACTAAAGGCGTATATAAGTATGAACACGTATGTCAAATGGGGAGATCCCTGGTTTTGGGACAAATTGAGATACGCACTGCCGCATGAACCCAAACTTGCAAAGAACGCCGGAAAGAAAATCTTTGAAAATCATCAACTGTGTATTCAAGCGAATAGGGATAAAAAGGAGCTCATCTATCCAATTGTAATTCCTGAGACTCCACCGACCACTACACCGCCAGCTGACACACTTAAAAAGTTCATCTGTGATAAAGGATCAGAGGAACAATTATTTTTAAATGATTGCGTACAAAAATCGTGTAAGTTGAACGGAAACGTCCCGATCGTTCTCTCACCCGAACGTTTAATGAAACATGATAATGAAGAATGTCTTGTCTGATAGCACAAAAGTAGAAGTACGAAAAATAATAATTAAAGATCATTTATAAATCCGTCTTTTATATATGCAATGTTAACGTTTTGATATATGTATATATATATATATATATATATATATATATATATATATATATATTTTTTTTTTTTAAGAAGGTTTGATCTTAATTTTCTGAATCTTCAAATGAAACGGTTAGATAATGATACAAATTTAAGAAAGCGAAAAAAGCAAGGAAAAATAAGTAATTGACTGATGTTAGAGTAAACTTAATAGATATATAAATAATATAACATAAATAACATAGAAGTCAAAACGTGATTAAAACTTAAAACAATGTGATTAAAAAGGCATACATCACGAGCGCAAGAGCAGTGAAATATTTATATTTTAATAGATTACAATAGAAGAAAAACAATACAATAAAATAGGCATTTCGGCCTTATATCAGGCCATCTTCAGTATTACAAAATTAATATGTATTATAATGTTGAGAACACATAATTTTATTCTCGTTATAATAATGAGATAAAACATTTTAACACGCTCGATTACAATTATATATTATAATTATATATTATACGATTACAATTATATATTATATATTATTTTCAAAGCGCTTGATGCTTAGGTTATTGTTAAATTTTTTTTTTAGTCAATAAAATCATGTCAAATACTCCAAAAGCCAATTGTCGTTTTTTTTTGTCACAAAAGTTAGTCGATCTTATTGAAATACATAATTTCCAGATTCTATTAAATGTGAAATTTATAAATAATATTAATAGCTCTTCAATTGAAAAATTAAATTAAATTGTGATATATATATATATATATATATATATATATATATTGTATTGTTTTTATTCTATTGTAATCTATTAAAATATAAATATTTCGCTGCTAACATCTTGCGCTCGTGGTGTATGCCTTTTTAATCACATTGTAATATTAACATATTTTAGTGATTCAATATAATATTAACATATTTTAGCGATTCCTAAATTAAATAATTTTCAGAAATAACTCATTCAAATAATTTGATAAAATATTATCACTATTAATATATTACTATCAATCGTTATTTACATTTTAAAGTATATCATAACAATGTTTTATTGTATTACTATTAATCTAAGTTTTCAAGAAATATCTATTAGGTGTTGGAATTAATTCGTAGCGTTTTTAATGAAAGAATGTTATTTATTTCACATGAGCATTAAAAAATACATTAATGAAAGTACTTCCCATCACTTGTAAAACGCTACGAATTAATTCCAACACCTAATAATAATGTTTGGTCCTCCTGTGATAGGAGGAATAAACATTACTCCTATTGGTTGTTTAAGATCCCAAAATAAAATTTTTGTAAATTATTACAAATTAGCTTCAATTACGCGAATGTTATATAATATTTTAAAATGTTTATTCCTCTCGTAAATGTATCTTTAATATGTTATAGTTTTTCATGCAATATTTTAAATTTAAGACATATTAAAAAAATATAGCTTTTATTATACGAAAATACTCAAGGATTATTTTATACATTGTGATATACTTAATTTAGTCATAAAATATATTGTAAAATAATGTAATATTATAATTAAAAAATAGTTCATATAAGATGTGTCCTATATCTTTTATTAGCATTAATTTTTAAGAATAATTATTTCATCAAGTTTTTTAAACAATGATATAATTTAAGAATAGGATACATTCTATATAAATTGAAATTATTAGAATCTGATTGAAATTTTTACTGAAACTAAACCGAAACACTCGGCTACATGTCAATTTCAAATCGAAATCGAAATCGAAACCAAAATTTAAAAATAGAAATCCTATAAATAAAGATCATATATATAGATATACTCATATATCACATATTTTTTCTTCATAAATATCAAAATTTAATGAAAAACAATTAAATTTCGACCAAAATCGAAAACTGAAATAATTACACATATTGAAATTAACTTATAAAGAAAAGCTATATGATTTTTCAATCGAAATGATGAAACTGATACGTAACGAGTATTCGTTTCCAGTTGTAATAAAAATTTCAGATTCTAGAAATTATTAAAACCTGACAAAGTAAAGTACCTGACAAAAGTTAATTGTACTTTAGAAAATGCTGTCATGCATCAGGATATGCAAACACATATATAGTATAAAGTATCCTGTTTTTTAATGCATATTCTTTTATGTCTCCATTTTTTAACCAATGTGACATATAGTTGTTCTTATAAAGAGATCAAAGCATGTATAATTTTTCAATTTATTATTCAATTATTTTATAAGAACTTTAAAAATAAAAAATATATTTTATGATGCAAAAAGATAAGTAGAACTGTATGATAAATCAATATATATTAGGTGTTGGAATTAATTCGTAGCGTTTTTTAATGAAAGAATGTTATTTATTTCACATGAGCATTAAAAAATACATTAATGAAAGTACTTCCCATCACTTGTAAAACGCTACGAATTAATTCCAACACCTAATAAATATTGCAAATATATGATAATCTTTTTATAATTTGTTATACTTGTATAAAGAAATCTATAACGTGCCGTATATGTATATATATTATATACATATAACGCATAAAAATCTGAGAAGAAATATGCAAAATGAATGAATTATAAATACGTGATAATGCATGTGTGTGTGTGTATATATATATATATATATATATATATATATATATATATTCGAAGCTTTATAATTAATTACAAATACATTAGACTTTCAAGATTATAAATTTGTTGCAAATAATGTCTTTCTTAGACATTCTTGCTAAGGAAATATAGTTAAATTATATGGAAAGAATCTTCGAAATATTATATATAATTATTAGAAGGAAAGTTTCAAGTAAGCCTAAAATTACATATATGTATAAATAAAAATATAATTTAAAGTTTACTTTTTTTCTTATACCTTACTTTTGAAAAATTTCCTTTGTATTTTATCGATAAAATGAAACTACTAATTTCCATGAAATTGTATAATTTTGATACATCTTGAAAACTAACGTGGTTATAATTTTAAAACATATAAAAAGAAGAGCATAAAAAAACCATAGCACAAGTTATAGTTTGTGATATTTAAAGTTTGTATAATTTTGACTTACCAATAGCAGTTTCGGTTCACCGATGCCTATGGATTCGTTACATATAAATCTTACTTCGGACGTGTAAGAATCTATTACAAAAAAATGTAATTTTAATATAGAGTTGAAAATTAATCATGAATACATTAATGAAATAAAAATATTGAACTCACTGTTATTACATTTACTACCATTTGAATATTTAAGTTTTACATCGTTACGGCTGTAATCAAAGATCACACTTCCCAGTGATCCGTAACCATTATATTCATGACATATGGCAGAACCATTGCAATATTTCTCTCCACCACAAATACTTATAGCATATTCTTTGCCTTGTCTGCTTTTCACCTAGTTTTATTTTTATTTCTGATAAGCGTTTTTAAAATATTATTAACAGACATTATATGTTATGTATTATATGCAAAAGATATTGTTAACAGTAACAAAGCTGATTGGATAATCGAGACATAATCCTAATGTGTATAGTCATAATGTAAGTTATCATTTATATTTCACTCACGTGATGTATTTGTTGCGTTTTGTCTAACAAAGAAAGGTCATATTCATATGAGAGGAAACTATCCTTTATAGTACATGGTGCCGTCCAACTTCCTATCACAGCACCACATGCTATACTAGTATTCCATTCAAATACATAAGTACAATTAACATAATGTTTATATACTGGAAGTCCCTAAAACACAAAAAAACATTAGAGAATATACTAATTTTTTTTATAAAATAAAGATTTTATCCATAAATTTAAGTAGTTCTATGCTTATTTAAAGATGTTATTCTTTTAATGTTTAATAAAACTCCAACAAAATAATGACTTTCTTTAAAATTATTTCAATATAAAGTTTGATCTCAATTTCAATGATAGATTTATCATTATAAATATTAAAATTCAGATTAAAAATTTCTTTTCTAGAAATTACTGTATGCTATTACCTGATTGTTATTATCGCAAATAAATATAAAATTCGAAGATATCGTTTTAGTTGGATTCTCAGGACATTGTGATCCATTGACATAACGTAGTATTGTTTGTAAATCTTTATTTAATGTTGGACTATCTTCGGGAAATCCTAAACTCTAAATTATTATAATAAAAATATAGATATTATTAATTTAGATATTATTAATAAGTCACTATACAGTATCAATTATAATATCACTAATTGTTTAAAGTTTAAATAAATTTGTACCCACAATTTCATTCGTATATTCATTCTTTGAAGTTACCGAAACCTTACAAGCAGCACTACCATGTGCACATAAAAGACCTTGAGTAGAAATCAATGGTCGACATATATTTATGTGAAATTCCGTATCGTTGGCTTTAATGATATAATTATTTGTAGACTGTATAAGAGGAGTTAAATTGATTTCATCATCAATATCGGTAGTACATTTAATCTATACAAAAGAATAATTCTTCATTGATTATGTCAAGAGAAAAACCAGTAGCATGTATATAATTATGCTTACTTTTTTCTCACAAACTAAATCTGTATTCCAGTGTATAATAGTTTGACAAGTAAATTCTTTTATGAGCAATGGTCGACTAGGCAATCCTTGAGGTTCACAAAAAAATCTGATAAGTGTATAGTGACTCATTCCATTTTCGCATAAATCTCCATTGGTATAATTTAAATAGGGACCACTTTGCTGCCATGTTAAGTTCGCGTTAGCTTGTCCTAACGATGTACCATATTTTGAGTTACATATTCCTACATAAAGAATTGATAGATAAAATTTAGATCCATCACATAATCACAATATGCAATATAGTTTCATGATATGATGTAGCACCTGTTTTATCCCCACATGTATTATCCATAAGCGCATTGCAAACTCTAAATTTGTATTTTACACCATTTACATTTGTAACAGTGAAGTCTTTGTTCATTAATGTTTGTAAATCATATCTGCATATTACAAAATATATAATTAAGTTATAAACATGTTGTATAGGTAAAACATATAATATAAAAGAAATATTCTTACGTAAAATTTGTAATTGGATTCGTAACATTGCATTTGCCTGCTCTTTTAGCACTATAATCACGAAGAGTCTCAATATCACATGCTGCAGCAGTATACCATACTAATTGATAGTGACAATCTTCTATCCCACTTCCCAAAATATATTCTGGAGGACCCTGATAACAACATTATAATATTCATAAAGCATTTTTTTTATATATATGTACATGTAAATATGTACAATGTTTTATATATATGTTTTTGGCACTTTTCAGCAAGGACACAAATCCAATTTTTTATTATCTGGTTAAGCTTAATATGATGTTTTATCCTATATGGGTTTCACCCATGATATCATCATAGATGAAGCTCATTGGATAAAATATCAGATTAAGCTTAATTACAAATTAACCAGAAAATAAGAAACCAGACCATGATGTGACAGTGAATCGTTTCATCTTTGTTTAACATTAGCAAACAACAAGGCTATAATAATTTACTATATTATACGTCCTTGATAGAAAATGTCCTTTGTTATTAGCTGCTGTTATACCTTAGCTTCCAAATCACATCTAAAATGAATAGTTGTTTTAACATGTGGAGTTGTAACATTTTGTGTGCATAACGCACCATCTTGATATTCTATTTGTAATGTTCCATCTTTAAAGAAAGGAGGCTTTTGTACTTCTCCTAAACTTAAATATCTATAATAAAATAAAACAAAAATCAATTTATTTTTAAAGAAAAAGATTTACCCTTATACAAAAATTATACAATCAAATTATATAAATATTATATTTACGTTACAATTAATTTTAATAAAAAATCTGCTTGTTGATACCTACCTATTAGGTTTTTCAGGATCGTCTAAGCATGCTCCAGATTTAATTGGACACATGATACCATGATGTAGTATAGACTGGCAGACATTTAATATTATTTTAGGTGATTTTGTTTTATTTTTTATATGCAAAGGAATCACATAATTTTCTGAAGGTCTTGTTAAAAGACTTAAATCATAATAATGTCCAGCATTAACAACTGTACAATTTGTTTGGGTTCTAGGTAAACAAGCTAACGCAGTCTTCCATATCATATATAAGTTACATTGTTGATCACCCTAAAATATTTTTATTACACATTTCACTTGATATAAATATATTTTTTTTAAACTACTTACATGCGAAAATAATTCAGGATATGAATTAGTCTCTGCATCATAATCACAAAACATAATAACTGTCACTGTATAATTGGTTCCATGTAAACAATCATCACCAGTAAAATTAAATAAAATTCTTCTTTGTTCATTATCTAATTTTGGAGGAAACCTTCCTGTTTGTAAAAAAATTAATTCCTTTATCAGACTTATGATAATATACTTTAATATATAAAAATATAATTTAAATTGTACAACATTACCTATTCCTTTTTCTGTATTGTTTTTTATTAGACATATTGCGTAGCCATCTTGGTTATTACATTTTTTAATTAATGGAGAACATAGTTGCATACGTATCGTCTCATAATCATGCTTGATGATAATATCTTCTTTATCTGATGTTAGTTTTGTTAAATTATATATAAAACTTAACTTACGTTCAGGTACTTCACAATATTTTGAAGGATTGACGGTTAAAACCTACAATAAAAAAAATTTCTAATTTTTTAAATTAATTCAGATAAACATGTCATCAAGAATAAAGTAGCCACTTTATTAAGATCAATTAAGCAAATGTAAATAACAAAATTCAGATATTTAATCAGTATTATTTCTGGACAAATTATCTGCTTAAAACAAGTAAATAATATGTATAAATGCATAAATATATAATGGTGATTTGAAGTTTATATAGTTAAAAAGGTAAACACAAAATTAAATATGCATTACGTACAGCCGAAGTAATAATAGCCGATAAAGACGAAAGAAAAAGTAATCCATTCAATTTTGACATTGTTATGGAATCAGGTTTTTCCCATTACATTATTTATTGAACTTGATTCGTGACACGCAACATAAGATACAGAATAACGACGATGAAAATGTCGTCCGACAAATTCAGCTGACAATTCGAATCACATGCGATATGACACAAGTAACAACGCACTAGGGTGGGGACACCGCCATGTTTTTTGTTTCTTCGCATAGAAATAATGCCGGTGATGATGGAGGAAATTTCTTGAGACGAATTTTGTACGGTTCTGCGCAGATTCACCACGATAATTTTGAAATTACAGCTCGAGAGACAGAAATGAGTACTTGCCAAATATGTAAAAAAAATGATCATTGAAAAGTATAAATTAGAAATATATATTTTTATTATATTAAAAAAAAAACATTAATATTGAAGTGGGAAAAAGCTCATGGAAAATAAATTTTTATTATGGTAAAGGATATAAAATGAAATTCATTATATTATGTTGATGCAATCGGGCCTAAGAGTAAGAAACTGAAAATACGATATTAATTTCATGATTAGTTTCGTAGACATGTATATATGTTTAAAACTTAATAATATTCGATGTTTATTTAAAACTGTAATTTTACGGTTATCATCCGAGTTTGATTATCAATAGAGACTGCAGAGAAAAAATTGTAATTTGTCGGCAATATATAAGATATTATAACATTAAAAGTATGTGCGTACTTATTTATACAGCATTTATAGATACAATAAAAGATCACGAAATTAATAATAAATTATCGAAATATTGATGTTAAAGGGATCCTAAACCAACAGGAATTACCGACAATTGCAGATTTCCAATTTCTCCGATTTAACTTTATAGATCACCAAATCCTTTTACACAATAAAAGTACGCATAAAAAAAACACCGGCCACACTAAATTTGACAAGAAAATCGAGGAAAAAATTAAAAGTTCACTTTATCTCAATTCTTTAAGGCTACGTTCTAAAACTTCCTTTCCGAGGAAAATTTTATTCGAAATATATAGTACACGTAACGTATACTATAGCATATAAAGCAAAATCTTCCTTGGAAGATTTGGAACATAGCCTAGGTGTAAGAATAATCTTAAGGGAGCGTTTATATTGACCATAACCATATGCCATAACCTGGGGGTCGATTCTGTATCTTCAAACAAGGTAAAAATTACAAAGTAAACAAATTTACTAAATGTTGACCAATGAAATTATTAATATTCTAGTAAATTTGCTCACTTTTGTAAGATATCAATACCAGAATCGATACCCTGTAAAAATTGACCAATCACCTTCGAATATTCCCTTCTTACCATCGAATGAGAGGGGAATATTTGATTGTGATTAGTTAATTCTTGTAAGATTACAGCATACGGTTACGGCCAAAATAAACGCTCCCAAAGACTTAAAACACCTATTGTAAATCCGGACTAAGTCTGTGGTCAAAGTCTCGCTACAAATGCTTTGAAGCATTTGATGGACCAATGAGAAGAAAGAATTTTACAAACTGACCAATTAAAAAACGCTTCAAAGCGTTTGCAACACGCGTTGACCTGGTACATTTATCAGCTGGGCGATACGAGTAGTGGGTAAAAAATATTTTTTACGCCACTGTAAAAATTGTCTCGTTGATTGGTTGCTGCTTCCGCTGCTTGACGCTTGCATGTGAATGCACCTTAATGCGCTCGTTGAAGTGAATAGAGCTTAATAGGAGCACATTGAAGTATGTGACGTGAACGAATTAACCTATAGGTTTATCGCGTCGCATACTCCAACATGCTTCAACATGTTCCTACCAGCATTTACTCATTTTAACGAGCGCGTTTGAGTGAGTAAGAAGTACGGTTGAAGGAAGTAGGAGCATGTTGGAGCATGATGTTACAAATTCTTTGAAACATTCTTTGATTGGTCAATTCGTAAAATTCTTTCTTTGATTGGTCAATCGAATGCTCAAAACATTTGTAATAAGACTTTAACCATACCTACAACGAATTTTTCAGTACTTTCCGCGCGTAGCTCAACAATTTGAAAATGACAATGTGAGGAAAATATTCGTTCAGTAGATGTATCATGTTGTACTTCGCATGAAAAAAATAACTGATAAAGAAGGAAAAAGCGAGAAAACGGATCTGAAAGAAACAGATCCAAGTATTATTATATAAAAATTGAGATATTCTATAGTCGATGACTCCAGAAAGAAGCCATTAGTTGTTACATTTGACAAATATCCAGAATTAAGGTAATCAGTTAATACCAAATTAAGGTAATTTCGGCTATTTTCTGTTATTATTATTTTCATTTTTATTTTTTTGACATGGTCTTTCATTTACTATCTGAAAATCTATTTTTATTAATGAGATCTATTATTCATCAGATGTTTTACCCAATTAATCTACTTTCCCGTCGACAAAGGGGCAAATTTGCTGCTTCTTGGCTTGCTTCAACGAATAGTGAGGCATCATTTAAGAAACTCTACACTTCTGATGCTATAAAGAAGATGAATGTTGAACAAACGTGGTACATTATATGTTATTTCATTTAGGCTCAATACTATTCTCTATTCAATATTTATAATGAATGCAATTTCATTAATTCTGATATTTTGTTTACATTTTATATTGTATCATCAGCAATGATATTCTGGAAGTAATACAGTCTTCTAATGGCAAATCAGATAATAGATTCAGTTTGTATCTGTCATCACAATTAATGTCCGGTATAACAAAAATTCATTCTTATCAGGTTGAATACTATGAGAGTAAGTTTTTATTCTAATTATTTATTAATGATATAATACAATGTATGTCTCTCAATCTACATAATACTTTATCACTTTTTAGAGGACATTTTTAAATTTGAACAAAATCTTGAACCTTCTGTATCAAAGAAGAAAGGGGATAAGTTTGATGATTTTAGGAATATTGAATGTCCTGACATAGAATTGCCTAAAGATTTTTTTAGCGCTCAACTCTTGAAAGAAGACTTACATATTCTTCCTGAAGATCAGCCCCATGATACGTTACAAATAGTTGTAAGTGAAGATCTCATATGTTTATAAACTTATTATTAGCAAATTTACTTATTTTTAAATCCTTATTCTTAACTGGATTCTGAAATATATTCTTTGCATTTCTAAATTTTTGCTCTTTGTAAATTTTATTCACTTCTGTTGTATTCAGAGTGTAATAAAATCTTTTTTATCCATAGATGCGAGATGCGGAACTCCTGAATTTTGGTTGCTTAAATGATGAAGAGTTGGAATTGTTTCTGTGTAACAATATGTCATTGTTAGTTTTTTATTCTTGTGTCTTTTTTTATATTATAATAACTTCTTAATTTTAGTTTAGCAAGCATTCTTTAGAAATATTCTGTAAGATTTTTAATTTTTCTTTACATTTATATCATTATCTTAAAATTAATTTATATTATTTTTAATACAAAGAATGATGTATAGTTTGCTATTAATAATTTTCTAATGATTTGCGAAATTTACATATTAGTGAAGAAAGAAACATTTTGGAGGGGTTGGCTGGTATAACAATTGCAGAAGGTAAGTATATTAATGGTATATCAAAAAAATAATGTGCAGATGTATTATTATATGTAAATTAAATTGTAATGAACAGAGGTTCATCGACATTCATCACAAGAAAACCTTAGTCCAGTGCTTGTGAATATATCAAAAAGAAGAACTAAGTCCAAAGGAAATTTATCTCTCACTCCACAAAAACGGCAACCGCAAATTCAACCCGAAACACCTACAAAGAAAAGACGCGTATGTTATACTGATTGTTTTAGAATTTAGTGAGAATATTTTAAATTCATAAAATAAAAAGTAAACGAGAATGTTTGCCATGACATAATGATAATAACTTTCTTTTCTTTTTGTTTGAAAAATCGAAAAATTATTTTTTATTACTTTTTATTTATTTAATTTTAAATTCTAATTCTTTATATTATTTTAGTTATCTTTTGAAACTGCAGCCATGCCTCCTGCAGAAGATGTGGCAGTATCCCTTGCAGAAGATTTGGCAATACCGGCTCCTGAATTGCCTGCAGAAAAAACGGGAATGTTAGTTCCTTCACAACAAATAGACATAGAATTAGAATCATTAAATTCAAGCTACTTTGTGATTAACAAGCATTCGAAAAAACGTAAAATTATTGATAAAGAGATTGTCTTAACTGATAAACAACTTTGGAAATGGCGTGAGAATGTAAATATTCATAGCAAGGTAAATTCCTAAAAAATAAATTATATAAATTTACAAAAAATATTTATATAAACTTACAATGAAATTCGAAATGAGAAATTTTAATCTGAATGAAGATGTTCTGATTAGATTCTTCCATTATATTTAGAAAATAGATAAGCCGAAAAAACGTTTGACATCAGTGATAAATCTTCTCAAGGAACCTTCATACTTATCTAAGCAATGGAACGCTAGTTTACGCAATCTTTTTGTTGATCACATCACCGGACCATTTACAAGTGTAGATGAAGATGTTGCACCTGCTGAATTTGTGCAATGTAGATATATTCAGATGTTTGTTAAATGTTCACGTTAATGCCAAACTTTATAATAAATAACGTCATACTTGTAGTTCAAGAAGCAATCCGTATAGAAGAGACAATTAACAAGCAAAATCTTCCTATGGAAGATTTGAGTACATTTGTGAAAACGGATACTGTAATTGCTGCTGAACCCATAGATAGTATTGTAAACGTTTTGCCAATGCCAATAGCTCACGCAGATGTGTCAGTGCCACCGTTACAGGAAGTAATACCGCATACGATTACTTTAGAAGAAGGCATTAGGTAATAGTCTATTTTATTATAAATAAAGAATAATTGATATTTATGTATATAAACTATTGATATATATATATATATATATATATATATACATATGCATATATATATATATATATATATATATACACACACATATATATATCTATTTAAAAATTAACTTGAAATTTAATTATTAAAGATTATTCAGTTTTGTTCAGTCTTTTAATTTTTCAATATTTTTTTCAATTTCTCAATATCTATTATTTGATATTTTATATTTGTTTAATATTTCAATTTTGCATCTTAATATTTTATCATTAAATTATACTATTTCAGCACTGTTGAGCACAGGCGAGATCAAGAAAAACTACCAAGTATAAGTAACATTGACGAAAGCTTGGAAGATATAAATGCTTTACTAGAAAGACAATCATTAGAAAGACATCTTTCGAAATCCATTTTAGGATCTCCTGCCACGTATTTTGAATTTTTTGTTGTTGTCCAATAAAGAGTTAAACATAACAATATTCTAAATGTGTATTTAACAATTTTCATAAATTTATTTATAAATAGATATTTGAAAATCATTAATCGAAAGTTTGAAGCAAGCATAAAATTTTTATTGCTTTGTTTAACAAATTTTACGTAACTCTTTCTCTTATGAAACTTAGTATATTGTTATTTCAATTTTATCATTTATCAAAGAATTGTTTGATATAAAAAAAAATATTGTTTTATTAGTAGCTCAAATGGGATTTTACAACCCGAATTAACAAGTAAAGATATTTTGGCTCAATTAGAAGTTTTTTGGTTCAACGAACCGTGCGTCAAGTTCAGTCAGCTTATTCCAAAGGATACATTTACGGCAGAGGATGCTGCTGACGCTTTTAATATACTTCTCGGTAAGTATTACTACGTTTGTAATATATTTATTACATTTAAATACATAAAAAATAATAGATAATTTTATCTTATTTTCTTATTACATCTGCTTAATATTACACAATTCATTCATAGAATTGCATGCACAAAAGAAGCTTATTCTGCAGCAGGCTGAGTGTTTTCGTACTCTACGTATTTGGAAAATGGGAAAATTAAATTAAATAATATAACTAATATAAGCATCGTATATTTAATTATAATGTTAATCTTATAAATTTAATATCATATTTACATTGCGGAACTTATTTATATTATTTTTAATGAATAATACTTCATATTTTCTTACTGTTAACTTGTTCACGGAAGAAAAATGCGAGATACTATTAACTTTTAGCAATTTTGGAAAAATGATTGCAACGTTTTCTTGAATTATTATTGTTACTTTTATTTAGTGAAATACTTCATATTTTAATGCATTTAATGTTTTAATAGAATGAAAAAAATTTGATCTGCAGTTATTTTATATTTGTTAAATTATCATAATTTTATTTTTATTTATTTTTACAAGTAATGCAAATTATCATTAGTGTAATATATCATTTAGTAATATACCTTATGTTAAAGCCTTTGATATTTCAACGAAACAGAAAAATTTAATGCGCAATATTCGTTTATACATGCATCATTTTTACGTATTTATGAGCGTATATTTATTCTTTTAACCATGCTAGAAATTGTTCATTTATTATAAAAATTGCGATATTTTAATAAGAATACAAGAGATGAAATGTTTATTTTATATATTCAAGAAATTATAAATATTTCTATAAATATTTATACAAGTATCGAAATCAGCAATAAGATACTTCTAGCATAATTAAAATATAAAACAATAAATTATATTTTGTAGTTTTTATTTTGCATTTAGCCTGATATTGATTTTTCTAAAAATTTCAATTTCGAAATTTTTTGTGTTTTCTCGGAATAAATTCCACCTCACATACAAGAATTAATGTGTATAATTTAATTGTGGAAAAGGATTTTGGAATCTTTAAAAGAGGGAAAAAGTAATTGTTATACAAAAAATACGATTTTAATTTTGGAAAATCTTTTTTGTTAGGCCTTTGATCATAACTTCGCAAACTCAGGATTATTTGTATATGTCATACACTTCTGGGAAAAGTATCATTTGAATACAGAATTTCTGCACTAAGGCCCGGTTGCACCAACTCGTTTTAAAAGAAAAGAGACAGGGACAAAGAGAGTTTTAAGCTTCGCTTAAAATTAAAGTAATGTTGGTGCAATCGGGCCTAAGGAAATTATAACCTGAGGTGACAGCTGTGAAAGGTAAAATAAAGTGAACTTTTAATTTTTTCAAAACAAATTAAACAAAATCGTGGCGTATTTCGAGCTTACAATTAGACTGACTTTAAATTAATATAATTAATTATAATATGTATGTGTGTATGTAGTAGTATGTATGCAGTAGATGCGTACGTGTGACGTGACATATAATATCTTATATTATTAATATTTGTAGAAGTAAAATTTTATGGCTCACGTTTATGGCTAACGTTTGTATTAATATTTATAAACTGGATTTTTTAATATAACAATTCGTTGCCTCAAACATGTCACGAAAAATAAATAATGAATTTAATAAATTGGATTTTACTTTAATAATAAGAAACAATATGCACATTGTGCACATTGTAGTAACAAAAGTAATAATAAAAGTTTTTTACTTTCCTTAATTTAATCCTTAGAATTTTGATATTATAATTTACAAACGTTTCTTAAAAAAGTAGAATCCACATAATTTATGGATTTAATAAATGCTTACATAATTTTATTTACATAATAGGTATTTATATAATTTACATATATAGTGGGAATATGTATGTGTGTCCACATAGCTGAAATATTTAAAATGCATCACAGGAATATCCTACAAATATCGCCGTATATTTTTATAACCTCCCATACAGCACCAAACTTCAAAAGACGTTCATAGAACATTTTAAGAATGTACAAGACATTCTTAGAACGTTCATATACATTCCATTAATGTTGTATGCTGTGCTGTCTGGGCTATTCCTAGGCGTATTTTTGACAATTCTACTCTATGGATGTAAAGACTGTTTTATAATTTAATTTTTAATTTTTTTATATTGTATAAAACATGTTACTGATGCATTTTATAATATAGTCCACATAGTCTATATTGTTTAATTTTTTATTATATAAAACATGTTACTGATGCATTTTATAATATAGTCCACATAGTCTATATTGTTTACGTGATAAAAGACCATGTAAACATCACGTAGATTTCACATAAATAATCCTTGTAGACGTAACCTTAAAATCTATGGCACAACCCTGGTTCAGGATCCCCTTAATAATCATAAATTTTTGTTAATTGTGTAATGTCACCGTTCTGCAATTATCCCTGGGAGTTGTTGGGAGTCCTGGGTATCAATCATGAAATTTTATCCCTAAAATGGAAAGTGAAAAGTGAAAAATTTAACTATTGAAATTAATGGAGAAATTTTTCACTTTTTATCCTAGGAAAAAAGTTTCATGATTGATACTCAGGACTCCCAACAACTCCCAGGGATAATTGCAGAATGGTGACATTATACAATTAACAAAAATTTATGATTATTAAGGGGATCCTGGGTTGTGTCATAGATTTTAAGGTTACGTCTACAAGGATTATTTATGTGAAATCTATGTGATGTTTACCCTGGGACTCCATTGATATTCACAAAAATTTGCCCAGAGCAGACGATCTTTAATAGTATCTCGTCGATGGTCAAGTACATACGAATTCTGTTTTCGCGTTGCGTCTCTTGACCAATGAAAACGAAACTGTGTCACGTCAGCGGTACTTATAAAACTTGTCCAGGAATGTCCTGGCCAAATTACAAATTTTTCCTTACTTCAATAACCGACGGGGCACTAGAACTGCAGGGACCGCCCCTGACATCTTCTCCCCACCTCACGCGCCCTACCAGCATGGAGGGGCACCTTTTTCCTGAAAGCGTTCGGGTTCTAAAAACGGGACTTGCTCTCGCGAGCAGCGAGTTTTTGAGGAGTAGTTCAAAACTTCCCGGGGTCGGGTCTGGTCGAAGAGAAACGGTCTCTTCCAGAGTATCGCGATTTCTAGTTAAATTCCTAAATTCTACTCGCGTGAGCAATCCAATCTAATCATAGGTACATCTTATTTAATCTTCCTAGTTAACCGCGTCTAATTATTATAAATAGTTATAACATAAGTCTGGATATGTGTGTAGCAACTGCAGAAGTTATAAAATACACTAATTACTTTTGAGCAATTATAAGTACATATATATATTAATATTTGACGAAACCTCTCCTTTTACAATAAACGCCGCCGCGCGTATACGTTTATCGTTTAACTTGGAGATCGTGTGTGTGAACGAGCGGAATCAGCGCCGGCCAATCATCGAGCACCTACAAGGAGCCTGACCAACCAGAGTCCAGACTGAGCCGCGCGTCCCGCACCACGGACCGAACCACCAGCAAGATTCATGAAGGTATTACCATAGGTTTCTTCTTAATCGAAAGGACGCGCAACTCTCGATTTGTTACCCGCCATTGGTCCCCGGTTTGTCCAGGTATCAATTACCAACGGTTGGACCTTGGGACGTAACAACTGCTGATCAGCAGGTCCTTTCTGATTGGCCGAAAGACGCAACGCGAACATAGACGCAATCTCCAATTGCTAGTGTGATACGGGCATTACGTCGTTGATGTGAAAACACCACTTTAATGTTTTCTGAAGAACGTATGTAATCATATGTAATTGACGTATTTTGTGATAAAAAATCGTATTATCGTTGAGTGTTAAAATCTTGTTGCTGATGTATACAGACTAATAATTATTCTTTGTATATTGGAATATATAAATACGGATACCAGAGAAATAAGAGAAGTATTTTCTTAACATATACCTTTGGTATTTCTTATTCCAATGGCACTGACAGGACCTAATTTGCCGAAAGTTCCGACTCCTTTAAAATCTATACAACACTATTTAACAATCGCGTCGAAGCATGACCAGCGAGATAGCGTCGTCAGCTATTGGTGTATGTATATTAATAATATATTATGTATTCTAAATCTAAACCTTAATTCTAGAAATTACAGAAATATTTCAGTAAAGTTAGTTTCACATACAGAGAAGAAAATAAAGATATTTTCTAAAATAAATGTATCTTTCATTAAAAGTTAAACATTCCTTGCTCTCTACTTTAAAGTGATGGAAAATTATTAAAATTTACATCTAAAACAGGTCGCTTGTATTCTCTTCAAACTGGATTGAAGTTGTCAACCAAGACATCAGAAGAGACCAATTTTCTCCTGAAGCTAATGGACTGGTTGGAAACAACAAAGAAAGAACTGCATGACAATGAAGCCATTACTAATGATGTAGCTGCTCAAGCTCACTTAGAAAATTGGGCTTTGAAACTTTTTTTATATGCTGATAAGAACGACAGGGCTGCAAATTTTTCTCAGAAAGTAGTACAGAGTTTCTATACCGCTCAGATGCTGTATGATGTATTGACATTGTTTGGAGAATTGAGTGTAGAAGCTGCACAGAATCGGAAGTACGCTCAATGGAAAGCAGCTTATATTCACAATTGTCTAATTAATGGAGAGACTCCAGTGCCAGGGCCACTAAATGAAGCAAATGATGAAAACGATTCACATAAAACATCGAATGACATTGGTAAGTATTGGCTATTTATCCTCATGAATTTTTGAAATTTTGAGAAACATTTTATGACTGTTAGATGAAGAGGTTAAATCAAATGTAAGTCCTACAAGTCCTAAGGATAATACTTCGCTAGACATTCCATCTGTTCCTCCAAATCCACCAACTACAAGGACACAATCGTTTGAATCAGAAGATGATACCTGTAAAACAGAAAGTAAGTTTCATGTAAATTGATATTTATGAACGGGATAAAATGGATAAGAAAAATTCAAATTTAGAAATACAAGAAAATGAAATAATTATTTTATCAGGTGTGATATAATTTTAGGTGGTGCTAAATTGTCGGTTGAGCAAATCGGTAAGGCTCAAAAATTTATCAAATGGGCAAGCAGTGCATTGGACTATGATGACGTAGCTACTTCTGTAATGAATCTTCGGAAAGCTCTGCATCTTTTAACTACTGGTCAGGAATCCACGTAGATGAATGAAATGTATATAAAAAACACGTACAGTAATATTTTACTTATAATTAATTATGTTGAACTTATCGCTTGTAATGTGTATAATGGTCAGTAAAAGATATTATATTAATATTTTACAATTTTTACAACCTTTGGGTACGGATAATAGAAAATAATTTAAAGAGGCATAATTACAATTAACTAGTCAAATTAATCTCGAATATGGTACATTTAATGAAAATAGAAATTGTTAGACTGTCTTTCCAGATTTTAACTATTATTATTGTTCAAATGAGAGATGTATAGCTGTAGTTTCATTATATTTATTGAAATGATTTAATTTAAGAGCATATTTTTTAATAAAGGCTTTAGTATTAATATCTTGTTTTCCAAATAATTTTTATAGTGATGTTATTAATGAAGCTTTCAAAATATCATTGTTATATTGCTAATAAACAACGAAAACTGAACATTTAAGTGGTAGAAGTTAGTTATTTTGAAAATAAAGATTTTAAGAATTAAAGATTTAAGAATTAAAATGCTTTCAAATAAATGGCTTATGTGATTTTTAGAAATGATATAATATTGCTTTTACAAGCGTTTTAGTATTTAATAATTATTGATAAACTTGCAATAAAAGTAGTTATATTTTATTTCACACAATATGTACATTTAACATCTTGTAGCATGATATATTTTTTTAAATAAACTTAACTTTAAATGATGTAATAAATATACAAAAATGTGTGCGTATCAATCTTAGCCTATGGCCTATAAAGAAAAAATCTTAACATTTCCTTAGAGTTTTTATCAATTATTTGACAGTGGTGTGCGAATAGCTCGAATTCAAATCACAATGGATTCGATTCGTTTTCGAATCTGAAAGATTCAAAACTGAATAAGTTCGAAATATTTTATTTGCTTCATTTTAATGTGAATTCAGGAAAATTTGATTTGAATTCGATTCGTTTTCGAGGATATTATCACAGATTCGATTTGATTTTATAATAGCATAAATACACATTTCTATTATTTGATGTACCTTTTATATTGTAAATGTAAAACTTTTAGAAAAATTTAATGAATATCATATTTTTGATACATTTAATATTTTTACTCAGCATTAAATGCAAAATAAAGAAAAAATAAATAATTATGTATTTAATGAAAATACAATTAAAATCTTTTTTAAACTAAAACTGGCTGTTTTAATTTATAAAAATTATGAGACATATATATATATATATATATATATATAAAAGGATGTCAATTATTTAAATATTTTTTAAATACGTAAATAGGTACAGCCCATAAATTGTTACAATGATCCAAAATGGAAATATTATTTGATATGAAATCGTTTAACTATCGTGGGTGTCAAATAGTATAATAATTAGAAAAGTTTATTTGATAGTTCCAATTTTGGTTTTATTTATCAAATTGTCTGATCACATTCGTTATTCGCACGTAGAGATTTTAAGAAATAAATTAAAAACTAGTGCGCACATATGTCTCAATTACTAAGAAACATTTTCTATGTGTTCATACACGCACGCTCGCACGGTATATATAAGAGCACATTCATTCAAGTGGCAGTTAGTACCTCGTGCTTAAGCTAATGTCACTGAGGATTGGTCGCATTAATATCGGTTAATGTTAGCGTAGCAGATTAAATTTCTTTCTCTATTTATATTACAATTTTACTAGTTTACATTATAGCCTCCTATGATTATATATCATAGTTTTTTATATTATACATTTATAATTATGTATATTATAGTTATTTCATAAAGATATCTTTAACTATTTATATTGTAGTTTCCTACATGTTTTGTGTGTGTGTGTGTGTGTTATTTGTATTATATAACTACTTATATTATACAATTGTATAATGTTTTATATATAGCTATTGTGTGATAGTCATATGTTATGGCTTTAAAAGAGATTAAAAGAGATATAAAGTACTATCAACTATCATAAGTCGATCAAACTTCTTTAGTTTTTAAATCAATTTCATTGACATATATATAGTTAACTATTTGTCCTTTTTCTCTTTTTGCATCATTGTATTAACTGTAATATGAATAGAGAGAAAAACAATTTCTTTAATCATGACTAGCAACAATCGACAGTAATGCAATGGTATCTTAATGGACTGATATTGTGGGATGAATCACTATCATCAATTAGTGGAAACAACATTTACCGATCATCGGACTGCAATTGCTACCAAAACTCAAAGTTTGTATTTATAGATTTTTAATGATAATTAAATAATATTTATCGGAGAAAATATACACATCACATATTCATTGAGTGTTCTGTATCGGTGATAAAAAATATTCCGTCACAAAACTTTATATAACTTCCATTAATTACAAATTTTATTGCGTCTCAACATCACTCGCTTTTTATTCTGCAAATTATATGACGATATAGTGTGCAGAGTAACACGTAGAGTGCAACAAAAATTCATCTCACTAATCACATTAAAACTGATCACTGTAAAGTAAATTATACATTCCTCTTGCATCTCTTTCCAGAAACGTACATTTTTTTTTCACAGAATCCTAAATCATCATTTTCTTTCTTCCTCTATATTACATAGGTTTTTTTACTGCGTGTCAAATCTTTGAATATAAAAGATTCAAAAAGCTATATTAAATAACGGTGTCTTGAGAAAAAAATTTTATTTTTCAAAAAATGGGAACGAGAGTCTATATAATTAAATTAATCTTTCTCAGAATCAATGTCCCAGAAATGAAATCGCAGAATTAAGTGATTTAAAGTGAAAACAGCTAACACATTTTCCAATTGTAATTCCATTCAGTCTTGCTTCTTCGCTTTGTCGTCGACACCGTTCGCCGTCACCGATTGCGCGTTTTCTCGCCTGAGTTGCCAATCGATCACCAGTCGCCCCGTCAGCATAAAGAAGAATACCTGAAATCATTTAATTTATAGTTCGTGGAACATACAATGCCGATAAATAAACACTTACCAGTGCCGGGGCAATCCTCTCGAATTTGTCATTAACCATATAATGAGAATACACGGCCATCAGCATCAAAAGAAGCAGCACCGTGTTCGATAAGTTTTTAACTTTGTCTGGAAGCAATTTACAGATGATTACTGCAATGAATCAGTTCTGTTTATCAAATATGGTAATTTATTTGATATAATAATTAAAAGAGAACAAAAGGTTTATATCAATTAAAGGTCAAATTGAAAATTTATGAATTAATTTAAGGTAATCAAATTAAAGATAAAATTTGCGAAATTATTATTACAACGAAAGAAATGTAAATAAACACAGTTTTCGTGTTTATGACTATATTTTAGATATTGTTTATTACTGTATTTTAGATGAGAAAATTAACATTTCAAAATATAAAATTTATTAAAAATATAAAAAGTGTATTATTGGGGAAGTCTGAAAATTTCGAATGTTTTGCTATGATTCCGTGATTTCTAAGAAATTTCTCTATTTCAATTTATTGTTGCTCTGATCTATTTTTTAATCTAATTTTCAAGATACTCTACAGATTGATCCTAAAAAACAAATCATTAAAAAATTGCTATTTCAAAATAATAATATAAACGTCAAATTCTGATTTTTATGTTAAAATTGACATAGTATAGTATTCATGTCGTTTTCATTTTCTTAATGTTTATTTAGGTTCCGTAAAAGTACTATAAAAGTGTTACGAGGAGAAAACTAGATAAAGAAAAATAATAGATTGTTTCTTGAAAAGTCACGAAATCATAACAAAATCGAATCGAAAATTTCGGTCTGCCTTTTCAATGATTCCTATATATTTAATACATTTATTCCTATATTTTTTATAAATTTTGTATTATAATTTCATTTTCTATATCTTGAATATAGTAGATAATAAATAACAACTAAAAATTATGTCTAATTATTATTCCTTCTTTTAAAATAAATTCACAAATTTTGTCTTCAATTTGAATTATATAAACGTTACAAATCTCTTGCCTTCCTTAAAGTTAAGAATTTGCATGGAATCATAAGTGTAAGATGACAATATGAGGAATCCGCAAAAATAGAAACTTATCGAGAGAATTCGAATCTCTAAAATTCTATAAAAATTAATATTTGAGATTTTTAGGATTGAGGCAATTAAAGATCAGAGAAAGGAACATACATAATAAATATTCGTGAGAGAATCAAGAACTACATATAATAGGATTGATGATACAATTATAAAATTAGTGAAACTGATAATTCGACAGAATTAGCGGTTTCAAAGGGAGGACATTATGATAAAAGAAGGTGGTTGGTCTTTTGCACCTACGACTTGGAATAATCGCCATGGCGAGGCCGCAAATGATCTCGAGCGAGCCGACTATTCTCCGATACCACTTGCTAGGCACTTTAAAGTCAAGTGTTCCCGAAAGCGGGAATACTTTTGCGTACTTGACATATTCCTTCCTCTGAAATAATAAAAAAAAATATTTAAATCTCTTCAGTAAAACTGAAAAGTAACTATATATATAATTATGCTTAGAATAAAATGTTTTTCGTGTTGAAATTGTACTAAGGAAGATCAAAACCAATGGTCGAAATGTTTTACATTTAATTGATCTTTATAAAATTGACTAATAAATTTTATACACGATTTATATCAGCGTGGGCTTTTATTCGGTTAATTTATATCTCTTTATTATATTGATTTATTTTCTTAGAGCTTTCTTTGTTAATTTATGTTTAGAATTAAATATATAACGAATATATCAGTATGGCCCAACTATTATAATGTTTGCTGATGAATTTAACACATGTTGCGATGTCTCTTGTCAAAAATTCGTATAATTATTTCTTCACCAAGAATATAAAAGTAATTAAAAAATAGATAATAGGTTCATTAATTTGCACAGCAAAAATAAAATCGAAAATTTTGCATATTAAATACATTAATTTTTAATACATAAAATTATATATAAAAATGAAAACGTTTCAACTAACACAGATTCCTCATCAGTTCATAATATAAAAGTAGTTTTCAGATCATAGTTGATTGAAAAACAAGTTTTTTATTGCAGCGAATCGCGCCGCGAATAAGAAATATGAATAACAAATTATATATTTCTTCCTTAATTTTAGATGAGCCCTCAATAGAATTCTCATTTGAAGCATAAATATTATACTTGACGTAAAATATTTGCGAATTCGAACGTATAATTAATTTCTAGATGACCGGAAAAGTCACTTTTGTGGCTCTTGATTTTGGATTAAAATACTACTTTTAGTGGTATTTTAAATACTAAATGTATTAAATATATATGTGTATGTATTAAAAAATAAAAATTATAAAATGTTTACAAAATATGTGTATATTGAAAAATATACAAAAAATAAAAAAAAATATAAAAATAAAAAATTATAAAACAAGAAAAAAAAATAAAAATAACAAATTCAAAACCAAATAAAAAAGAAAATCAAAAAGGAGCTACAAATTTTCTATGTCCACATCGTTAGCTCTGAGTAATGCTAAAGGAAAGTTCTGAGTCTATACGTTTATATTCATTTATGTTGTCAATTGCACTTAGGGAGAATTAGAAATTTTATAAATCTACACTCAGAATTGAAATCAGCGATATCAAAAACCCCCAAAATATTATTTTTGAGAAGATAAATATTTTTTAAGATATTTTAAGAAGATATTTTTTGATCGTATGTTTACGGCCAAGAAAGTCACTTTTGTGACTCTGTATAAATCTTGAAATTTTGCGACATGTGTATATTATTTATATAGCAAAATTTTTGACAAAAAAGAATCATTATTTTAATGAAAAAATACTGGCCATCTAAAGGTTAAATACCTATACAACAGTTAAGGAAAAGAATTATAGATTTAGAAACAAATAAAATACATCTTGTTGTGTTCATTTCTAAAAAAATAACTTTTGCTGAACGCTGTTTTTGCATTGTATTTACATAATGGTGAAATAATCGAGAGCCCGTTTTGGCAGCCTCAAACAATTCGAGGACTTGTAGAAAACCTGACTTGTTCTAATATACGAAGTATATAAATATCATTCGCCAGCAAGTTTGCGAGCTTATTGGCGGTTGACCAAGTAATCTGCACGAGTGTTTACCTTAATATCACTTTCGTTGGGCAATGTCGGAGATTCTGAAATAGCGAAATGACACAGCGATAGTCCACATTTACATTAAAAATTTGCATTAAGCTGTAATATTAAATACACGTAACATATTTCATTAACTCATAGTTAACGAATAAATATATATCTTTCTATACTTCATAAAAAAAGATTTATATTTTCTTACGAGATTATGTACGAGAAATGGAAAATCGGCTTTCGACAAAAGGAAAAATATAACAGTAATAAAACATTTTATACTTATTATAAATAATAATTAATTGATTATTAATCAATTTATTTCTTAAATACTTCAGATTCAATAAAATTCTATTAATGATATAAATTCTATTAAAATATAATTGTGTATTTCCACATGGCCGTATCAATGTTTGATCTTTAATACTGTATAACATATTGTAATACTTTAATACTTATACCTACATTATCGAGCGCGCATTACCGCGTGTATTTTTATACCATCTATAACGAGCTAGGTGACACAGCATGCATCGCACCTTACAATCGACAGGTTTAAAAATTGTATTTTTTTCCGACGCCCTTGGCCTCGTTGTGACCGACACTCTCGCAATATAATTTTTATGTTTGATTGACCTTAATTAAGAAGGAGGATACAATTTCGCCATAGAGCAAAACTTCTTGTTACGTTACTTTTTTTTCGTCACTGAGTCAACAATACGTCAATAATTTTTTTTATTTTTTTTATTCTTTTTAAATTTTTTTCTGATATAATTGGCAAAAACGTTATTAATTCGATGTGTTTTTTACATAAACTACATCTGAATTTTAATTATGATTTAAAAAGAGTTAGTTTTTTCATTTAATTTTGATTCGTAATTTTGTATGATAATTTTTAAATAATTAAATGAACAAATCATAGTGTGTCCAGTTATTTAAAAAAAAATTAAAATAAATTATAAAAATTAGCTTGCTGTATACTTTCCAAGAGAAAATACAAAGTTCAAAAAACATAATTTGTAAAAGAATGCTTTGAAGATCTTGATACTATTTGGCATCACTACCTCGCATTCCTCGCAACGATTTATTCCCTTTTTCTTTGGCTATTTCAAACAGATTACAAGAAAATTAATGTCAAATTATACCAATGTAGAAGGTTGTAGAAAATAAACTCGAAAAAATAAAAAGATTGAAAATATTGCTCATGTTTCATTGGTGTTTGTGTTATTTGTTCCAAACTGATTTTTATCGATATTTTCATCAATCATTTTACGGATTTTTTATCATTTTTATTGACATTTTGTCATTAGATATAATTTTAATTTGTAGAATGTAAATAATAAAATAGTTTTTAACTTAACAATAGTAATAATTTATTTTTTATATTAACTTTTCCTAGACACCTGGATGAAATCGGAAAGAATATCAGAAGTGTAAATAATATAATAATAATTATATACAGGGTGGGCCATCTATTGGTACGTTTTTGAATTTCGTCGTATGGCAACACCGAACGAGCTACAGACCCGAAATTTTGACAGTTTATTAGTCATACCGTCCGCGGCACGAAACAACATGTTTTCTCTTGAAGAGCGTTTTGAAATTTTAAAAACTTATTTTCAAAGTCAGTGCTGTGTCGCCGAAACTGTACGAATTTTGAAAAGAAATATGGGTCGTGATAGAGCACCCACCGAAGGAGCTATACGCAAATTGGTGAGGAAAGTTCGTGAGAAAGGGATGTTAGTGGATGACAGAAGTGGTCCCAGAGCTCGGACAGTGCGCACACCCGAGAATATTGAGGCTGTGGCCCAAAGTGTGAGACAATTCCAGCTTTGAAAAACAATATTACGACTGTTTTGAGTGAAATTGGCGCCGAGGTAGTCCAAAATGTCATTAATAATTGGGGTGACCGAATGGCATACTGTAAGGCCAGTAGAGGGAGCCACATGAACGAAATCGTTTTTCATTCTTGACGCGGATACTTTTAGCTTCACAACAAAAAAAAAATTAATAAAAAATATCAATGTATGCTCATTTGATCGCATTTTTAAAAACGTACCAATAGATGGCCCACCCTGTAATTAAAAAATTCCTCTTTTATTGGACGTACGATTGCAGATACACTGTCTATTCTATAATAATTGACGCAATTAAGATATTAACTTAAAATTTTTTCCTCTATACAAAGATGTGTCTAAAAATCGTTTTATATATATACAAATCTAAATGTGCTGAAAATAATCTACTTTAAAAAAAATTATTTATTAGGTGTTGGAATTAATTCGTAGCGTTTTTTAATGAAAGAATGTTATTTATTTCACATGAGCATTAAAAAATACATTAATGAAAGTACTTCCCATCACTTGTAAAACGCTACGAATTAATTCCAACACCTAATAACTTAAAAAAATTACTCTGTAATTCACACTGATTCATTGCCAGTATTGCTAAATTTTCTTTATTTCTATTTTTAAAATTGATGTTGTATTCTTTTATAAAATTATGTCGACTATTTTGAAGAAATAATCGCCTGCAATGTAACATCATACAGCCGGGAGCTGTTCAACGTGTATCAACCTGTGGAACACTGGTTAATAATTCGTTGGATCGATCAACTGCGCCTTTCATCACATTTTTCCGAAGAAGGGTCCACTGTGCGCCCAAACGTTAACCCGATAAACGTAGCGCCATGTGAACCGTGTCATCCGTATTTGTTGTCGAGTTTTTCATCTCTGAAGCGTTAACAATTCGGAAATTGAGCATCGTGGGAAACGGACGCTGAGAGCTTCAGCTGACAAGGGCAGGGAAACCGTTAATACATAAAGCGCCTTTGTGCAAAGGAGATTTTGCCGCTCCTACTAATTTTTCTTTACTTTATTTACTACTAATCTTTTAAATAAAATAAATTTTTAAATATCTTTTTTAGACAAGGCATAATTTGATCATGTTACTTTTTCCTAGAACGAAAATGTGAAACGTAAAAATTTTGTTGAAATTAATAAAACTTTGATTTTTTTCTGGAAAAATAATCGGTATTCTAAGTCCCTATTCTTAAAAAGAAACGTATACGAAAAAATAGGGAAATATAAGTAACATATACAATGTTCAGCGTAACGATCCGCACGATTTTTTAGACACTTCTGACAGTTAAAAAAAAGATTGAAGGATGAGTATTCATTCTTTTATATACGTTAAAACATAAAAAATTAAATCAAAGTCATAAATTTTTTAAATAGCACCATATAATTTTTTTTCTATAATATTATAGAAGTCTTCAAATCACTGTCACTTTTATTGATGTTTTATTGATTTTATTGCATACTTTATTAAATAAGTACATGTATGTATGTTCTGTCTAGGCAAAGATACTGCTTACAAATAATGTTACAAATTTAATATTAAGTATCAATAAAATCGATAAAACATCAATAAAAGTGACATTTCGATAGTGATTTGAATTTGTCTTGAAGACTCCTATAATATTATGGGAAAAATTGTATTATTTAAAAAATTTAAGATAACTTTAATTTCCTTATAAAAAAAATTTATTTTTCTAATTCCTTTTATCGCATGTTATAGCTTATAAAACAGATAAATATTCATCTTTTAACTTTTTTTTTAACTGTCGGAAGTATCTGAGAAATCGTGTAGATTACGCTGAACATCCTGTATATTTCATTTTTCACACGTTTCTTTTTAAAAATGGGGGCTCTGATGCTTTAAAATGATTTTGTACGTATGTATGTGGCTCTATATGCATTGAAAAATTTTAATAGCAACGGCAAATAAATAATTATCTGTTCCGACTAGATTTTGTAATTAGATTTTCTGAATTAATATACAGTTTTGGAAGAAATTAAATCTGACAAAAGCGTGCATATATGATTACACTGAAAAATTGATTTTTAAGCTTTTTTTTTGCAATCTGAGTCTTTTTTTTATACAAATAAAATTTCATTTTCAAATTTCATCGCAAATAAAAGAGACTGGAATCCAATTTCTCCTTCTAAAAATATTCTTAAATTCTTGTTAATAGGGATCTTGTCTGCGGAAAAGATGTTGAAAAATGATCTTAAAATTTTTCACAATCTTTGAAAATCTAGAAGAGTAAAAAAATTAGGCTGGGCAAAAATCCATCGCAGATAAAAAAGTAAAAATATGTTTGCAGATGAAGGATTAAAATTTAATTTGACGCTTCTCTTGTTAATGCATTTTTGGGCAGTGCACAACTTGCACACTTGCTTGCGGCGACCCTGGGCAAGGGGAAACCAGAGGAAACGTTGTTAGATGCGTTCAGCAATGTAAATCTGAGATGCGAACTAGCAGATGACGAGCTTGATCACATGATCTTCGAGCAATTCGAGTGCCAAGAATTAATTCCAAACGCTGCAGAGCTGTAAACTATCCTTTAAGGTTAGATTTTAAAATGAAATTGTTTATTTTTATAAATAAATGAAAAAAACTCTATTAATTGAAAATTTCTTTCGCTTTACTAGAAACTGATAATAGTCTCATGTACTAAAAATAGATCGTTACACATGAATGTAGCAGACTCATATGCAAGGTGTGTTTTCTTAAAAGAAAATACTATATTGCAAAATAAATTTCAGCAATTTATAAATTATATCATTTGATTTATATTTGTTAGAGTCTTTAATATATCAATATAGTTTGATTTTATTTCATTCTATAAGTGCAACATAAGCTTTGATCTAAAAATTAACTAGCAAATTCTTTGTTTTCAAATACATATTATAATTTCAAATTCATAAAAAGGAAAAGAATTGAAAACTTATTTTCTTCGTTAAACATTATACATAATGTACTTCACCAATTTCTTGATAGTATTTGAGCGTTTGTAGGCTCAAACATAACAGTTCAAATACACTATTTGTAAAATAGAAATATTAAAAGAGATGAATGTACGTTAGATGTTAACGAACAGTTGGATATATTATCATATATAGAGGTTATGAATTTAATTTAGGCGCGAAAATCTGCATTAGTTCTGCGAGCTCGGTCTTTGAATCCGTAGCAGCTCGATTCGCTCTAGAAATGTTAATAGCGAACGCAGATGAGATGACATGTAGCAGAAAGATGTTGCCAAACGATTTTCGAGGTAAAAGAGCAAACGGACGCTTCCAATTTGCAATGCCGAATCAGCTGAACGCACCTGCGTAAGCGCGCGCACGCGATTATGTAGCGACGGAATCAAGAGTAGCGGTGGCAAGCTTCAAGCTATATAAATGTTACATAACAAAGTTAGGCTGTGACAGAGCGGACGGATACACGAGGCGGCTTGTATCTATCCACTTTGGCACCGACGTCGACATTGACGTTCATGAAATTACATAAAAATAATACGAGAAGAGATGGATATATCGTATGACAAATGGCGTCCAGTCTGTCAGCCTGCTAGACAGTTTGACGCGGTTAAATGATTTTCTTTTTATTATTTAATTAATTAATTAATCAGTTAAATAATAAAACATTGTTTGCGGCATAATTTTTAGATCGACTGACAGTTGCAGATCGGACGAATAACTATAGAAATCTAAAGCGGAAGCTTAAACTTATCGGTTAATATTGATTGCGGAAGTTTTTGAAGTGGAAGTTTGGCGTGCGATGATCGCTGCCAATTATTTATAATTAAATAATAAAATAATTTAATAATTATAAGACAATTAGAATATAATTTAATAATTATAAGACAACTATAAGACGGTAATTTAGTAATTATAAGATAAATGTATACTAATTTAAATCATTTTTTGTAAATCACTTATCGTCCATCAATCTTAACGCTGTTAAACTTAATAATTGACGTAAAAACATTAAACTGTTAAACATAACGACATCAATGTCCGGTTCTATCAATGTAAATTAACTTTAATCCTGCTTTAACTCACTTGTTATCTTTTTCTAACTCTAAGAAAAGGATAAACTATACTGAAATTAAAGTTAATCTACATTGATAGAAATGAACATAAATTAAATTAACTGCCAATTTCAACAATGTTCACCCCAGTGAACAATAACTTTATCAGTTCCACGTCTCGGAACTTGTCAGTCACGTTCATTGCTGAACCTAATTATAATTTCAACTATGATGATAAATTTGATCGTTTACTGAATCTAACATCGCCATTTATCGTTCCTGATGTATACAATAGGGTACTTTTACAATAGGGTACGTTAAATATCACATAAGCAAAGAAGAGGATCGATTCCTTGCCGATGTGTGAAGTGGACAACTCACCAGGTCCTTGTGCAAGTCCTTGCTGATGTGCGAAGTCAGCTTCATGGTGCCGACAAAAACGAAGAATATACCGAGAAGCACCGAGAGCGACTTGAGCACTATAGAACCCATCTTGATGACCTGATATAGATATCGCGGATTGCGTGCGAAAACGCCGCCGATCGATTATCGCCGGAAGCGAACGCGACGTGGACGGCCGCGACTGAGCGCGGATCTCGGTCTCGTCGTCGGGTAGCGGAGGATCGGCGGCGAGGGGCACAGCGCGCGTCTAGGAGCACATGCTCGCGTGCGTCGCGAGTTAGAAGCGCGTTAGTGGGCGGTCGCGGCGGCGACGGCGGCGACGGCGACGGCGACGGCGATGATGTCCATGGCGCGGGTCATCCCGACGTCCTCTGCGACTGCCAAGCGTGGCGCGGCGCATGGATGTTCCTTTCACTCCCGACCCCTGGGCTGGCTGGTGACGTCAACGGACGACGCGCGCGTATCGGCGTCGTTGCGCCGGCTATTTTCTGATCGATACTCAGCCGTTTCTCTTCCGCGTTAATCGATGTAGAATGCCCTAGCTCGCTTGGGCCCACTTCGACCGACTTCCAAATTGACGTTGACTGTAACTTGTAAAATTAATCATCATTGTAAAATTAAAGGACTTTTTTTCCGGCATCGGCATTATTTTAATATATTGTATGTATTCTATAATTGTATATTTATCTCTCATCTTGAACTGACTATGATTTTAGTTCTCTCTTCTCGAAATCGAATCGGCGAATACGTAGCGTTCATCTATAGATGCAACCTATAGAATTAACTCTGCAATCGATATGTTCCTTGATTAATTTGTCGAATAATGCCTGTATCATTAATAATAATTTAATAATAATTTTATTGAAATGTGCAGATGCTATAATATAATATAAAGATAAACGTAGTAAAAAGCAGCACTTCAAGAATTACTGAAGCATCAGTAACGAGGCTGTGTTTTTAAGCCTACATCTCCTTAATAAATAATTACAATGACATAATAATAATATAATAATAATAAATCATTTAGATTAATACGCAAAGATTAGAGTCCGAAACTTTTGCCGAAACTGAACCAAAATACTCGACTATGTCAACTGAAACCGAAACCAAAATTAAAAAATAGGAATTCTATAAAGGCCATTTGTATAGACATGTTTATATATCATATACTTTTTCTTCATAAATATCATAATTTAATTATTGAAACAATAATTACACATATTAAAATTAATATTTATGAAAAATTAAACATATGGTTTCAGTCAAAACTGACACGTTATGTGTTCATTTTTGGTTTCGGTTGGACTCTAGCAAAGATGATCATAAACACTAACATATAAATATACAGAGATTAATGGAATTATACAGAATAAGTAATATTATTTAAATTAATTTAGCAATTGAAGAAAATATTAACACATATCAATAAGTTTGTAAGTAAGAAAGTACATTTGAAAATGTACAAAAGACAAAATAAATAGCAAGATAAATATTTAATTTAATACATGTATTAAATTAAAAATGAGAAAGAAGCAAACTGATCAGAAAATAGAAACAGAAGAGCAAAATTAAACATTAGGTAACGAGATAAAAATCTTTTATTGCATATGAGAAGCCTAAAATTTATTCTGTTAACATGGATAAAATTAACTTTTTCGTATGTGAAAAGAAAAATTAGAAACAAGAGAGATTAGAAACAATTACATAAATTGTTGATTTTATTAATTGGAGCTTGATCAAAGTTATTTTTATTTTACGAGCAGACGCTCGACAAATTTGAGAAAGCAATTCCAAGTTTAATTGGCAACGCCAATTATCAATTCTTTGACATCGCCATAAAGAATACCTATGTTTCATTTTTATAATTCGTTTTTCTTATTTCCAACTAAATTAAACTAATCTTCCATGCATCTACATGCATAAAGAAAATGATATTTGAAAGATTTAAAGCTTAAGATAAGAAACTAATTAAAAAATATCGTACCATTTTGAACGTTCAATTACTTCCATTCTTGATTTCTTGTTTATAAATCAAGCTTTATTGATATTCCTTATTAAGTGTAGGAAATGTACAATGATTATTTACAAGTTGTTTTTGTAGTCATTCGCGATATTTTACAGGCACGCGGTTTCAAAGTAGAATCATTGTTGTTACAACTACTAGTAACAGAGGACGTTTTCACTGTATTCATCAGGACGGTCATAGACGCGTTACTGTCGCTCAGTATCACGGCTTTTCGACGATGCGAAATTAATATTCCTCTGCTTTGTTGGTCCTTTTTATTCTTCACTATAGATATTGTCTTCTTAACACCAACCGATTGAACATTGATTGTTTCTTCCGCTTTCGTTTCCTTCGAAGTTGCTGTATCCAAAATAGCTGTACTGCGTTCTGATCTCAAAGACGGCTTTTGGATTGCATCGAAATTAGAGACATTGATAGAAGAATTCTGAACATAATTATGATCGTTGAGGCATGTTTCAATGGCGCTTTTATTTGATATTTGATGAAAAGTCTCCCTTTCAAGTGATACTTGATTTTTATCTTTATCCTCAATATCACAATTAAGCATAACTTCCACTTTTGTAACTTCAGCAGTAGAAATTCTTAATTCATCATCAATTTTATGAATACTATCACTATTATTAAAATTGTTCATTTCTGTGATTTCAACGATGCTTCCAATATTAGGATTGCTTATATTTTTCTTTTTAGAAGCATCTTCTATACTAGAATCATCTATCTCTTTGATTTTAGTAACACTATCAATATTAAAATCAATTATTTCTTTGATTTTAGTCACTTCAGTAATAGAATCTTTCGATTTTTTATTAGTATCACTTTTGTCACTACTGTCAATATCATTATCGCGCACTTGTTCAGTTATTCCAATATTCTGAACAGTAGATTCCATTAAATCTTTATTAAAAGATTTATCTTTGTCTTTTATACAATTATTTATTTTATCAGCTACTACATCATTTTTACAAAAATTTAATTGAATTATTTCTTCGCAATCTTTCGAATTTTCTTGTATAAGACGTGACGCTACTTCAATTTTTTTTGTACTAATATCCGCCACTTCTAACTGTTTTGTACCATTTGCGTCATTTTGAAGCGATATTAATTTGTTATCTATGGATGCATTCACAGAAATATCTTCATTTTTATCTTCAACTGAAATTTTTACATTATTTTCTTCCCTTCTATTTTCTGCGGAGATTTTTGTAAAATTATTTTTCTTCTTAGGACTATCTAAAATTTCGCCTTCTTCCGGAACATGTTCCAAGTCTTTCTTTACGATATGTATGGGCATGACTTCTGACAAGTCCTTCAATTTAATTTCTGATTCATTTTTCACTTTATGCTGTTCAACATTTTTACCAGCACTGGAATTCATAGTACTATTTACAATTGTTCGACTAGAAGACTCTCGTAAATTAGTTTCTGCTTTATCATTTTCATGTAATTTTTTATCATTTAAAATGCTTGCCTTTTCGTTTCTTGTTCTACGATTTTCGTGCTTCTTATTCTTGTACGAGCTACTACTTTCTTTGTCTTCAGTGTCACTCGATGAATATCTATATTTGTCCCTTAGATCATATTTTTCACGCCTATATTTCGTTCTCCTATCATTTTCTTCGTTTCCGTAGTTCCTTTTTAATCTGTCATATTTGTATCGGCTATCATAATTATAATTATCATACTTCGTTTCTCTATATGTTCTACTGGATTTTTCACGTAAACGATGACTGTTTGAACTCTCGTAATCACTCCTGCTTCTAGAGTAGCTTCTTCTTCTTGGCGGACTATATCTGTGCCCATTTTTCCTGTAACCACTGTTAAATCTTTCCGAGACACGAGTTGTGTGTGAAGTTGAAGTTGTCTGAAAATTTCGTACACTATGGGCGTGACTATTTCTGATATAGGAACTGTCATGGTCTTTTGCCGATTTACTTCTCATTTCGCTTCTCCATCCGTTTGTACAACTTCGATTCTCGTTGGTGTCTCGATATTCTGAAGCAGCTCTACGTTCATCGCAGAATGAAACTTCTTCCTTTTTAAAAGAATGTGCTACATCCAATTGATCTTCGAATTTGAGATTATCTTTTATATCATATTGCGTAAAATTGTTTGTTAAATCATACTGTGTAAGATAATTATAATTCGTTTCTTCGGTTACGGTTTCCTTTTCATTTTTTTCAATTTTTATACGCTTGTGTCTACTTGTATTATCTTCTTCACTCGTTCTTTTTATCAAATTTTTTCTGTACGAAGGTTCTATAACAAGATTATTTTCTGATGTAATTATAATTTTCAAACTAACAAGTTTATTACTCAACTGACTTTAAATAAAGTCTGTATATGCTTAAGATATTCTAAATATTTTAAAATTCTCAAATTAAGATATTTTAGGATAAGATGTTCCAAACTTCTTATACACTTTCTTCAAGATACAGATAAATAGTAACAAATATTTAATACGATATAAATTTTAATATAAATGTTCACTTAATAATGTTTAATATAAAGATATAAAAAATTCTTCTATTAGATAGAAAAATATATTTATAAAAATTAAAAACTGTTTTATGATTAGTAAGCTTACGTGATACATATAATTATATAAAAAGTAAACATATTTTTAAATCTACCTGAACTAGAACATCGTCCAATATTAGAGTCATTGGTGTCGTTATTCATACCAAATGGAGATCCAGCCTTCTTATCATTTTCAATAATATTTTCCTTAGAAATATCCTTTGTTTTAATATCTGCAGCAAGCTTTATTAATTTTGTCTGCTTTTCCTCTTCTTTTTTATCTTCTATAATTCTCTTATACAATCTTTCCCCAAATACTGTAGGCATCCGATGAACTTCATTCTGTGGTTTTTTACTTTTATATTCATCGTGACAGAGTTGAATTTGATAAGATTCAGTTTCTTCAGTTTCACTTTCTTGTAAATGTATCGAGGAAGTATCTTCATATTTCTTAGTTACATTATGTTGATATGGTAATCTAGGAATAGAAAAATCTCGCGATTTATAATTGTGGCTCCTTCTAAAGGTTACATCGTCCAATCTGTAAACATTTTTGGTAATGTTAGAAACAGATTTGCGCGCCAATATAACAGTTTATATAATTCATACCGTTTCCTCAGATCATCTATTGTCTTGTCCTTTCGTGTAATTTCAGCTCTTGCGGTTTTGAGTAAGGAAGATAAATTGTTCTCTAAGTTAGCGTTATGTCTCTGAAGATTTTCGTTTTTGCTTATGAGTAAACTAAGCTCTTCCTTTAATTCCTTGCAGTTACAATCATCCTTAGCAATTTAAAAACATCAACTTATTATTTGATAGATTATATCAGTATATTTCATATAGAACCATTTTTTAATAAATTATTATTGTTGTATAGACATAAAACAATGATAACAATAATAATAGTAGTTCTTAATATTCTTTGCTATATATATATATATATATATACTTTAATTTTTAAATAGATGTTCTTTAAATTATATATAAAAATTTAAAAATATATTTAGTTTCCTAGCGTTATTTTTACAAATATCTTTAAAATCAAATTTTGCAAGATTTGTCATTACAAACTATATAAAGTATAAAATTAATCTTTTTCACTTTTATGTCAAAATAAACTCAACATATATTTTATAATAATTCCATTGGCATATTTATTCCAAAGATTTTTGGATTATTTTAATAAGTTTATGAAAGAATTCTTTCAAATGACATAAATTTATTATATATTATATTAAACGCAAAGTTAATATGTTATATATTAAAGGTTATCTTAATTTGATAAAAAATAATATCCCATATAAGTTTAAATATGTATACAAGCAGCATTCTTAATATATCTTGTTGTATTTAAATTTTCATATTTTGTGTAATTTGTAATATAAAACAATATAAAAACATTATTTTAAAATATTCATTTTATTTAATAAGAAAAATAAATTAAAATAATAAAATTTTCGTCATATAAGAGGCATTAAATAATGCATTTAATAAATATAACTGATTATAATACGGACGTTAAAAACTTTAAATTTAATCGAAAAGTATAAAACAGCAAAACATAAAGATGTAATTTTATGGCGCGCGCGGGAAATATTTTATAGGTTATATTGACATATTTGCACATTATATTATCTATTACGTTAAAATTAGACACAATTTTATTCTTTAATGAGTGTAAACGTATAAATCATTGTACACTGCTTTTTTATCCTTTATAAAATTCATATCTTTGTAAAATCAAAGGTTTATATGCAAATGCAACACAAGTCGTGCAACAATGAAGTTACGCTAACCAAAATTAGTATTATCGTCAGTAATTCTCACTTTTTTTTCGGGAGTCAAATTGAAACTCGATAAATCCGCATAAATATCGACGTCATCCTCCATTTTCTGCGATTGTTTGTCATACCGAGACGATTGTAATGTCACTCTTGTTACTCTCGCGTGCCATCGCCGCCATCGGTAAAACTGTCAGATGTACAAAGATTGCACTTGTAGGTCATCACAACTGTTTGCCACTGTTTGCGGTGTACACCTTTTTCCTAGAGCATGCATGAAAGTACGTATATATCTTATACCCCTTACACTATACGTAGACTGTTTTTTATTGTAGCTGCACTTCTTGAAGCGATCTTATTCTCTTTTCTCTATTCGATACTCTCTATTCTATACAGGACGATTTTATTATTTTTTGTCCATTCATAAACTAGAGTTTTTTCACATATTTACATTCTTACATAACCTCGCATTACTGTTCCAGAGGCTCGTATTTTGAAATGAGGTGAAAATTACAAAAGTGAGCAGTGATTACTAGGTATTGACCAATTAAATTATGAATATTCTAGTGAATTTGTTCACTTTTGTAATTTTCACTTCATTTCAAGATACACAATCGATCTCTAGGGAATCGATTCTGTATCTTAAAATGAGGTGAAAATTATAAAAGTGAGCAAATTTACTAGAATACTGATTATTTCATTGGTCAACACCAGAGGCTTTTGAAATGAGATGAAAATTACAAAAGCAGTGATTACTAGGTATTGACCAATTAAATTATGAATATTCTAGTGAATTTGTTCACTTTTGTAATTTTCACTTCATTTCAAGATATTGCAATACAATCGATCTCCAGATCACCTAGATGTAGTGAGAAGTGACAGTGAAAACGAATCGACGTCGATTCGATGATTTTGACGTCGAATCGACGTCGATTCGATGTCGATTTCATTATCATTTCTCACTGAGGTGCAGGTGCATGGCGTAAAGCAAGAAAGAGAATGAAAGATAAAAGGTTCGTTTGCTTTGCACGTTCACATCATTTTATTTTTGTTGTTTGATTTCTAATTTTTTTTTCTTATTAATATTGTTTTAATCTAAAAATATTAATATTTTGTGATAATGTTTTTAATATATGTATATTAATGTGCCTGTATATCTACATTTCATTCATTTTAACACATATTATAATTAGTAAAACAGATAATAGATGTATGCTAATTGTTTAAGTTAATATTAATCATTTTAATTATACTTACAATTTTAATGTACATACATCTTGATTATAACACAACGCTCTCAACTCCAATATAGGGCACATTATAAGGACAAACTTAAAATTTTGCGGCATTACTAGATTCACATTTTCTCATACTTTAGAAAAAAATGTTACTATACTTTAATAGTTAAAAAAATGGAAATTAGAGTTAAGAATATTATCTTTGGTATACATTCATAATTTAATGTAATTAAAATACTTTTTCTTGTTTATATTTGTGTTAGTTTTCTTCATGATTTTTATTTAAATACAAAAATAATAAATACAAAACTAATAGAGAGGTACTTTAGTGTGGTTTCAGTTTGCATTGTTGATTTATTAGCCACGAGAGGTATGATTTATACTTTAAGAAAATTGTTTTTATAAAATTGACGCATGATTCATTAGAACTTACACCTATAAGTGTGTAACTTAACAATTGTTTGTAGATGTAAATATATAATCACATATTAAAATTAAGAACAATAAACTCAAAACTGATACTTTGCTCTGACAAGAATAGAAATCTATAATAGAAACAAGAAAAGGGCAAGTGATTATATTGTAAATATTAATTGTTATACATTCTTATAATACGCTTTAATAATAAATTATTATTAATTCTAATTCGTTTATATATTCTTTCTATTCTAGTAAATATATACGTACGCATCTTATATATTACTGTAGAAAAATCCAAAAAATCTTTCAAAAATCGATCAAGAAAAAACAAATGAATAAAAAAATGCAATTTTATATTGTAGCAAAAAATGATTTATTTAAATGTTTTATTGTATATATAGTAAAACAAATATTTGATAACCTACTTTTACTAGTATAATCAAACAACTATAAGCTATAGAATAGATATCAGGTTACAAAGAAAAAGGATGAAACAAACAAAAAATTTAGAGGGAGGATTATACTTTAAATTCAAGTTTTCTTGATTATAAGTGAAGATGAAGCCAGTGAAATTTATTACTATAAAGAAGGAGATGTATATTCTGTGATATATGTATAATCTTGTTAATCTCAAAATCAAGAGTTACTGTACGCTACTTTGATCCCTTCGAAATGAAAAAATAAGAATTGACGGATATGTTGAAGTATATGGATCTGTTGATATATATTTAGGTAATTTCATAATAAATTCGATTAGATGCACTCAGTGTACACTGATGTACTTTAAAGCCGTCGTACACAAATTGAAAAAATATGTCCAATATAAATATATAAAAACGAATTAAATCATGAAATCTTGAATATATTTTATTATACTGTTAAATAAAATCTATTTTATATTTTAATTCAAAATATTTGTATTTTATTTTTACATAGATTAACCATATTTACACAGATATACCAGTTAATCAGATCTTATATTTATTTAAGGATTCCTTAAATTTGTCTTCAAATGCTGTACGAATTATTTCATTATTTTACTGAACATCTAAAGATGAACTTAAGGAAGCCTTAAATAGAAAGTATGCGAGAGCGCACCGCGCGGAACGATTCGAGTGAGAGAACGGCACAAGGTTGATATAATGCACGACAGTAAAGAGAACTCCGTTTCTCTGTAATTTAACAAAAGAATTTTCTTTAATATGCTCAGTTACAAAGTCAGAAAATATAATTAATTAAATATTAGATTAACAGAATATTAAACGCGGTCACCTTTTTCAAATGATATTTTGGAATCGCGGTAATGGAAAATCTCGGCGATTTTCTCGGCACTTCTCGAAAAGATTCGTTTTATAGCGGTTTTCACTAAGCGGTTAGCACGGCGATTTTACGAAGCGATATAGTAGCGAGATTATGACTCTAAGAACTCTAAGAACTTTTAGACTCTAAGAAGGAGGCCGGCGAGATCGAAGCATTTATTGCTTTCGGCCTGGGCCCTTTCTTCTTGGAAAAAATCCAATAAAATTTTGCCACAATCGTAATTATTACGTGGCATTAGGTGTACAAAATTGATTGGCGCTTTGGATTCTTTTCTAACGACGTTCAACGTAACAGTCATGCGCGACAGAAAATCCGTGCGTGGGATTGGTGACAGCGCGTGACGTATTCGGAGCGCAGCGCTCGCGTGCGCGAATTGAATCGTTCTAGAACTTTCGATTGTCCGTTGCCGGTAACGACAACTTGTTTGCGTGTAACGACTTGTTTTTAAAAAGAACAAAGAACGCCAAATCGCTGATTTTTTATCGAGGATTTAGATCATGCTCGAGATGAAATCACGAGCTCACTTTATGCGTGCGTTCAATGACAATTACTGTCGGTCGACTGAAAGAATTCTTGCTTTTCTTTCGAATTACCGATCTCAAACATTCCCGCCCGTCTCGTCATCTCCGACGATATATGTATAGAAGTTACCTCGAGCGCATTGAGATTACAATAAAAAAAAAACAGTAAACGCGAACATAAGACAAGCTATACAATGCAATGATTCCGTGGAAGAGTTTGAACTGTAAACGAGAGTTATATGACAAATAACATTGAAGCAATGATTTACGAAAGTACACGCGATCAATTCAAGCTCTCTTTTACATTTGATGCATTAGCGTGAGAGATAAACGCGGTAGCCTCTTCTGGCAATAAAACTAATTTGACCAAAGGACGAGTTAATTCGGATGAGGCGGTTTTGACTGTGACCACTCGCACCGTCGTCTCCAGGATGTAGCTGCGTGATCCGCGCCAGAGGCCACTTATTTGGCGGTGAGAGCTCGGAGCGAATGATGCATAGCGATTCAATGCGTGGTGGCAAAGCGTCCTTGGTCCATTTCGGTCTGGTAGCCAGAGTGTGTAAGTACTCTCGTGACCATCTCTGCCAGAAGTGGTCTCGCATTCGCTGGATAAGTTGCCACCTGGAAAGCAAATTTTCCTTCTTGTCCGACAAGGAAGGCTCAGGAATGGCCAACAGTGGTGCCCCGATGAGCAGGTGACCTGGTGTCAGAGCCGTGAGGTCGTCGGAGTCGTCTGAGAGGGCATGCACGGGCCGGGAGTTCAGGCATGCCTCCACTTGTGCGAGCAGGGTGCTCATTTCCTCGAAGGTGAGTCTGGTTTCGCCGATGGTTCGGCGCAGGTGATACTTGGCAGATTTCACGGCCGCCTCCCAGAGTCCACCAAAATGTGGTGCCGAAGGGGGATTAAAGTGCCAATGGATCCCCTCTGATGTAGCGACGTGTGCGATCTTTCGTCCTTCCGACGAGGAGGCTCGGAGCATCTCTCGAAGTTGCCGGTCGGCGCCCGAAAAATTGGTGCCGCAATCGAAGTAGATGTCCGTGCACAGTTCTCGGCGAGATGTGAATCGACGGAGAGCAGCCAGAAAGGCGTCGGTGGTGTAAGCTGAAACAGCCTCGAGATGAACGGCCTTGGAGCTAAAACAAATAAAGACTGCGATGAACGCTTTGTGAGCACTGTGCCCACGCCCTTTGCTCATTCTGATAAAGATAGGCCCGGCGTAGTCGATGCCCACGTGAAGAAATGGTCGTGCAGGAGTCACTCTTCCTGGAGGAAGGTTTCCCATTTTCGGTTGCGGAGTGGCAGCCCTCCACCGTGTGCATGTCACGCACTGATGCAGCCATCGCTTGACCACCGCTCGGCCTTGTGGAATCCAGAACCGGAGGCGAAGCAATCCCAGGGTTAGCTGAACTCCTCCGTGGAGAGTACGGCGATGGTAGGCTTCCACCAGCAGGCGAGTGAGCCATGACCTTGGAGGCACGATGATAGGATGTCGCTCGTCGAAAGACAGCGCTGCGTACTTGAGGCGTCCTCCGACTCGCAGGACTCCGTGTTCGTCCATGTACGGGCTGAGGGTTCGCAGATGGCTGGATCTTGCAAGATCGCGTTTATTTCCGACAGCAGTCATCTCCTCCTGATAATGCCGTGACTGCACTACGCGAATCCATTGGAGGAGTGCTGCGTCGAGTTCGGCTGGGAGAAGCGCTGACCCGTGGAGTTGATCGTCCACTGATCTCACTGAACGACTGCGGTGACGCCAACGCAAGCACCAGGACGTCACTCTCAGTAATTGGTGCGGTGCCGAGAACCTGAGGAGTTCTTCCGGCTCGTGGTTGCTCCTGATGACTGCCGCGAGTGTTGTGGCCCGTTGCTCCGGTACGTCCTTGATGGGCTCCAGATTGATGCTTGGCCATTGCGTCGGATTCCCGCACAACCCTGCCGAACTCGTCCACCACAAGGGATGGTTGAGGAGCTCGTGTGGTGTCAGTCCCCGGGAGGCACAGTCGGCAGGGTTGTCCTTGCCCGGGACGTGACGCCATTGAGCCTCCGGAAGTTGCTGCTGGATTTGTGATACTCTGTTGGCCACGTATGTTTTCCAGCGGGAGGCGTGACCTCGAATCCAGTGTAGCGTGACCTTGGAGTCTGACTAGATTACTGGCGTTGCAGCTAAGTTTAGCACAGAGCGCGTGTGCACGAGTACACTTGAAAGTAAGGCGGCGGCGCAGAGTTCGAGTCGCGGGAGAGAAACAAGTTTGATTGGCGCGACCTTGCTTTTGGCTGTCAATAATCGAATCTTTGTTTGGTTGTTTGCGGTGATGCGGAGGTACACCACAGCGTAATCTCTTTCGGATGCGTCTGCGAAGCCGTGTAATTCGATCTGAGAGCTTATGTCGCCGGTGCCGAGCCAGCGGCCGACTCTGAGCATCTCAAGCAGTGGAAGTTCTTCCCAGAGCCGCTTCCACTTTCCAGCGATGGTTGACGGCAATGGTGTGTCCCAATCCAGCTGTTGCAGCCAGGCCGACTGAATAAGAATTTTAGTTTGAATGGTTACTGGAGCCAGCCATCCGAGCGGGTCGAAGAGTCGAGCGGTCTCCGACCGCAGACTTCTCTTGGTGAACGCGATGACGGTGCGAGGAGGAACAGAGAAGGCGAATTCGTCCCTGGTTGGATACCAGCGCAATCCCAGCGTTGAGTGGTTCTCTTGTTCCCACGACCGCGAGTCTCTGGTGAGACAGTACTCAGACGGAATGTTGCGAAGAAGCTCCTGGCAGTTGGCGGCCCACTTTCGTAGAGAGAACCCGCCCGCCATGCAGAGGTTGCGGAGCTCGACTTGGAGAGTGATAGCGTCGTCTAGAAAATGCGCTCCGGTTACGACATCGTCGTCGTAGCAGTCGTGTCGTAACGCAGCTGCGCCTCGAGGGAAACGCGATCCGTCGTCATCGGCGAGTTGACCATCGGTGTGATCGGCGGTTGAGCGGTGCACAAGGTCGGCTAGCTCATGATCTGCGATGCACTGAAGCGAGTGGCGCTGTGCTGAGTTGGTTACTTGGTCGCAACCTCCCGATAAGATCCAGCCGAGCAGTGTCTTTTGAGCGATAGGCGCTTGGGGGCCTCCCTTGCGGAGACCATCCTGGAGAATGATTGAGCATACTTCCGCTCCAAAAGGTAGCTCAATAGAGTCGTTTGCTGCGTAGCCCGGATCAGCCAATTGGAGCCCCTTTAAGTGTGGCCACTCCATTCTGATCCTTGCGTGATAGCCTTGGTCAAGCGAAAGACGTGGCAGAATAAAGGTTCCGACGGTGAAGTCGGTACCTGTGGTTAACGAGGTCACCTTGAGCGTCACCCTTCCCCTGCTGGGCCGGAGCTTTTGCCGCTGATGCCGATGACTTCGATGATTGCGGATCGAGAGCGTGGCAGGTGTAGGCGCTGGACCAGAGCCTCGGAAATCAGAGAAATTTCCGATCCTTGGTCGATGAGCACGCGTGCGGTATGCCGATTGCCGTGACGATCAGCGATGGAAACTCGCGCAGTTGCGAGCAAAATAGCTTGTGGTCGTAGCGCACTGCCGACAGTGAGCTGACCTCTTGAGGTTTCGGTGAAGCGTACGCATCGTGTAACATTGAGTGGTGACGAGACTTCCACGTGGCACACGTCTTCGTCGACTGGCACTTCGCGAATGTATGAGAGCCGAGGCAGTTGAAGCACAGCTTGTGAGTTTCGGCGACGGCCTTGCGGTCGACCGCGGATTTTTTCTTGAATTCTTCACACACCATCACGTGGTGCTTACCCTTGCATAGGACGCATTGAGAAGACTCGGTGTGTTTCTTGACGTGATGCGACTTGGCAGATCGCGACGGGTTGTCGGAGACCTTGAGCGATTTTGGTTTGGCGGCATTGAGAGTACGTGCCCTTTGGTTTATGAAGTTCATCAGCTCTTTGAGAGTGGACATGTCGCTCGAGGCACTTGAGAGTGACTCCCACTTCAGGCGAGTTCTTGGATCGAAGAGCTCGACGACAAGATGATTTAGTAGATCGAAGCCATGAGAGTCCATAGGCCTGTCAATGCTCTCCTGGCCGTTGACTACCCTGGTCACGGCGTTGAAGATGCGATTGAGCTCCTCCTCAGCTCCTTTCGTTCTTCATCTTAGTCACGGCGGTAAACTTGGAGAAATTGGAGCGTGATAACTCTCTTTTATTTTCGTACTGCTTGCTCAGCAGCTCCCATGCGCGTGGATAGTTGTCTTCGGTCATTGCTAACGGTCGAATCAGTTCCTCAGCAGGACCCTCCAGACAAGTTTTCAGGTAATGAAATTTCTCGATTGCTGAGATTGATGAATTGTTTCCGACAATGGATTGGAAGAGGTCTCGGAATGTAGGCCAATCTTCGAATGCGCCAGAGAAAGAACTAATCTTGAGGCGAGGCAGCGACGGTTTTCCGGAAGACACATTACCTTCTGTTTTGGAAGCTGAACTCGGTTCCTTCGCCATGAGTTTCGTCCGGTAATCGTTCAGCAGGTCGCGCTGCAGCACGTACGTGTTTTCGGCGGAATCGGCAAATTGAGACGTGTTGTACTCACTTTGATCGAAGGCTTCCTTGTAATGTGCTCGAATAAGCTTGTGTTGCTGTTCGAATTCCGTCCACATCTCCGTCGAGAAGCGCCAAGCGGGTTTCGACATTGTGGAGGGTGATGTTGGCCGTCCCCAATTTCTTCAAATTGACCTGGCCATACGACCATGGATGTCACTCTGGGCGCTCAGCAAGGCGGCTATTTCGTCACTCATGCTTTCACTTGCGAATTTTTCTCTCTCTGATTTTCTTGATGATGCGCGCATTGGACGCGATGCACTCGACACTGCGGATGCCGGCGAGAATCCGGCTCGAAGGACCAGAAAATGTGCGGGAGTGCGGAAAGGTTCGAGTGAGAGAACGGCACACGGTTGATATGATACACGACAGTAAAGAGAACTCCGTTTCTTTGTAAATTAACAAAAGAATTTTCTTTAATATGATCAGTTACAGAGTCAGAAAATATAATTAATTAAATATTAGACAGATTAACAGAATATCAAATGCGGTCACCTTTTCCAAATTGTAGTTGGAATCACGGTGATGGAAAATCTCGGCGATTTTCTCGGCACTTTTGAAAGGTTTCGTTTTATAGCGGTTTTCACTAAGCGGTTAGCACGGCGGTTTTACGAAGCGATCTAGTAGCGAGACTATGATTCTAAGAACTCGAAGAACTTTTAGAAGTAAGAACTCTAAGAAGTCTAAGAACTCTAAGCGGTGTAAACTATCTAAGCAATCTGCCCGGGAGGAACAATCATGCGCGACAGAAAATCCTGACCTGGGATTGGTGACAGCGCGTGACGTATTCGTCGAAGCGCGGCGCTCGCGTGCGCGAATTGAATTGTTCTAGAAGCTCGGAACGAATGATGCATAGCGATCCAATGCGTGGTGGCAAAGCGTCCTTGGTCCATTTCGGTCTGGTAGCCAGAGTGTGTAAGTACTCGCGTGACCATCTCTGCCAGAAGTGGTCTCGCATCCGCTGGACAAGTTGCCACCTGGAAAGCAAATTTTCCTTCTTGTCCGTCAAGGAAGGCTCGGGAATGGCCAGCAGTGGTGCCCCGATGAGCAGGTGACCTGGTGTCAGAGCCGTGAGGTCGTCGGAGAGGGCATGCATGGGCCGGGAGTTCAGGCATGCCCCCACTTGTGCAAGCAGGGTGCTCATTTCTTCGAAGGTGAGCCTGGTTTCGCCGATGGTTCGGCGCAGGTGATACTTAGCAGATTTCATGGCCGCCTCCCAGAGTCCACCAAAATGTGGTACCGAAGGGGGGTTAAAATGCCAATGGATCCCCTCTGATGTAGCGACGTGTGCGATCTTTCGTCCTTCTGACGAGGAGGCTCGGAGCATCTCTCGAAGTTGCCGGTCGGCGCCCGAAAAATTGGTGCCGCAATCGGAATAGATGTCCGTGCAAAGTCCTCGGCGAGATGTGAAGCGACGGAGAGCAGCCAGAAAAGCGTCGGTGGTGTATGCTGAAACAGAGACCTCGAGGTGAACGGCCTTGGAACTATTAGGTGTATGACTTTGCTCATTCGGTTTTCGTATAGATGGCTTTAGCGGTAAGTGGTGATCGAAATAAATAGATCATAGACGTCACACAATAAACTTGAGCATCTGTCAACATAATCTTATTAGAATCATTAGTCGATTTGTGTCTGCATCATAAAGTTATTCTCGATTGAAAATGTCAGTTTACGAGCCAAATTCTTGTCATTTGCGGGAGGTTTTAATTTTCTGCTTCTATATGAAGACTTTTGCGGCTGAGGCTCATCGAATGCTTTCAAATATTTATGGTGAAGCCGCTATTAGTGAAAGAACGTGTCATAAGTGGTTTCAAGAACGGTGATTTTCACGTCGAAGACCAGCATAGCGGTGGAAGAGAGAAGGTTTTCGAAGATGCAGAATTGAAGGCATTACTTGATTAAGACTCTTGTCAAAATCAAAAAGAATTGGCACGATCATTAGGAGTGACTCAATCAGCCATTTCAAAACGTCTCAAAGAAATGGGAATGATTCAGAAGCAAAGAAATTGGGTACCGTACGAGTTGAAGCCGAGAGATGTTGAACGACGTTTGTTTGCTTGTGAGCTGCTTGAAAGACAAAGACGGAAGGGCTTTCTGCATCGCATTGTGACTGGGGACGAAAAATGGGTTCATTACGATAATCTCAAGCGCAGAAAATCATGGGGAATTCCCAGCCATGCTTCCACGTCGACGGCCAAACCGAATATTCACGGATCCAAGATCATGCTCTGTATTTGGTGGGACCAGTTCGGCGTAGTATATTATGAGCTGTTAAAATCGACTGAAACAATCACAGGCGATCGGTATCGAACGCAATTGATGCGTTTGAGCCGAGCATTGAAAGACAAACGGCCGCAATACAACGAGAGACACGATAAAGTGATTTTGCAGCATGATAATGCTCGACCCCATGTTGCGAAAGTGGTCAAGACATACTTGGAAACGTTGAAATGGGAAGTCCTACCCCACCCACCGTATTCTCTAGACGTTGCTCCCTCTGACTGTCACTTGTTTCGATCAATGGCATACGAACTGGCTGACCAGCACTTCCGGTCTTATGAAGAAGTAAAAAATTGGATCGATTCGTGGATCGCCTCAAAAGATGACCAGTTTTTTCGACGCGGGATTCGTATGCTGCCCGAAAGATGGGAAAAAGTAGTGGCCAGCGATGGACAATACTTTGAATCATAAATGTATAACCAGTTTTTTAAAATAAAGCCTCGAATTTCGGAAAAAAACCGCATGAGCAAAGTCATACTCCTTATAAAACAAACAAAACTGCGATGAACGCTTTGTGAGCGCTGTGCCCACGCCCTTTGCTCGTCCTGATGAATATAGGCCCGGCGTAGTCGATGCCCACGTGAAGAAATGGTCGTGCAGGAGTCACTCTTCTTGGAGGAAGGTTTCCCATTTTCGGTTGCGGAGTGGCAGCCCTCCACCGAGTGCATGTCACGCACTGATGCCGCCATCGCTTGACCACTGCTCGGCCTTGTGGAATCCAGAACCGGAGGCGAAGCATTCCCAGGGTCATCTGAACTCCTCCGTGGAGAGTACGGCGATGGTAGGTCCCAGTCTAGCTGTTGCAGCCAGGCCGACTGAATTAGAATTTTTGCTTGAATGGTTACTGGAGCCAGCCATCCGAGCGGGTCGAAGAGTCGAGCGGTCTCCGACAGCAGACTTCTCTTGGTAAACGCGACGACGGTGCGAGGAGGAACAGAGAAGGCGAATTCGTCCCTAGTTGGATACCAGCGCAATCCCAGTAGCAGTAGCAGTAGCAGTAGCAGAGAGCATAGAGCAGAGAGCAGTAGCAGTAGCAGTAGCAGTAGCAGTAGCAGTAGCAGAGAGCAGTAGCAGTAGCAGTAGCAGTAGCAGTAGCAGTAGCAGTAGCAGTAGCAGTAGCAGTAGCAGTAGCAGAGAGCAGAGAGCAGTAGCAGTAGCAGTAGCAGAGAGCAGAGAGCAGAGAGCAGTAGCAGTAGCAGTAGCAGTAGCAGTAGCAGTAGCAGAGAGCAGAGAGCAGAGAGCAGTAGCAGTAGCAGTAGCAGTAGCAGTAGCAGTAGCAGTAGCAGTAGCAGTAGCAGTAGCAGTAGCAGTAGCAGAGAGCAGAGAGCAGTAGCAGTAGCAGTAGCAGTAGCAGTAGCAGTAGCAGAGAGCAGAGAGCAGTAGCAGTAGCAGTAGCAGTAGCAGTAGCAGTAGCAGAGAGCAGAGAGCAGTAGCAGTAGCAGTAGCAGTAGCAGAGAGCAGAGAGCAGTAGCAGTAGCAGTAGCAGTAGCAGTAGCAGTAGCAGTAGCAGTAGCAGTAGCAGTAGCAGTAGCAGTAGCAGTAGCAGTAGCAGTAGCAGTAGCAGTAGCAGTAGCAGTAGCAGTAGCAGTAGCAGTAGCAGTAGCAGTAGCAGTAGCAGTAGCAGTAGCAGTAGCAGTAGCAGTAGCAGAGAGCAGTAGCAGTAGCAGTAGCAGTAGCAGTAGCAGTAGCAGTAGCAGAGAGCAGTAGCAGTAGCAGTAGCAGTAGCAGTAGCAGTAGCAGAGAGCAGTAGCAGTAGCAGTAGCAGTAGCAGTAGCAGTAGCAGTAGCAGTAGCAGTAGCAGTAGCAGTAGCAGTAGCAGTAGCAGTAGCAGTAGCAGTAGCAGTAGCAGTAGCAGTAGCAGTAGCAGTAGCAGAGAGCAGTAGCAGTAGCAGTAGCAGTAGCAGTAGCAGTAGCAGTAGCAGTAGCAGTAGCAGTAGCAGTAGCAGTAGCAGTAGCAGTAGCAGTAGCAGAGAGCAGTAGCAGTAGCAGTAGCAGTAGCAGTAGCAGTAGCAGAGAGCAGTAGCAGTAGCAGTAGCAGTAGCAGTAGCAGTAGCAGTAGCAGAGAGCAGTAGCAGTAGCAGTAGCAGTAGCAGTAGCAGTAGCAGTAGCAGTAGCAGTAGCAGTAGCAGTAGCAGTAGCAGTAGCAGTAGCAGTAGCAGTAGCAGTAGCAGAGAGCAGTAGCAGTAGCAGTAGCAGTAGCAGTAGCAGTAGCAGTAGCAGTAGCAGTAGCAGTAGCAGTAGCAGTAGCAGTAGCAGTAGCAGTAGCAGTAGCAGTAGCAGTAGCAGTAGCAGTAGCAGTAGCAGTAGCAGTAGCAGTAGCAGTAGCAGAGAGCAGTAGCAGTAGCAGTAGCAGTAGCAGTAGCAGTAGCAGTAGCAGTAGCAGTAGCAGTAGCAGTAGCAGTAGCAGTAGCAGTAGCAGTAGCAGAGAGCAGTAGCAGTAGCAGTAGCAGTAGCAGTAGCAGTAGCAGAGAGCAGTAGCAGTAGCAGTAGCAGTAGCAGTAGCAGTAGCAGTAGCAGTAGCAGTAGCAGTAGCAGTAGCAGTAGCAGTAGCAGAGAGCAGAGAGCAGTAGCAGTAGCAGTAGCAGAGCTAACGAAAGCTGCGCGTTTCTAATCTCAAATATGTCCTCTTGTTCTCGAAAAGCGAACTATTTACTTTGGAAAAAAAAGTCGACTGGCCCTATGGGCGCAACCATTTTCTCTTTTCTCTATTTCTTTTCTCTCTTTTTTTTTTCTTTTTTTTAGGAATTTTTACCAGACTATCTTAGAAGTAAAGATGCCTAAGTCGAATTCTATTTACATTCAACTCGGGAGATGATCCTACGAAAGTACTCTCGGGCGACAGTCTAGCCCTCGCGGCCGAATCAAATTGACATTTATACATCGCCGAGAAATTCCAGATTATCATAACAGCGAGGTCCGAGGCATGGGAGAGTACAGTATAATACTCTATGCAGAATTCGCTGGTCGTCATGCAGATTTTATCTCTTTATCATCCGCATCTCGACGAAGCTAGGAAGGAAAATCTAGGGAGAGGAGAGGGACAAAGAGAGAACTGCGAAAGAAGACAACGGAGGAAAGTCTCTTGGAAGATTCCAGTCTCCCTCCCCCCCCCTCCCGGCTTGGAAACGTGAAATAGCACCGAGATGGAGAAAACGGTGAGGCAAAGGGGAAAGAGGGGAGCGGTCGTTTCCGCTTGCGTTTTCCCGGAGAAAGAGCCGGTTGGTCGGTCGTCTCGAGAACGGTGGCCGCGAAAGGGAAAAATCCGGGAAGAAGCGAGGAGGCGACGCGTCGATAACGTTGGAAAAACGTAAAAGGCGCTCTACGGAGAAAGAACCGGCGGATCGAGGCGAGACGAGGAGAAGGAGGAGAGGAAAAAAGGCAGCTGGGTTAGTTGGGGAGGGAACGGAACGGAAAGATAGATAGATGGATATAGCGGGGAGAAGAAAAAGCCAGAGGAGAAGAGAGAGACGGCGGGAGGGATAAGACAGAGATATAGGAAAGAACGAGGGAAAAGGGGAGGTCCTCTCCCTATCGTTAGGGTGAGAAGAAAGGAGAGAGAAAGAGAGAGAGAGAGAGAGAGAGAGAGAAAAAGAGAAAGAAGGGTAGCGTATAACCGTGGAAGCGAAGGGGCCACGAGAAAATAGCGTCTTAGGCGCGAGGGGAAGAGGGAATGAGTAAATGGAACCAACGCGCGCAGCGAAAGAGAGAAAAGACTGGGAGAGGGGTGGAAGGAGGTGAGCGGAGGGTCGTGGAAGAAGCGACGAAACGACCGAGAGACAAGAAAAAGGAGGGCGAAGGACGGTGGGGGAGACGAAACGACGACGTGAAATGGGTGAGAAGGGCGGAGAGAGAGAGAGAGAGAGAGAGAGAGGGAGGGGGGTAGGAATTGAGAGGGGAGAGCAGAGAGAAGAATGAGGGTGGTAGAGAAGCAAACGGGCAGGAGGAGAAGGAGAGGGAAGGGGGAAGAGTAAAACGTCTACTCTGCGAATGGCAGAGGGATAGACGGGGAAAAAGAAAAAGGACATGGCGTGGCAGGGAGGCGAGGTGAAATTGGACACAAAAAGCTCGAAGAAAAATTGAGATGAATCGTGGGAGGGAAGATGGAAGGGCGGTTCCCTCTCCTCTCCCGCGCTAGAGGGGAAAAACCCGTACTTCTTCCAGGCTGCGAAAGAAAATGCGAGCGTAAGGGATGAGAACCGGTCGCTAACGCTTCGCTTTTTCGATTTCTCTTCTCGATTTTCTCACGATGCTGCTATCTCTTTTCTCCTAATTTTAGAAACAGACTGCTTTTTCTGCTTACAATAGAAATGTATATGCTTGCAACATTTTTTTCTCGTATTTATTGTAGAATACGTATTATAGAATAAATAGGATTTTTCAGGCGCTATTCCATTTAAGAGAAAAGATTTTTCACAGGAATTATACTTTAGTATAGATTAAATTTTTTTTTAACTTGATTTCTTGTGGAAAAAAACCTCTTCTTCTAAATGGAATAAATCCTGAAAAATCCTGTTTATTCTATCGAATAATATTATGATAACTGAAATGATTAAAATGTAAAATTATACTTTTCTATAATCAAAAAAGGAAAATTGCGTTTTTTAATCTTTTAACTGTTTGTTTTTCATATTTTATGTTATTAAAATTTTTTTATTAAATTGTTACAAACTTAAAAATTCTTCAAACAAAAGCTAGAATTCCATCTATATTAAAATTCTTAAAAAAAATTAACTCCATAAATGTCTTATAATATTATTCCACCTTAATGGATCGTATAATGAAATTACTCTTACAGAGACGCTCATCTTATACAGCTGAATTCTCTTTTCATTTTTGCTCTCTTTCTTTCTTTCTTTCTTTCTTTTTTTTTCTCTTAATTGCATGATTTTATTTTAAAGCTCTATTTTAATACATCCGCGCGTTCCATCACATTTGTTCCAGTATTACAATTACACAGTGAGGATTTGCGTTTCCTGTTTGCGAAAAATATAATCTGAGAGATTGAATTCTCCTCTTTTTCGCAGCACGCGCTCCTTGATCTCTGCCCAGACTCTCTCGGTTTACCGTCTCTCAGGAAAGCGGCGGCTTTCTAACGCTCCCGAAAGATTAGTGCGAGCTAACCGGCCCTTCTTCCCTCCCCCCCTCCACTCCTCCTTCACGTGAACGTATTTTTTTATTATCTTCCTTCGTCGTTTCGGTGTCGTCATCAAGGAGAGATGTGTGCACCGTTTTCCTTTCATCTTCTCTTTGTTACACACGCAGAATCGACGTCTGCTCGCGTCTCTCGTGATCGCGTCCTGCCATAAATTCGCTACTATCTCTCCCGACGTTTTTCGAAGGCGCCGTTCTCGTCCACGACTCTTCGTCACCACCAGCGGCTTCCTCGCGTTCCTTCTCTCACGAGTTTCAATGAAAGTGACAGGAAAATCGCTCGAGACGGTCGCCGCTGGGGCCGTAGCTCCTCGGAGAAACCAAACGAAGAGTGTTTCAGATCCTAATGCGCATCGCATCGAAACCGGAGGTATAAGTGCATCGAGAAAGCGTATCGATGGATACGATCGATCACGCTGTTCGTCACCTCGAATTTCCACCGAATACTCAATATAGCGCGCGAATTATTAGGTGTTGGAATTAATTCGTAGCGTTTTACAAGAGATGGCACAAGCAGTACACTATTTCGTTGTTACCTATAGTTCTGTATACATTGTAAACATCTATCATAGGACGTCATTTGCCGTACATAACCTTTCTTGAAATCATAAATAACAATACTGTATAATTCATTGAATATGTCAAAATTTGTGCCAGATAAAGTGTTTTTGCGGGGAGTTTTGCTTCATTACTTTAATATGAACAAAAGTGCAGCTGAAGCTCATCGTATTTTAGTGGATGTGTATAGTGAACATGCTCTGGCTGAGCAAACGTGTAGGAAGTGGTTTGCACGTTTTAAAGCTGGTGATTTCGACTTGGATGACAAGGAGCGACCTGGTCAGCCGAAAAAATTTGAAGATAACGATTTGCAGGCACTGCTCAATGAAAACTCATGTCAAACACTTAAAGAATTATCTACGTCATTGGAAGTTGACTTCTCAACAATAGGAAAACGTCTTAAAAGTTTGGGCATGATCCAGAAGGAAGGACATTGGGTCCCATATGAATTGAAACCAAGGGATATTGAGAGACGTTTTCTCACGTGCGAACTGCTGCTTCAACGGCAGAAAAGAAAAGGTTTTTTGCATCGGATTGTTACCGGTGACGAAAAGTGGATCCATTATGACAATCCAAAGCGCAGAAAGTCATGGGTTAAGCCCGGCGAACCATCAACATCAGTGGCAAAGCCCAATATCCATGGCTCAAAGCTCCTGCTCTGTATTTGGTGGGATCAGAAGGGTGTCATATACTACGAACTGCTAAAACCGCATGAAACCGTTACTGGAGATCTCTACCGACGGCAACTGATGCGCTTGAGCCGTGCATTGAAGCAAAAACGGTCGGAATACTTCGAAAGACACGATAAAGTCATCTTGCTGCACGACAATGCTCGCCCACACGTTGCAAAACCGGTAAAAACATACCTGGAAACACTTAAATGGGAAGTGCTACCGCACCCGCTGTATTCTCCTGATATTGCACCTAGCGACTACCACTTGTTTCGATCATTAGCTCATAGCTTGTGCGAGCAGAAGTTCACATCTTACGAAGATTGTACAAAATGGTTCGATTCCTGGATTTCATCTAAAGATGAACAGTTCTTCCGACGCGGTATTCATTCACTGCCCGAAAGATAGTCAAAAGTAGTAGAAAGTGATGGGAAGTACTTTCATTAATGTATTTTTTAATGCTCATGTGAAATAAATAACATTCTTTCATTAAAAAAACGCTACGAATTAATTCCAACACCTAATAATATCTGTTAATTTAAAAATAATTCTTTATTGAATATATATACGATTTTGTTTCGAGATTTATTATACTTAATATTTTTTAAATGTGTTTATTTATATTGCATATCTTTTGATGTAAATAATAATTTATTATAAAACATAATACGTGACAGGGAGAGAAAATGAAAAAATTTATTATTTTTTACTTAACACTTAATACTCCATACGCTTTTTTTCTTTATTCTTTCCATTTCTTGTCTCCTTTTTAAGACAATCTCTCTAATAAGTTCTGCATTTACATATTATTGTGGATAAAGATCCTACAATTACAAATTCAACTTCTTCCCACATTAGAAAGTGTAATAGACAAATAATTAATATAAGTGTACATTAATGAATTTATATAATAAAAATAATTATTTATGCTGTTTATTTGACATAAAATATATATCCTGGAGTATCGTAAACTTTACTACTGTACCGAGTTCATCTCGTCGACTATCCCGTCTCACTCCGTTTCTTCACGTCGCGTTGCATCCGGTTTTCTCCTGGTTCTCTCTCCGCGGCCGCTTTAATTGCGTGTCTTCCTTCTTTCACTCAATTATCCTCCTCAAATCAACGCGGTTGGCCGTGTCGCAGAGGCTTAAACAATGTTCCTCAAAACTAGGTGAGCCACTTTTACGCTACATCGCGATCAATCTTTCCGGCTATTCGCGCCAAATTATTCCGTCACGAGTAACGCGAATGGAGTGTAGAATGAATAATTACGAAATATGGGAAGACGAAGAGTCATTTTTTCTTGTAGCGCGATTGAAATATCGCGAAACTTCTCGACATTTCATTCGCGGCAGATTATTTCGTCGCGGATAAAACTGCGGAATACAGAACAACGAGATGGATGAATAGTAGTGGAATATATAGGAACCACTTTTATACGCGACACGATGAAAACGCAATGGATCTTTGCGATCTATTCGCCTCTGCGAATAATACTTTATCGCGCGGCGAATAAAGAGACGAAATACAAAGAGAAGGTCATAAAGCTTCCTGGCAAATGACAGAATTATCGCTATTGCTTTCGATTGAAAATTGATAAAAGTGGGATCTTTAAAATATACCCATGTATGCGTAAATTAAAAGGAACTTTTATAAAATATTTCTACTTTGGGATATTTAAACTTATAAAATAAATGTAAAAGATTGCCTTGCTACAATAAAAACGTTTCCTTCGATTCTCGACTACGTTCATTTTGGTTTTATACAAAAAAAATGAAAATTACGCGATTCTTGAAAGATACACACTGTTAAATTCGTAATGTCAAATTGTACTCGAATTGAATTATTTTTAATTATTTCTATAAACCCCGTCATTCTTACCCAATATAATCCCGATAATTTGAATTAAAATAAAAGAGTTGAACATTCTAACTAAAAAAAAAAATGTATTAAATTTGTCTCAAATTTAATTTATTATTTACTACATGCAGTACATGCACATATATTAGATGTTCACTGTCTACAGAAATGGATTAATTTACATTTTGACACATGGAAGTTAAAAATGGCAAAATGTTATTTAACGGATTGCTGCTTTCATATTATGTTCTTAACTAACAAGCTGGAAGATGCTGCTTTAAGATGCAAGAAGTGTGACACTCGAATATATTAAATGTCCTCATCACTCTCAAAAATATTATCCTTTTATCAACTGTCCACGGCATATCGATAAAAGTTAATATCGTAAACAGTGAGAATTCCGTTATTATCGGCTTAACAATACACATAACATATTTTCAAATTTCCTCGCTGCCAGATAGTTTTCGAACTTGCAGGGGCAAATCGCGCAATTGCGACATGATGGAAAGAATAGATAAATTAGGAAAGGGACGAAAAAGAGGTCGAGAAATTAACGCGAGACAATCGATTATCGTCGTTTCTTGCCCGTTATCAGAAATTATCTGCGCGTCTTCGCGGTCGGCACGCCAGGAAACCCAATTTCGCGATATCAATGTGCGCGCGTACCTGTTACGCGACTCGCGTGTCTATGTGTGTGCCGTGCGACACGCACGCATAGACTCGCTGTATGGACATAAGGCAATCCGCGTTTCGATTTCGCGAATAGATTTCAAATGAATCCAAGCGTTTCTCCGAGCGTTGAAGAACGCGTTGTAGCAAAGAGCAGAGAGCAGTAGCAGTAGCAGTAGCAGTAGCAGTAACAGTAGCAGTAGCAGTAGCAGTAGCAGTAGCAGTAGCAGAGAGCAGAGAGCAGTAGCAATAGCAATAGCAGTAGCAGAGAGCAGTAGCAGTAGCAGTAGCAGTAGCAGTAGCAGTAGCAGTAGCAGAGAGCAGTAGCAGTAGCAGTAGCAGTAGCAGTAGCAGTAGCAGTAGCAGTAGCAGTAGCAGTAGCAGTAGCAGTAGCAGTAGCAGTAGCAGTAGCAGTAGCAGTAGCAGTAGCAGTAGCAGTAGCAGTAGCAGTAGCAGTAGCAGTAGCAGTAGCAGTAGCAGTAGCAGTAGCAGTAGCAGTAGCAGTAGCAGAGAGCAGTAGCAGTAGCAGTAGCAGTAGCAGTAGCAGTAGCAGTAGCAGTAGCAGTAGCAGTAGCAGTAGCAGTAGCAGAGAGCAGTAGCAGTAGCAGTAGCAGTAGCAGTAGCAGAGAGCAGAGAGCAGTAGCAGTAGCAGTAGCAGTAGCAGTAGCAGTAGCAGTAGCAGAGAGCAGAGAGCAGTAGCAGTAGCAGTAGCAGTAGCAGTAGCAGTAGCAGAGAGCAGAGAGCAGTAGCAGTAGCAGTAGCAGTAGCAGAGAGCAGAGAGCAGTAGCAGTAGCAGTAGCAGTAGCAGAGAGCAGAGAGCAGTAGCAGTAGCAGTAGCAGTAGCAGTAGCAGAGAGCAGAGAGCAGAGAGCAGTAGCAGTAGCAGTAGCAGTAGCAGTAGCAGTAGCAGAGAGCAGAGAGCAGTAGCAGTAGCAGTAGCAGTAGCAGTAGCAGAGAGCAGTAGCAGTAGCAGTAGCAGTAGCAGTAGCAGTAGCAGTAGCAGTAGCAGCAGCAGTAGCAGTAGCAGTAGCAGTAGCAGTAGCAGTAGCAGTAGCAGTAGCAGTAGCAGTAGCAGTAGCAGTAGCAGAGAGCAGAGAGCAGTAGCAGTAGCAGTAGCAGTAGCAGTAGCAGAGAGCAGAGAGCAGTAGCAGTAGCAGTAGCAGTAGCAGTAGCAGTAGCAGTAGCAGTAGCAGTAGCAGAGAGCAGAGAGCAGTAGCAGTAGCAGTAGCAGTAGCAGAGAGCAGTAGCAGTAGCAGTAGCAGTAGCAGTAGCAGTAGCAGAGAGCAGTAGCAGTAGCAGTAGCAGCAGCAGTAGCAGAGCAGTAGAAGTAGCAGTAGCAGTAGCAGTAGCAGTAGCAGTAGCAGTAGCAGTAGCAGAGCGCAGAGAGCAGTAGCAGTAGCAGTAGCAGTAGCAGTAGCAGTAGCAGTAGCAGTAGCAGTAGCAGTAGCAGTAGCAGTAGCAGTAGCAGATAGCAGTAGCAGTAGCAGTAGCAGTAGCAGTAGCAGATAGCAGTAGCAGTAGCAGTAGCAGTAGCAGTAGCAGTAGCAGAGAGCAGAGAGCAGTAGCAGTAGCAGTAGCAGTAGCAGTAGCAGTAGCAGTAGCAGTAGCAGTAGCAGTAGCAGTAGCAGTAGCAGTAGCAGTAGCAGTAGCAGAGAGCAGAGAGCAGTAGCAGTAGCAGTAGCAGTAGCAGTAGCAGTAGCAGAGAGCAGAGAGCAGTAGCAGTAGCAGTAGCAGTAGCAGTAGCAGTAGCAGAGAGCAGTAGCAGTAGCAGTAGCAGTAGCAGTAGCAGTAGCAGAGAGCAGTAGCAGTAGCAGTAGCAGTAGCAGTAGCAATAGCAATAGCAGTAGCAGAGAGCAGTAGCAGTAGCAGTAGCAGTAGCAGTAGCAGAGAGCAGTAGCAGTAGCAGTAGCAGTAGCAGTAGCAATAGCAATAGCAGTAGCAGAGAGCAGTAGCAGTAGCAGTAGCAGTAGCAGTAGCAGTAGCAGAGAGCATAGAGCAGAGAGCAGTAGCAGTAGCAGTAGCAGTAGCAGTAGCAGTAGCAGTAGCAGTAGCAGAGAGCAGTAGCAGTAGCAGTAGCAGTAGCAGTAGTGGTTTTCACAGTCCACTTTTATCCCGCTCTACCGACCGGACGAAAAGAGTGCGGAGCTCGTCGACGAACAAGAAAATGAAGGTCGCGCATATTATCGAGATTTGTCGGGCGATAATGAAGTAAGTTCATTGAATCCATGTAAATCCATAAATTTTATATAAATGATATGTTCGGATTTGTATAAAATTAATAATTTACATTTTTTTTTTCTTATTTTATATTTTTTTTCTTCTACAATGAAGAGAGACTTAATTGAGAATTAATTCCGATCAATTGATTTTTTTGTAACAAATACTGTGCGAGAATGCACCGCGCGGAAAGATTCGAGTGAGAGAACGGCACAAGGTGATGTGATGCACGACAGTGAAGAGAACTCCGTTTCGTTTAATTTAACAAAAGAATTTTCTTTAATATAATCAGTTACAGAGTCAAAAAATATAATTAATTAAAATTAGATTAACAAACTTCAAATGCGGTCACCCTTTCCAAAATTGTATTTGGAATCGCGGTGATGGAAAATCTCGGCGATTTTCTCGGAAAGAGTCGTTTTATCGCGATTTTACTAAGCGGTTAGCACGGCGATTTTACGAAGCGGTATAGCGAGACTATGATTCTAAGAACTCGAAGAACTTTTAGAAATAAGAACTCTGAGCAGTCTAAGAATTCTAAGCGGTGTAGACGGTATAAGCGGTGTAGACTATTTCAGCAATCTGCGCAATCTGCCTTTAGAACCGGCGAGATCGAAGCATTTATTACTTCCGGTCCGGGCTTTCTTCTTGGGAGAAATCCAATTAAATTTTGCCACAATCGTAATTATCACGTGGCATTGGTTGTACAAAATTGATTGGCGCTTTCGATTCTTTTCTAGCGACGTTCAACGTAACAGTCATGCGCGACAGAAAATCCGTACGCGGGATTGGTGACAGCGCGTGACGTATTCGTCGGAGCGCGGCGCTCGCGTGCGCGAATCGAATTGTTCTAGAACTTTCGATGGTCCGTTGCCGGTGCCTGTTTGCGTGTACCGAATTGTTTTGAAAGACTACAGAACAATGAATCTCTGACTTTGATGAGGCTTAAAGTCAGGCTCGAGATGAAATCACGAGCTCGCCTTGTGCGTGCGTTCAATAACAATTACTGTCGGTCGACCGAAGGAATTCTTACCTTTTTTTTTGAATTACCGATCTCAAACAAATACCTAGTTCGATTTATTGTATTTAGTTATTAAATATATTAAAATTGTTGTAAGTGAAAGTAAATTAATTAAGTATTTAAGATACTTCTCATCATACATTATATCATATAACATGTTGTAAAGATCGATACGAAGATGTGAAGAGAATTATTATGTAATGATGTGAAGAGAATTATTATCTGGTCTCTTACGGTATTCTATCCGTTCTTTGATTGACCGCGTTTGACTCGCAAGTGACGATATTCAGGACGAGGTCTCGCTCTCGAGAGAAGAGCTACAACTTTAATTTGCGACTGTTAGCTTCGAGAAAAATCATTCTATTCGAAATACAGCATTGAGAAGCTCTATCAAAACGAGAGGTGTAAGTGGCTACATATAACAAGATATAAACTATATTGCGGAAAAAGGAGAAAAGAGGTCACGTTGCTGCTCGCGACACATATCGATTTAAAAATAAAAACATTCAATTTAATAAAAATTTTAAATGTGAAAAGACATAATGGAAATTATATTAAATACATAAATTCTTTATGTGAAGTGAACGCATAATTTATAGCGGCAGCAATCAGGAAAGAATTTTAATTAATTTGAAGGTATTAAGTCACAGGTATAAAACAATATTAAGATTTTTTTCATCTTTAAAAAGAAGCTTTAAAAAATATATGGACTAAATACATGCGGGAGAAGGAAAGGAATAAAGTTATATATAAAATATAGATTGTGCTTCTTTCGGTTATAATTAAAAACTGTTCGATAGTTCTTGCCCGATGGTATCGTTACTTCCAAGATTAATTGCGCATCGCACGGTATAGAACAAATATCTAGTTTTGCTTCTCTCCACGTGTCACGGATCTCTCTCGCCGTTCTCCTCGCCCGGTGAAATGACGGTTCCGGGTGCGTCCGTTCCCTCCATCTCGCGAAGAACGTCCCCGTCGCGTCGTTCCTTTCGCCTCTCCTTTCCTTCCCTTCGAAAACGCACGCGCGCGCAGAAACGGCAGTGGCCAAAGAAGAACGAAGCCATATTCACAGCCTGTTCGAGAAAATCTATAAAACGGTAATAAGAGATGATATTTTCCATTCTTTCGCGATGCATTTTTTTCAAAGTCTCTGAATTTCGGGACCAAAAATTCATAATGTTTCGTTCTAAATTTTCAACGTCTGAATTTATCAGCGATAAATTCAGTAACGAGTTATAAAAAATATCGAAATTTTTAATTAATACGCGAAATTATTAATAAGAGTTAAAATTCCATTTAAATTTTCATAAATAATGTTTCTGGCTTTTTTAGCTGCTTTAACGTCGACAGGGGATGTATGTCACTTCATTTTTTATATCAAGTGCAGTCGAGTCTCAGTTATTTGATTTTGTCAAAGCAAGGAGTCTCTCGAGATAATGGGAAGTAGTACTGTCTTGCTATCATTTGATTTTCTAGAAATATTCTGTAACGAGGACTTGAACCAGTAAGGGCGAAGGGGAAACAGGTGAGCGGCCGAGAAAGCAGACGCTCGGAAAGGTGAACGGAAAGAAACGAAGAAACGAAGGGCATTCGGAATGCGGTACTGTTATGCCTTACGGTATACAGACAAGACGGAAATTAGGACCAAACGACATACAGTCTCGTTGTCCATCGTTTGATATGATCATAGAAAATAGCATAATCTTTTCCAAACTTTTATTTCGTTCTCGTTTTATCCTCTGAAATTCGTTGAGAATTTATTTAAAATTTCACATTTCAAATTTAGAGTCAAGCAAAGTGGCAGGCGTTGGAAGTCGAGAACTGAAAATTCAACAGCTCCGAATTGAAGATGGAAAGTTAAAAGCTCTGGATTCACAGTTGATGGTTAGAAGCCGATGCATCGCCCCAAAAATCGAAGCTCCAAAATTCTGCTGGTGGGGGGGTTCCCCTCTCCGAAGGGGCCGCCAAGCCAGGAGCTTCTTCGCGACATTCCCGCCCGAGTATGCTCCCCAAGTTTTCGGGGTCGGGGGAAAGAAAACCCCAAACTCGGGATTGCGCGGTACCCAAACCAGGGCGAATTCCCCTTCTCTGTTCCCCTCGACCGTCTCGCTTTACCAAGAGAAGTCTGCTGGGGAGACCGCTCGACTCTTCCCCCTCGGATGGCGCTCCATCCCCATTAAAGAAAAAATTCAATTCAGTCGCCTGGCTGCAACAGCTAGATGGGCCCTACCATCGCCGTACTCTCCCGGAGGAGTTCAATCCCCCTGGAATGATTCGCCCCGGTTCTGGATTCCACAAGGCCGACAGGTGGTCAAGCGATGGCGCATCGTGCTGACATGCCTCGGTGGAGGGCTGCCATCCGAACCGAAAGGGAAAACCTTCCTAAGAAGAGGGCGAGAGCGCACCGCGCGGACAGTTCGAGTGAAAAAAGGGGCCCCCGGTTGAAGTGCCCGACATAAAGGGAAAAACCCCGTTTCATTTAAATTTAACAAAAAAATTTTCTTTAATGTATTCAGTTACAAAGTCAAAAGATAAAATTTAAATTAAAGTCAATAACAGAATTTTAAAATCGGTCCCTTTTTCCCAAAAGGGCTTGGAATGCGGTGAGGAAATTCGGCGATTTTCCTCAAAGCTTCTCGAAAGTTGGGGTTTACGTTTTCACTAAACGGTTAGCCGGCGATTACGAAGGGGCCCCTAGACTCTGAACTCAAAAATTTTTGGAATAAAAAGGGAGGGGGGCGAGTCGAGGCTTTTTTGCTTTCGTCGGGTTTTTCCCTTTTGGGAAAAACCAAAAAAAATTTGCCAAAATCGAAATTTTTCGTGGCTTAGGTTACAAAATGATTGGGCTTTGGTTCTTTTACGACGTTAAAGGGAACAGTCTGCGCAAAAAGAAAATCCGTGCGTGGGATTGGGCAGTGCTGACGTTCGTCGGAGCGCGGCCTGCGTGCGCAAATTGAATCGTTCTAAACTTTCGTTTGTCCGTTCCCGGGAACGCAATTTGTTTGCGTGTAAAAATTTTTAAAAAAAGAAAAAAGAACGCGAATTGATGTTTTTCAACGGGGATTAAATCTGTTTGAGATGAAACACACTCAATTGTGCTGCGTTCATGACAATTAATGTCGACCTAAAAAGAATTTTTTCGTTTTCTTTCGAATTACCGACCGAACATTCCCGCCCGCCTCTCATCTCCGTGACTTTTATGTATTGCCGTTACCTCGAGCTCGTTGAGATTCAACTGTAAATAAAAAAGCATACAATAAATAATTCGGGGAAAGAACTTGACCGGGAACAGAGATGTTAATAAAATTGAAAAAAAATTTCACAAAAATACACTCATCATTCAAGCTCTTTTTTACTTTGATGTTTTGGGCTCGAGAAAAACCGTTGCCTCGTCGGGAAATAAAACTATTTTTATCAAAGGACGAGTAATTCGATGAGGCGGTTTTGACTGTACCCCCCCCCGCATCGCCGTCTTCTCAGATTTACTGCGTGATTCGCGCCAGAGGCCACTTTTTTTGTGTGAGAGCCGGACGATGAGCTAGCGATCAGCGGTGGGGGCCCAAGCGTCCTTGTCCATTTCGTCTGGTAGCCAGAGTTTAAGTCTCGCTGACCATCTCCCCCAAAGGGGGGTCTCGCATTCGCGAATATTGCCACCTGGAAAAAAAATTTTCCTTCTTGCCGACAAAGACGCTCAGAAAGGCCCGCCTTGGGGCCCCAATTAGCAGGTTTACCTTTTTCAGGGCCCTGAGGTCGTCGGTCGTCCGAAAGTGCATACGGCCTTGATTCAGGCCCTTCTTCCACTTGTGCGAGCAGGTGCTCATTTCCTCGAAGGTGGCCTGGTTTCGCCGATGGTTCGCGCAGTGATACTGCCGATTTCCCCGGCGCCTCCAAAAACCACCAAAAGGGGGTGCCGAAGGGGGATTGAAATTTCCCCCCATCCCCTCCGATTGCTACTGTGCGATCTTTTGTCCTTCTGCCGAGAGCTCAAACTTTTTTCGAAGTTCCGGGTCGGGGGGCCCCCCAAATTTGTGCCCAAAACCGAATAAAATTTGAGCACAGTCCTCTCGGATGTGAATCCCACGGGACGCCGAAGCGTCGGTGGTGTACGCTGAACCCGCCCCCGAGATGACCGCCTGGGCTAAAACAAATAAATACGGCGATGAACGCTTTGTGAGCGCCGTGCCCACGCCTTTGCTCGTCCTGATGAAATAGGCCCGGCGTAGTCGATGCCCACGTGAAGAATGGTCGCGCTGGCGTCACTCTTCCTGGAGGAAGGTTTCCCATCTTTGTTGCGGAGTGGCAGCCCTCCACCGTGTGCATGTCACGCACTGATGCAGCCATCGCTTGCACCACCGCCGGCCTTGCGGAATCCGAACCGGAAGGCGAAGCACCCAGGGTCAGCTGAACTCCTCCGTGAGAGTACGGCGATGGTAGGCTTCCACCAGCAGGCGAGTGAGCCATGACCTTGGAGGCACGATGACAGATGTCGCTCGTCGAAAGACAGCGCGCTGCGTGCTTGAGGCGTCCTCCGACTCGCATGACTCCGTGTTCGTCATGTACGGGCTGAGGATCTGAAGATGACTGGATCTTGCAAGATCGCGTTTGGTTTCGAGCGCAGTCATCTCCTCCTGATAGTGACGTGACTGCACGATGCAATCCATTGTAGGAGTGCGGCGTCGAGTTCGGCTGGGATAGAGCGCTGACCCTTGGAGCTCATTATCTCCGGATCCGACTGAGAGACGCGGCGGACGCCACGCAAGCACCAGGAAGTCACTTTCAGTAATTGGTGCGTGCCGAGAACCAGAGGAGTTCCTTCCGGCTCTTGGTTGCTTTTGATGACCGCCGCGAGTGTGGTGGCCCGTCGCTCCGGTACGTCCTTGATGGGCTCGATGGTTGACGCTTGGCCATAGCGACGAATTCCCGCTCAACCAGGCGGGGCCCGTCCACCATAAGGAATGGCTGAGGAGCTCACTTGGTGTCAGACCCCGGGAGGGCGCAGTCGCGGGTTGTCCTTGCCCGGACGTGACGCCATTGAGCCTCTGGAAGTTGCTGCTGGATTTGCGATACTCGGTTAGCCACGTATGTTTTCCAGCGGGAGCGTGACCTCGAATCCAGTGTAGTGTGACCTTGGAGTCTGACCACAAGATCACTGGTGTTGTTGCAAGGTTTAGGTACGGAGCGCGCGTGCACGAGTACACTTGAAAGCAAGACGGCGGCGCAGAGTTCGAGCCGCGGGAGCGAGACCATTTTGATAGGCGCGACCTTGCTTTTTGCTGTCATAACAGAGTCTTTGTTTGCTTGTTTGTTGTGATGCGGAGATACACCACGGCGGCGTAACCTCTTTCGGACGCGTCGGCGAAGCCGTGCATTCGAGTTGAGAGCTCGTGTCGCCGGTGCCGAGCCAGCGGCCGACTCTGAGCTTCTCAAGCAGTGGAAGTTCTTCCCAGAGTCGCTTCCACTGTTCAGAGATGGTTGACGGCAATGGTGTGTCCCACTCTAGCTGCTGCAGCCAGGCCGACTGAATCAGCATTTTAGCTCGAATGGTTACTGGAGCCAGCCATCCGAGCGGATCGAAGAGTCGAGCGGTCTCCGACAGCAGACCTCTCTTGGTGAACGCGACGACGGTGCGAGGAGGGACAGAGAAGGCGAATTCGTCTCTAGTTGGATACCAGCGCAATCCCAGCGTTGAGTGATTCTCTTGTTCCCACGACCGCGAGTCTCTGGTGAGGCAGAACTCAGTCGGAATGTCGCGAAGAAGTTCCTGACAGTTGGCGGCCCACTTTCGGAGAGAAAACCCGCCCGCCATGCAGAGGTTGCGGAGCTCGACTTGGAGCGCGATAGCGTCGTCTTTATCGTGCGCTCCGGTCACGACATCGTCAACGTAGCAGTCGTGTCGTAACGCACTCGCGCCTCGAGGGAAACGCGGTCCGTCGTCGTCGGCGAGTTGGCGCAACGTGCGATGGCGAGAAATGGCGCGCAAGCGAGACCGTAAGTAACGGTCTTCAACGTAAACTCGCGTATAGGTTCGTCGATGCTGTGGCGCCAAAGTATGCATTGATGCCTTTGATCTTCGGGATGAACGAGAATCTGCCGATACATCTTTTCGATGTCAGCCACTAGCGCGTACCGATGCCACCGCCACCGCAGAAGTACGTTCGCGAGGGGTGGCAGCAAGTTAGCCCCAACTAATAGATGCGTATTGAGCGACTCACCAGACCTTGTGCGCTGCGATCCGTTGAAGACGACTCTGAGCTTGGTCATGGTGCTGGATTCTCGAAGGACACCGTGATGCGGAAGGTAGCACCGATCTTCGCTGGAATTCGGAGGTTCTGGCGCCAATTCCATGTGTCCTTGGTCCTCGTAGTCCTTCAGGAAGGCTCGGTAGAGATCGCCGAATCGTGCGTCTCTCTCACATCGTCGCTCCATGGCGTCTAAGAGCCGTTCGGCAGATCTTCTCGTATCAATCATCGTAGTCAGCGGAGATGCGAAAGGTAGTCGCACGATGTATCGTCCTTCGGCAGTGCGTTGATGCTGCAGCGCGAAGATGTCTTCGCATTGCTGCTCCCTTGGCGTGAGTGCGACCGGAGCGGGCGCTTCTCGTTCCTGCTCCCAGAAGCGGTGCACAAGGTCGGCAAGCTCGTGATCTACGGTGCACTGAAGCGAGTGGCGTTGTGCTGAGTTGGTTACTGGTCGCAACCTCCCGATAAGATCCAGCCGAGCAGCGTCTTTTGAGCGATAGGCGCTTGGGGGCCTCCCTTGCGGAGACCATCCTGGAGAATGATTGAGCATACTTCCGCTCCAAAAAGCAACTCAATAGCGTCGTTTGCTGTGTAGTCGGGATCAGCCAGTTGGAGCCCCTTTAGATGTGGCCACTCCGTTCTGATCCTTGCGTGAGAGCCTTGATAAAGCGACAGACGTGGCAGAACAAAGGCTCCGACGGTGAAGTCGGTCCCTGTTGTTAACGAGGTCACCTTGAGTGTCACCTTTCCCCTGCTGGGCCCGGAGCTTTTGCCGCTGATGCCGATGACCTCGATTGAGGATCGAGAGCGCGGCAAGCGTAGGCGTTGGACCAGAGCCTCGGAAATTAGAGAAATTTCAGAACCTTGATCGATGAGCACGCGTGTGGTGTGCTGATTGCCGTGACGATCAGCGATGGAAACTCGCGCCGTTGCGAGCAAAATGGCTTTGTGGTTGTTGTCGCGTCGCACCGCCGACAGTGAGCTGACTTCTTGAGGTTTCGGTGAAGCGTACGCGTCGTGTAACATGGAGTGGTGACGAGACTTGCACGTAGCACACGTCTTCGTCGAATGGCACTTCGCGAAAGCATGAGAGCCGAGACAGTTAAAGCACAGCTTGTGAGTTTCGGCGACGGCCTTGCGGTCGACCGCGGATTTTTTCTTGAATTCTTCACATACCATCACGTTGTGTTTTCCCTTGCATAGGACGCATTGTGAAGATTCGGTGTATTTTTTGACGTGATGCGATTTGGCAGATCGCGACGGGTTGTCGGAGACCTTGAGCGATTGTGGTTTGGCGGCTGTAAGAGTAAGTGCTCTTTGGTTTATGAAGTTCATTAGCTCCTTAAGAGTGGGCATGTCGCTCGAGGCGCGTGAGAGTGACTCCCACTCCAGGCGAGTTCTTGGATCGAAGAGCTCGACGGCAAGATGAGTTAGTAGATCGAAGCCATGAGAGTTGATAGGCCTATCAATGTTCTCCTGGCCGTTGACTACCCTGGTCAAGGCGTTGAAGACGCGGTTGAGCTCCTCCGCACTTTCGCTCTTCATCTTAGCCACGGCGGTAAACTTGGAGAAATTGGAGCGAGATAACTCTCTCTTATTTTCGTACCGCTCGCTTAGCAGCTCCCATGCGCGTGGATAGTTGTCTTCGGTCATCGCTAATGGTTGAATCAGTTCCTTGGCAGGACCTTCCAGACAAGTTTTCAGGTAATGAAATTTCTCGATTGCTGAGATTGATGAATTGTTTCCGACAATGGATTGGAAGAGATCTCGGAATGTAGGCCAGTCTTCGAATGCGCCAGAGAACGAACTAATCTTGAGGCGAGGCAGCGACGGTTTTCCGGAAGACACATTACCTTCTGTTTTGGAAGCTGAGCTCGGTTCTTTCGCAATGAGTTTCGTCCGATACTCGTTCAGCAGGCCGCGCTGCTGCACGTACGTGTTTTCGGCGGAATCGGCAAATTGAGACGTGTTGTACTCACTTTGATCGAAGGCTTCCTTGTAATGTGCTCGAATAAGCTTGTGTTGCTGTTCGAATTCCGTCCACATCTGGTCGAGAAGCGCCAAGCGGGTTTCGACATTGTGGAGGGTGATGTTGGCCGTCCCCAATTTCTTCAAATTGGTTATTGACCTGGCCATACGACCATGGATGTCACTCTGGGCGCTCAGCAAGGCGGCTATTTCGTCACTCATGCTTTCACTTGCGAATTTTTCTCTCTCTGATTTTCTTGATGATGCGCGCATTGGACGCGATGCACTCGACACTGCGGATGCCGGCGAAAATCCGGCTCGAAGGACCAGAAAATGTGCGAGAGCGCACCGCGCGGACAGATTCGAGTGAGAAAACGGCACAAGGTTGATATGATGCACGACAGTGAAGAGAACTCCGTTTCATTTAATTTAACAAAAGAATTTCTTTAATGTATTCAGTTACAAAGTCAAAAGATATAATTAATTAAAGATCAGATTAACAGAATATTAAATGCGGTCACCTTTTCCAAATTGAGCTTGGAATCGCGGTGATGGAAAATCTCGGCGATTTTCCTCGAAGCTTCTCGAAAGATTCGGTTATAGCGATTTCACTAAACGGTTAGCACGGCGATTTTACGAAGCGCGACTATGACTCTAAGAACTCTAAGAACTTTTTGGAAGTAAGAAGGAGGACGGCGAGATCGAGGCATTTATTGCTTTCGATCTGAGCTTTCCCTTTTGGGAAAAATCCAATAAAAATTTGCCACAATCGTAATTATTACGTGGCATTAGGTGTACAAAATTGATTGGCGCTTTGGATTCTTTTCTAGCGACGTTCAACGTAACAGTCATGCGCGACAGAAAATCCGTGCGTGGGATTGGTGACAGCGCGTGACGTATTCGTCGGAGCGCGGCGCTCGCGTGCGCGAATTGAATCGTTCTAGAACTTTCGATTGTCCGTTGCCGGTAACGACAACTTGTTTGCGTGTAACGAATTGTTTTTAAAAAGAACAAAGAACGACGAATTTGATGATTTCAACGAGGATTAAAATCATGTTTGAGATGAAATCACGAGCTCAATTTGTGCATGCGTTCAATGACAATTAATGTCGATCGACTGAAAGAATTCTTGCTTTTCTTTCGAATTACCGATCTCGAACAAAGAGTGACTCCTGCACGACCATTTCTTCACGTGGGCATCGACTACGCCGGGCCTATATTCATCAGGACGAGCAAAGGGCGTGGGCACAGCGCTCACAAAGCGTTCATCGCAGTTTTGTTTGTTTTATAAGGAGTATGACTTTGCTCATGCGGTTTTTTTCCGAAATTCGAGGCTTTATTTTAAAAAACTGGTTATACATTTATGATTCAAAGTATTGTCCATCGCTGGCCACTACTTTTTCCCATCTTTCGGGCAGCATACGAATCCCGCGTCAAAAAACTGGTCATCTTTTGAGGCGATCCACGAATCGATCCAATTTTTTACTTCTTCATAAGACCGGAAGTGCTGGTCAGCCAGTTCGTATGCCATTGATCGAAACAAGTGAGAGTCAGAGGGAGCAACGTCTAGAGAATACGGTGGGTGGGGTAGGACTTCCCATTTCAACGTTTCCAAGTATGTCTTGACCACTTTCGCAACATGGGGTCGAGCATTGTCATGCTGCAAAATCACTTTATCGTGTCTCTCGTTGTATTGCGGCCGTTTGTCTTTCAATGCTCGGCTCAAACGCATCAATTGCGTTCGATACCGATCGCCTGTGATTGTTTCAGTCGATTTTAACAGCTCATAATATACTACGCCGAACTGGGCCACCAAATACAGAGCATGATCTTGGATCCGTGAATATTCGGTTTGGCCGTCGACGTGGAAGCATGGCTGGGAATTCCCCATGATTTTCTGCGCTTGGGATTATCGTAATGAACCCATTTTTCGTCCCCAGTCACAATGCGATGCAGAAAGCCCTTCCGTCTTTGTCTTTCAAGCAGCTGTTCACAAGCAAACAAACGTCGTTCAACATCTCTCGGCTTCAACTCGTACGGTACCCAATTTCTTTGCTTCTGAATCATTCCCATTTCTTTGAGACGTTTTGAAATGGCTGATTGAGTCACTCCTAATGATCGTGCCAATTCTTTTTGATTTTGACAAGAGTCTTAATCAAGTAATGCCTTCAATTCTGCATCTTCGAAAACCTTCTCTCTTCCACCGCTATGCTGGTCTTCGACGTGAAAATCACCGTTCTTGAAACCACTTATGACACGTTCTTTCACTAATAGCGGCTTCACCATAAATATTTGAAAGCATTCGATGAGCCTCAGCCGCAAAAGTCTTCATATAGAAGCAGAAAATTAAAACCTCCCGCAAATGACAAGAATTTGGCTCGTAAACTGACATTTTCAATCGAGAATAACTTTATGATGCAGACACAAATCGACTAATGATTCTAATAGGATTATGTTGACAGATGCTCAAGTTTATTGTGTGACGTCTATGATCTATTTATTTCGATCACCACTTACCGCTAAAGCCATCTATACGAAAACCGAATGAGCAAAGTCATACACCTAATAGTTCCAAGGCCGTTCACCTCGAGGTCTCTGTTTCAGCATACACCACCGACGCTTTTCTGGCTGCTCTCCGTCGCTTCACATCTCGCCGAGGACTTTGCACGGATATCTATTCCGATTGCGGCACCAATTTTTCGGGCGCCGACCGGCAACTTCGAGAGATGCTCCGAGCCTCCTCGTCAGAAGGACGAAAGATCGCACACGTCGCTACATCAGAGGGGATCCATTGGCATTTTAACCCCCCTTCGGCACCACATTTTGGTGGACTCTGGGAGGCGGCCATGAAATCTGCTAAGTATCACCTGCGCCGAACCATCGGCGAAACCAGGCTCACCTTCGAAGAAATGAGCACCCTGCTTGCACAAGTGGGGGCATGCCTGAACTCCCGGCCCATGCATGCCCTCTCCGACGACCTCACGGCTCTGACACCAGGTCACCTGCTCATCGGAGCACCACTGCTGGCCATTCCCGAGCCTTCCTTGACGGACAAGAAGGAAAATTTGCTTTCCAGGTGGCAACTTGTCCAGCGGATGCGAGACCACTTCTGGCAGAGATGGTCACGCGAGTACTTACACACTCTGGCTACCAGACCGAAATGGACCAAGGACGCTTTGCCACCACGCATTGGATCGCTATGCATCATTCGTTCCGAGCTTCTAGAACAATTCAATTCGCGCACGCGAGCGCCGCGCTTCGACGAATACGTCACGCGCTGTCACCAATCCCAGGTCAGGATTTTCTGTCGCGCATGATTGTTCCTCCCGGGCAGATTGCTTAGATAGTTTACACCGCTTAGAGTTGAGTGGTTCTCTTGTTCCCACGACCGCGAATCTCTGGTGAGGCAGTACTCGGGCGGAATGTCGCGAAGAAGCTCCTGGCAGTTGGCGGCCCACTTTCGGAGAGAGAACCCGCCCACCATGCAGAAGTTGCGGAGCTCTCGATTTGGAGAGCGATAGCATCGGCTTTGTTATGCGCTCCGGTTACGACATCGTCGACGTACCAGTCGTGTCGTGCCTCGCATCTGCGCCTCGAGGGAAACGCGATCCGTCGTCATCGGCGAGTTGACGCAGAGTGCGAATGGCGAGAAATGGCGCGCAAGCGAGACCGTAAGTGACGGTTTTCAATGTAAACTCGCGTATAGGCTCATCAACGCTGTGTCGCCAAAGAATGCATTGATGCCTTTGATCGTCGGGATGAACAAGAATCTGCCCATACATCTTTACGATGTCAGCCACTAGCGCGTACCGATGCCACCGCCACCGCCACCGCCACCGCCACCGCCACCGCCACCGCCACCGCCACCGCCACCGCCACCGCCACCGCCACCGCCACCGCCACCGCCACCGCCACCGCCACCGCCACCGCCCCCGCCCCCGCCCCCGCCCCCGCCCCCGCCACCGCCACCGCCACCGCCACCGCCACCGCCACCGCCACCGCCACCGCCACCGCCACCGCCACCGCCACCGCCACCGCCACCGCCACCGGCCACCTGCCAACCGCCACCCGCCACCGCCACCGCCACCGCACCGCCACCGCCACCGCCACCGCACACCAGCCACCGCCACCGTCCACCAGCCACCGCACACCGCCACCGCCACCGCCACCGCCACCGCCACCGCCAACCGCCACCGCCACCGCCACCCGCCCACGCGGCCACCGTGCCACCGCCACCGGGGGGGGGGGGGGGGGGCCACCGCCACCGCCCACCCGCCACCGCCACCGACACCGCCAACCGCCACCGCCACCCACCGCCACAGGCCACCGCCACCGCCACCGCCACCAGCCACCGCCACCGCCACCGCCACCGCCACCGCCACCGCCACCGCCACCGCCACCGCCACTGCCACCGCCACCGCCACCCGCCACCGCCACCGCCACCGCCCCGCCACCGCCACCGCCCCGCCACCGCACCGCCACCGCCACCGCACCGCCACCGCCACCGCCACCGCCACCGCCACCGCCACGCCACCGCCACGCCCCCCACCGCACCGCCACCACCGCCAACCGCCACCGCCACCGTCCACCGCCACCGCCACCGCCACCGCCACCGCCACCGCCAACCGCCACCGCCACCGCCACCGCCACCCGCCACCGCCACCGCCACCGCCACCGCCACCGCCACCGCCACCGCCACCGCCACCGCCACCGCCACCGCCACCGCCACCGCCACCGCCCACCGCCACCGCCACGCCACCGCCACCGCCACCGCCACCGCCACCGCCACCCGCCGCCGCCGCCGCCACCGCCACCGCCACCGCCACCGCCACCGCCACCGCCACCGCCCCCGCCACCGCCACCGCCACCGCCACCGCCACCGCCACCGCCACCGCCACCGCCACCGCCACCGCCACCGCCACCGCCACCGCCACCGCCACCGCCACCGCCACCGCCACCGCCACCGCCACCGCCACCGCCACCGCCACCGCCACCGCCACCGCCACCGCCACCGCCACCGCCACCGCCACCGCCACCGCCACCGCCACCGCCACCGCCACCGCCACCGCCACCGCCACCGCCACCGCCACCGCCACCGCCACCGCCACCGCCACCGCCACCGCCACCGCCACCGCCACCGCCACCACCACCGCCACCGCCACCGCCACCGCCACCGCCACCGCCACCGCCACCGCCACCGCCACCGCCAACCGCCACCGCCACCGCCACCGCCACCGCCACCGCCACCGCCACCGCCACCGCCACCGCCACCGCCACCGCCACCGCCACCGCCACCGCCACCGCCACCGCCACCGCCACCGCCACCGCCACCGCCACCGCCACCGCCACCGCCACCGCCACCGCCACCGCCACCGCCACCGCCACCGCCACCGCCACCGCCACCGCCACCGCCACCGCCACCGCCACCGCAGAAGTACGTTCGCGAGGGGTGGCAGCAAGTTAGCTCCAACTAGCAGATGAGTATTGAGTGACTCACCGGACCTTGTACGCTGCGATCCGTTGAAGACGACCCTGAGCTTCGTAGTGGTGCTGGATTCTCGAAGGACGCCGTGGTGTGGAAGGTAGCACCGATCTTCGCTAGAATTCGGAGGTTTTTGCGCCAATTTCATGTGACCTTGGTCCTCGTATTCCTTCAGGAAGGCGCGGTAGAGATCGCCGAATCGTACGTCTCTCTCATAGCGTCGCTCCATGGCGATTAAGAGTCGTTCAGCAGATCTTCGCGTCTCAACCAGCGTCGTCGGCGGAGATGCAAAGGGTAGTCGCACTATGTATCGTCCTTCGACAGTGCTGTTGTTGGTGCTGCAGCGCGAAAATGTCTTCGCATTGCTGCTCTTTTGGCGTGAGTACGATGGGAGCGGGCACCTCTCGTTCCTGCTCCCAGAAGCGGTGCACAAGTTCGGCTAGCATGATCTGCGGTGCACTGAAGCGAGTGGCGCTGTGCTGAGTTGGTCGCAACCTCCCGATAGGATCCAGCCGAGCAGTGTCTTTTGAGCGATAGGCGCTTGGGGGCCTCCTTTGCGAAGACCATCTTGGAGAATGATTGAGCATACTTCCGCTCCAAAAAGTAGCTCAATAGAGTCGTTTGCTGCGTAGTCCGGATCAGTCAATTGGAGCCCGTTTAAGTGTGGCCACTCCATTCTGATCCTTGCGTGAGAGCCTTGGTAAAGCGAAAGACGTGGCAGAATAAAGGCTCCGACGGTGAAGTCGGTCCCTGTGGTTAACGAGGTCACGTTGAGCGTCACCTTTCCCCTGCTGGGCCCGGAGCTTTTGCCGCTGATGCCGATGACTTCGATTGCGGATCGAGAGCGTGGCAGGCGTAGGCGCTGGACCAGAGCCTCGGAAATCAAAGAAATTTCCGAACCTTGGTCGATGAGCACGCGTGTGGTATGCCGATTGCCGTGACCATCAGCGATGGAAACTCGCGCAGTTGCGAGCAAAATAGCCTTGTGGTCGTTGTCGCGGCGCACTGCCGACAGTGAGCTGACCTCTTGAGGTTTCGGTGAAACGTACGCGTCGTGTAACATTGAGTGGTGACGAGACTTGCACGTCGCACACGTCCTCGTCGACTGGCACTTCGCGAAAGTATGAGAGCCGAGACAGTTGAAGCACAGCTTGTGAGTTTCGGCGACGGCCTTGCGGTCGACAGCGGATTTCTTCTTGAATTCTTCACACACCATCACGTGGTGTTTACCCTTGCATAGGACGCATTGAGAAGATTCGGTGTGTTTCTCGACGTGATGATGCGACTTGGCAGATCGCGACGGGTTGTCGGAGACCTTGAGCGATTTTGGTTTGGCGGCTTTGAGAGTACGTGCCCTTTGGTTTATGAAGTTCATCAGCTCTTTGAGAGTGGGCATGTCGCTCGAGGCGCTTGAGAGTGACTCCCACTCCAGGCGAGTTCTTGGATCGAAGAGCTCGACGACAAGATGATTTAGTAGATCGAAGCCATGAGAGTCGATAGGCCTGTCAATGCTCTCCTGGCCGTTGACTACCCTGGTAGTCAACTGCGTTGAAGATGCGGTTGAGCTCCTCCTCAGTTTCGTTCTTCATCTTAGCCACGGCGGTAAAACACTTGGAGAAATTGGAGCGTGATAACTCTCTCTTATTTTCGTACTGCTCGCTCAGCAGCTCCCATGCGCGTGGATAGTTGTCTTCGGTCATTGCTAACGGTCGAATCAGTTCCTCAGCAGGACCCTCCAGACAAGTTTTCAGGTAATGAAATTTCTCGATTGCTGAGATTGATGAATTGTTTCCGACAATGGATTGGAAGAGGTCTCGGAATGTAGGCCAATCTTCGAATGCGCCAGAGAAAGAACTAATCTTGAGGCGAGGCAGCGACGGTTTTCCGGAAGACACATTACCTTCTGTTTTGGAAGCTGAACTCGGTTCCTTCGCCATGAGTTTCGTCCGGTAATCGTTCAGCAGGCCGCGCTGCAGCACGTACGTGTTTTCGGCGGAATCGGCAAATTGAGACGTGTTGTACTCACTTTGATCGAAGGCTTCCTTGTAATGTGCTCGAATAAGCTTGTGTTGCTGTTCGAATTCCGTCCACATCTGGTCGAGAAGCGCCAAGCGGGTTTCGACATTGTGGAGGGTGATGTTGGCCGTCCCCAATTTCTTCAAATTGACCTGGCCATACGACCATGGATGTCACTCTGGGCGCTCAGCAAGGCGGCTATTTCGTCACTCATGCTTTCACTTGCGAATTTTTCTCTCTCTGATTTTCTTGATGATGCGCGCATTGGACGCGATGCACTCGACACTGCGGATGCCGGCGAGAATCCGGCTCGAAGGACCAGAAAATGTGCGGGAGTGCGGAAAGGTTCGAGTGAGAGAACGGCACACGGTTGATATGATACACGACAGTAAAGAGAACTCCGTTTCTTTGTAAATTAACAAAAGAATTTTCTTTAATATGATCAGTTACAGAGTCAGAAATTATAATTAATTAAATATTAGACAGATTAACAGAATATCAAATGCGGTCACCTTTTCCAAATTGTAGTTGGAATCACGGTGATGGAAAATCTCGGCGATTTTCTCGGCACTTTTGAAAGGATTCGTTTTATAGCGGTTTTCACTAAGCGGTTAGCACGGCGGTTTTACGAAGCGATCTAGTAGCGAGACTATGATTCTAAGAACTCGAAGAACTTTTAGAAGTAAGAACTCTAAGAAGTCTAAGAACTCAAAGCGGTGTAAACTATCTAAGCAATCTGCCCGGGAGGAACAATCATGCGCGACAGAAAATCCTGACCTGGGATTGGTGACAGCGCGTGACGTATTCGTCGAAGCGCGGCGCTCGCGTGCGCGAATTGAATTGTTCTAGAAGCTCGGAACGAATGATGCATAGCGATCCAATGCGTGGTGGCAAAGCGTCCTTGGTCCATTTCGGTCTGGTAGCCAGAGTGTGTAAGTACTCGCGTGACCATCTCTGCCAGAAGTGGTCTCGCATCCGCTGGACAAGTTGCCACCTGGAAAGCAAATTTTCCTTCTTGTCCGTCAAGGAAGGCTCGGGAATGGCCAGCAGTGGTGCCCCGATGAGCAGGTGACCTGGTGTCAGAGCCGTGAGGTCGTCGGAGAGGGCATGCATGGGCCGGGAGTTCAGGCATGCCCCCACTTGTGCAAGCAGGGTGCTCATTTCTTCGAAGGTGAGCCTGGTTTCGCCGATGGTTCGGCGCAGGTGATACTTAGCAGATTTCATGGCCGCCTCCCAGAGTCCACCAAAATGTGGTGCCGAAGGGGGGTTAAAATGCCAATGGATCCCCTCTGATGTAGCGACGTGTGCGATCTTTCGTCCTTCTGACGAGGAGGCTCGGAGCATCTCTCGAAGTTGCCGGTCGGCGCCCGAAAAATTGGTGCCGCAATCGGAATAGATATCCGTGCAAAGTCCTCGGCGAGATGTGAAGCGACGGAGAGCAGCCAGAAAAGCGTCGGTGGTGTATGCTGAAACAGAGACCTCGAGGTGAACGGCCTTGGAACTATTAGGTGTATGACTTTGCTCATTCGGTTTTCGTATAGATGGCTTTAGCGGTAAGTGGTGATCGAAATAAATAGATCATAGACGTCACACAATAAACTTGAGCATCTGTCAACATAATCCTATTAGAATCATTAGTCGATTTGTGTCTGCATCATAAAGTTATTCTCGATTGAAAATGTCAGTTTACGAGCCAAATTCTTGTCATTTGCGGGAGGTTTTAATTTTCTGCTTCTATATGAAGACTTTTGCGGCTGAGGCTCATCGAATGCTTTCAAATATTTATGGTGAAGCCGCTATTAGTGAAAGAACGTGTCATAAGTGGTTTCAAGAACGGTGATTTTCACGTCGAAGACCAGCATAGCGGTGGAAGAGAGAAGGTTTTCGAAGATGCAGAATTGAAGGCATTACTTGATTAAGACTCTTGTCAAAATCAAAAAGAATTGGCACGATCATTAGGAGTGACTCAATCAGCCATTTCAAAACGTCTCAAAGAAATGGGAATGATTCAGAAGCAAAGAAATTGGGTACCGTACGAGTTGAAGCCGAGAGATGTTGAACGACGTTTGTTTGCTTGTGAACAGCTGCTTGAAAGACAAAGACGGAAGGGCTTTCTGCATCGCATTGTGACTGGGGACGAAAAATGGGTTCATTACGATAATCCCAAGCGCAGAAAATCATGGGGAATTCCCAGCCATGCTTCCACGTCGACGGCCAAACCGAATATTCACGGATCCAAGATCATGCTCTGTATTTGGTGGGACCAGTTCGGCGTAGTATATTATGAGCTGTTAAAATCGACTGAAACAATCACAGGCGATCGGTATCGAACGCAATTGATGCGTTTGAGCCGAGCATTGAAAGACAAACGGCCGCAATACAACGAGAGACACGATAAAGTGATTTTGCAGCATGACAATGCTCGACCCCATGTTGCGAAAGTGGTCAAGACATACTTGGAAACGTTGAAATGGGAAGTCCTACCCCACCCACCGTATTCTCTAGACGTTGCTCCCTCTGACTGTCACTTGTTTCGATCAATGGCATACGAACTGGCTGACCAGCACTTCCGGTCTTATGAAGAAGTAAAAAATTGGATCGATTCGTGGATCGCCTCAAAAGATGACCAGTTTTTTCGACGCGGGATTCGTATGCTGCCCGAAAGATGGGAAAAAGTAGTGGCCAGCGATGGACAATACTTTGAATCATAAATGTATAACCAGTTTTTTAAAATAAAGCCTCGAATTTCGGAAAAAAACCGCATGAGCAAAGTCATACTCCTTATAAAACAAACAAAACTGCGATGAACGCTTTGTGAGCGCTGTGCCCACGCCCTTTGCTCGTCCTGATGAATATAGGCCCGGCGTAGTCGATGCCCACGTGAAGAAATGGTCGTGCAGGAGTCACTCTTCTTGGAGGAAGGTTTCCCATTTTCGGTTGCGGAGTGGCAGCCCTCCACCGAGTGCATGTCACGCACTGATGCCGCCATCGCTTGACCACTGCTCGGCCTTGTGGAATCCAGAACCGGAGGCGAAGCATTCCCAGGGTCATCTGAACTCCTCCGTGGAGAGTACGGCGATGGTAGGTCCCAGTCTAGCTGTTGCAGCCAGGCCGACTGAATTAGAATTTTTGCTTGAATGGTTCCTGGAGCCAGCCATCCGAGCGGGTCGAAGAGTCGAGCGGTCTCCGACAGCAGACTTCTCTTGGTAAACGCGACGACGGTGCGAGGAGGAACAGAGAAGGCGAATTCGTCCCTGGTTGGATACCAGCGCAATCCCAGAGTTGAGTGGTTCTCTTGTTCCCACGACCGCGAATCTCTGGTGAGGCAGTACTCGGGCGGAATGTCGCGAAGAAGCTCCTGGCAGTTGGCGGCCCACTTTCGGAGAGAGAACCCGCCCACCATGCAGAAGTTGCGGAGCTCTCGATTTGGAGAGCGATAGCATCGGCTTTGTTATGCGCTCCGGTTACGACATCGTCGACGTAGCAGTCGTGTCGTGCCTCGCATCTGCGCCTCGAGGGAAACGCGATCCGTCGTCATCGGCGAGTTGACGCAGAGTGCGAATGGCGAGAAATGGCGCGCAAGCGAGACCGTAAGTGACGGTTTTCAATGTAAACTCGCGTATAGGCTCATCAACGCTGTGTCGCCAAAGAATGCATTGATGCCTTTGATCGTCGGGATGAACAAGAATCTGCCGATACATCTTTTCGATGTCAGCCACTAGCGCGTACCGATGCCACCGCCACCGCCACCGCCACCGCCACCGCCACCGCCACCGCCACCGCCACCGCCACCGCCACCGCCACCGCCACCGCAGAAGTACGTTCGCGAGGGGTGGCAGCAAGTTAGCTCCAACTAGCAGATGAGTATTGAGTGACTCACCGGACCTTGTACGCTGCGATCCGTTGAAGACGACCCTGAGCTTCGTAGTGGTGCTGGATTCTCGAAGGACGCCGTGGTGTGGAAGGTAGCACCGATCTTCGCTAGAATTCGGAGGTTTTTGCGCCAATTTCATGTGACCTTGGTCCTCGTATTCCTTCAGGAAGGCGCGGTATAGATCGCCGAATCGTACGTCTCTCTCATAGCGTCGCTCCATGGCGATTAAGAGTCGTTCAGCAGATCTTCGCGTCTCAACCAGCGTCGTCGGCGGAGATGCAAAGGGTAGTCGCACTATGTATCGTCCTTCGACAGTGCTGTTGTTGGTGCTGCAGCGCGAAAATGTCTTCGCATTGCTGCTCTTTTGGCGTGAGTGCGATGGGAGCGGGCACCTCTCGTTCCTGCTCCCAGAAGCGGTGCACAAGTTCGGCTAGCATGATCTGCGGTGCACTGAAGCGAGTGGCGCTGTGCTGAGTTGGTCGCAACCTCCCGATAGGATCCAGCCGAGCAGTGTCTTTTGAGCGATAGGCGCTTGGGGGCCTCCTTTGCGAAGACCATCTTGGAGAATGATTGAGCATACTTCCGCTCCAAAAAGTAGCTCAATAGAGTCGTTTGCTGCGTAGTCCGGATCAGTCAATTGGAGCCCGTTTAAGTGTGGCCACTCCTGATTCTGATCCTTGCGTGAGAGCCTTGGCTAAAGCGAAAGACGTGGCAGAATAAAGGCTCCGACGGTGAAGTCGGTCCCTGTGGTTAACGAGGTCACGTTGAGCGTCACCTTTCCCCTGCTGGGCCCGGAGCTTTTGCCGCTGATGCCGATGACTTCGATTGCGGATCGAGAGCGTGGCAGGCGTAGGCGCTGGACCAGAGCCTCGGAAATCAAAGAAATTTCCGAACCTTGGTCGATGAGCACGCGTGTGGTATGCCGATTGCCGTGACCATCAGCGATGGAAACTCGCGCAGTTGCGAGCAAAATAGCCTTGTGGTCGTTGTCGCGGCGCACTGCCGACAGTGAGCTGACCTCTTGAGGTTTCGGTGAAACGTACGCGTCGTGTAACATTGAGTGGTGACGTCCTCGACTTGCACACGTCCTCGTCGACTGGCACTTCGCGAAAGTATGAGAGCCGAGACAGTTGAAGCACAGCTTGTGAGTTTCGGCGACGGCCTTGCGGTCGACAGCGGATTTCTTCTTGAGTTCTTCACACACCATCACGTGGTGTTGTTTACCCTTGCATAGGACGCATTGAGAAGATTCGGTGTGTTTCTTGACGTGATGATGCGACTTGGCAGATCGCGACGGGTTGTCGGAGACCTTGAGCGATTTTGGTTTGGCGGCTTTGAGAGTACGTGCCCTTTGGTTTATGAAGTTCATCAGCTCTTTGAGAGTGGGCATGTCGCTCGAGGCGCTTGAGAGTGACTCCCACTCCAGGCGAGTTCTTGGATCGAAGAGCTCGACGACAAGATGATTTAGTAGATCGAAGCCATGAGAGTCGATAGGCCTGTCAATGCTCTCCTGGCCGTTGACTACCCTGGTCACAGCGTTGAAGATGCGGTTGAGCTCCTCCTCAGTTTCGTTCTTCATCTTAGCCACGGCGGTAAAACACTTGGAGAAATTGGAGCGTGATAACTCTCTCTTATTTTCGTACTGCTTGCTCAGCAGCTCCCATGCGCGTGGATATTTGTCTTCGGTCATTGCTAACGGTCGAATCAGTTCCTCAGCAGGACCCTCCAGACAAGTTTTCAGGTAATGAAATTTCTCGATTGCTGAGATTGATGAATTGTTTCCGACAATGGATTGGAAGAGGTCTCGGAATGTAGGCCAATCTTCGAATGCGCCAGAGAAAGAACTAATCTTGAGGCGAGGCAGCGACGGTTTTCCGGAAGACACATTACCTTCTGTTTTGGAAGCTGAACTCGGTTCCTTCGCCATGAGTTTCGTCCGGTAATCGTTCAGCAGGCCGCGCTGCAGCACGTACGTGTTTTCGGCGGAATCGGCAAATTGAGACGTGTTGTACTCACTTTGATCGAAGGCTTCCTTGTAATGTGCTCGAATAAGCTTGTGTTGCTGTTCGAATTCCGTCCACATCTCCGTCGAGAAGCGCCAAGCGGGTTTCGACATTGTGGAGGGTGATGTTGGCCGTCCCCAATTTCTTCAAATTGACCTGGCCATACGACCATGGATGTCACTCTGGGCGCTCAGCAAGGCGGCTATTTCGTCACTCATGCTTTCACTTGCGAATTTTTCTCTCTCTGATTTTCTTGATGATGCGCGCATTGGACGCGATGCACTCGACACTGCGGATGCCGGCTAGAATCCGTCTCGAAGGACCAAAAAATGTGCGAGAGCGCACCGCGCGGAACGATTCGAGTGAGAGAACGGCACAAGGTTGATATGATGCACGACAGTAAAGAGAACTCCGTTTCTTTGTAATTTAACAAAAGAATTTTCTTTAATATGCTCAATTACAAAGTCAGAAAATATAATTAATTAAATATTAGATTAACAGAATATTAAATGCGGTCACCTTTTTCAAATGATATTTTGGAATCGCGGTAATGGAAAATCTCGGCGATTTTCTCGGCACTTCTCGAAAAGATTCGTTTTATAGCGGTTTTCACTAAGCGGTTAGCACGGCGATTTTACGAAGCGATATAGTAGCGAGATTATGACTCTAAGAACTCTAAGAACTTTTAGACTCTAAGAAGGAGGCCGGCGAGATCGAAGCATTTATTGCTTTCGGCCTGGGCTTTCTTCTTGGAAAAAATCCAATAAAATTTTGCCACAATCGTAATTATTACGTGGCATTAGGTGTACACAATTGATTGGCGCTTTGGATTCTTGTCTAACGACGTTCAACGTAACAGTCATACGCGACAGAAAATCCGTGCGTGGGATTGGTGACAGCGCGTGACGTATTCGTCGGAGCGATGCGCTCGCGTGCGCGAATTGAATCGTTCTAGTACTTTCGATTGTCCGTTGCCGGTAACGACAACTTGTTTGCGTGTAACGACTTGTTTTTAAAAAGAACAAAGAACGGATTTAGATCATGCTCGAGATGAAATCACGAGCTCACTTTATGCGTGCGTTCAATGACAATTACTGTCGGTCGACTGAAAGAATTTCTTGCTTTTCTTTCGAATTACCGATCTCAAACAGAAAGTATGACTATGAATACGGATAAATCAATGTACAACAGTTTCAATATGCGCTATTGCGTTCAACCGAATTCGGTATTTTTATAAAATAGTCGCGAGACTATCTCTAGGCATTCCAAGCGTAAAAAGAAATCTTGAATAAATTTCTATTACCCCCTTTAATAAAAAATAACTTTTTATATATTAAAAGAAAGAATAATGCAATAGAAAGGAGGTGAATAGGTATAGGAGAATTATATAATTATGATTATAAATATTTTTTTATATTTAATCATTATCAGATAATATAAGTCATTATTTTTATTATACATGCTCATATAAGTATATATATATATATTGTGTATAATGTATGCATAATTAATAACAAAATTAACTCTATAAATATAAATTTATTAAAAAGATATAGATTTATTTTGTAAAATAAATAGAATAAAAATTAAAATAAATTCTGATTATATAGAATAGTAATAATGATCAATAAATCATATAAAAAGTACAATAAAATATCAAAATAAAAATTTAGAAAATATCTTAAAAGATATTGATTTAAACATAAAGATTCATTTTTATTAGGCAATTAATGAAAGCATGATATTTCACTGACTTTTATTTAAGGCTCATCAGAATTTATGCAAAATGCACATATTCTGTAATACACAATAAACATACACAAAAGCCGTAACATTGTAAACAATTAGATATTGATTTGGCTATGAGTTTGCGCAATGTACAATACATCCTCGACACAGCCTTGACATCGCATTACAGAGAATAGTTGGGGAATATTTGTAAATAAGGCTTATATGTTAGACCTCTTTCTTTACGTACCATAAACCTGAATATATATATAGTCTATAAAATAATTTTTCTGTAATATATTTTTCATAATTTTATAGTACAAAGTAGGACAATTAACATGCTTGTTTTTGTTTAATTTTATTTGATATTTTTATTAATAATGTATTATATGATACTTTAATGATTATATCGAATTATAATATATCTAGTTATACATAAGATAATGTAACAAAAAATATATAGTAATATATAAAAACAATGTAACATGTCTTTTAAAATGGAGTAGTTTTCTTATTTCTTTCTAATAGAAATAGAAAAAAATTATCAAGTTAAGTGTCTTACTTTGTACACATTAAATTTCTATAATAAATAAATGAATATACGTACATGTATATGTACATATGTATATATGTACATATATATATATATATGTACATATATATGTATATATATATATATATATATATATTCTGTAAAATTTTTTTATTTTACATATGAAATTCTATAATATATAAGTATGTATATATATGTATCTCTTCTCACAATATATAACGTATTGGTTGTTATTTATATTTCAACTTTAATTTTATATATATGTATATATATTATATATAGAAATATGATGGTGTAACAAATAATTGAATTTTTTTCTTGTAATGGGACATTACATCTTAATCTTCCCTCAAGAAATAAAATGTTTATATGTAACCATGATGATATACAAATATGGAATTTTTTCTCTTAACGATAATTTTATATATATAAAAAATTGTTAAATAATTGTCATGGAATAATCAGTATAGTTTCAGTAATAAATTTTGATTGTTTTTTGTTCGATAATTAATATCACATTATATATTATACTAATGTTTTGCTGGAATCACAGGCTGAAAATCATAAAGATAAGTGAATCAATATTTGAATTTAAAAATGTAAATGATACAAAAATCTAAAAAATATTTGAATAATCAATATCTAAATTTTTTAAAGATTTTAAAGATATTTTTAGATTAGATTTTTAAGTTATTTAGAGAGTTCAAGAAGCAAAAAAGTTTGAAAAATATCACAGAATTGGACTAAATTTTTTTTATTTTTCTTTGTGGATTTTTTAAAAAAGATTTTATGTTATTTGGAATATTTCTTTTCAATTTTTCTTCTGAATAATTTTCTATTCAAATTAATTGAATTATTATTCCCATTGATTTCAAAAAATGAATTGTACAAATATATAATATAAAATTAGTTATGAATATTTGAAAATTAATTGAATGTTTCGCTATGGAGGGAGCTTATTTATAATATCAATGCTTTTCAACCATTTGCTTGAAGAACACAATATTTATGCCTTCAAATGAGTTTACATTTATATCTTACTATTTATTTGAGAAGATTGCATAATTATGCTCGTAAGTTACGTTCGACTGTTATATTTATTTTTATTTATTATTTTTTTATTATATATATTTCTTTTTTAATTTCACAGCAAAAAAAATTAAAACTAAATTAAATTAAATTAATTCTCAGATTATTTTATAGATAGAACATAAAACAATATTTTATAATAAGAAAATGTTTGCTTGTTTCGCTATTTTTGTCCGATAATTACTCAAAATGGATATGTTACTTCCATTTAATATTTAATACTGATTTTGCTGATTGTCTGATTTTAAGTTTCATTTGTTTAATGCAAAATCGAAGCCAATTTATATAAAATAAGGACAGCCACGATTTTAAACGCACAATGAATCATAATTAAGTATTTGAAGGCAGAGGAAGATAGAAGATAGACTACATGTGATTCTATATAATATTATATATAGAATGATAGAATATATAGAATTTTTAAGAATGCTAGTGGATTGAAAATGCGAAGTATGGAAAATTTAAGAGTGTGAAGAATTTAACGAGTTAAAAGGATTTAAAGACTTATAGAATAAGAGTTTGTAAGAGATTAAGAGCCGAAGAGAAGAAGTTGTTGCTACATCTAAGGATTCATAGAATATTAAAAAATGTAGAAGTTTGTTTTATCTATCGCACCATATCGTTGTCACACACAGGCATTCGTGAAATGAACTTTATCGTTATTATTCTTCGCATTGTGATTCTATTGATAAAGATAATAATTTAGACTGTCGATATATTTTTATGCTTTGTTCTATTTTCGTATATATGTATGTATGTATATATACACATATACATAATATATGTTATATATACACACATCATTTGATTTTCACCAAATTTTAGAACTTATATAGAAATTAAAATTTTTTTTCAGTTTGTTCACAATGCGATTCGATATTTTTAACATTAGCAATAATCAAGTCATATTTTTACTGTTAATCCAAAAATGCTAGTCATGCGTCGTTCGCATTCTACAGCGTTATTTAATCCTCTTATGCAAAGGAATATGTCATGTTTTATTCAATAATCTAGATATCTTTCATACGTTTTTTAACATTAAAAAAGTTTTATAAATCATATTCAAAGAGACTTGTTCATCAGCGACTACTTGTCTCAAATTAGTATATTTCGTATTCTCTTCTGTCTGCTAACATGTTAATTTGTAAATGCTTTGTTTAAAAGATCTTAATATTATGTATATTAAGATCTTTTATATGTTCTTTTTAATTGTTGTATGAAATATATTTATTTGAAGATTAATCTTCAAATAAATTCTAAATATATGAGAAGATTATTACATCTTGTAACAGTATTAAGTAAACATCATACTTTGATATAACATTATCGATTTATATTAATTTTGATTAGAATGATTTAGCCAGAACATGAAAGCACGAATTTAATCGAGGGCTTAAGTAAGCAACAAAAATTAATACAAGAATGATACAAATATGACACAATTATGTATAAGATCCATTTTAGACATAACTTCATATACAAGTGTGGACTTTATATTATACATTTTTAATTAATTTTCGTACCAAATTGTCAACTAAAATCGAATTGGTAAAATGCGCGCTTGCCTCGATTGAGATCATTTCCGTGTTCTCATTAAATCATATATGTTCGCCGTTGTCGTTAGCGATACAGGCTTTGTTTTCTGATAGGACCGTCGTTGCAGTTTGCGCAAATGCCATGCCTAAGCAACTTGCTCGTACTCGGCCTTATTGATATTGCTGGCTAGACAGCATGCTAGAAAGATACCAACTAGTGGGAAAAAAGCTACGCCGATCGCTGTACCGGCCACCAGACCGATGTTGCTATTTATGAGATCCAGTAAGCGATTGTAACATCCCTGTGAAAAGGAATTATAAAAAAACTGTAGAAACTCCCTCCAAAAAACAAAAGAAATAAAAGAATTGAAAAAAACTACTTATTCGATTTGACTCTAATTTCTCATATTAATTTTTCTCTTTTTTATCTTCTACATTCATTATATTTTTTTAAATTTTTATTACGTTTATTTCTTTCTTAGTTTCTTTTACGAATTGTAATTATCAATTATTATGAGATAGCAATCAAGAGATTTTTACACGTCTGCTCAGTGAGTTTTATGACTTACTATTATTATATACACCATAATAGAATTTTCATGAAAAAAAGCATACAATATATAAAATATTGTTTGATAATTAAATAAAACTAATTAAATAATCCTGATAGAATACATTTAATTGTATCCTTTGTATTTTATATTAAGCTAGTCACGTCATTCAAAAATTTATGTCAGATATTTATTTTTTACAAGGGTTTTTTTATAAAATTTCATTAGTTCATCATCAATAATCATTAAGGCGTCCATCATAAATGAATACCAAGACAGTGAACATGTTAATAATTCACTATGTTGCATCCTGATATAAGTAAAATATTTTTCTTTTTTCTCTCTCTCTCTCTCTCTCTTTCTGTCTTTCAAAAATATAAATAATTAATAAAATATATACCTCAGTATAAATTTCCTCTACATCCGATGTGTCGCATTTATTCTGTAGCACTTTGCAACAGGATGAGGGAACTTCCTTCGGCGGATCCAAATTGAGCCAATCAACATAACCGCGATTGCCACAGCAATGCAACTGTAATTGATTAATTTTTTTCAAATATACGATACAACGCAACTGTGTCGCGGGGAATGAAAAATGAGCAAGATCTCATCTCTTACTTCGTCTGTCGTAATTTCTCTCATATAGTGAAATACGAACGTTCAGTTTCGAATAATCGATATTGAATTGACAGGACAATCGGAATAACTGAAGGTAGAATAGAAACACTACATTGAGATACTCACAGTTGATTGCATGGTATCGATGTGTGTGCTCTTGGAATGGTCCTGTCCATAGGCAGCCATGCTTTCGTTCAGACCTTGATCAAATCCCTCGTTCAAGCTCGTGCGATAAGCGTAAACCGACGCGCCCGCACCGAGTTCTAGTAAAGCCACGACAGCCAGAAACGCACCGTACTACGCAAACGAAAAGAAAAGAATTATAAAGGTAAATCATTATTTCAGGGACTCTCTACTTCTAGAGATAATAAATATGCCGGTCGGAGGAGACCACTCCGATGAAACGGAGATCCTAAATCTCTAAGAGCCGTCGCTCGTCATTTATAATAGATTAAAAAATTATTAACAAAAAAGTTTAAGAAATAACGTCTTATTTCTGTTTTATACAATATTAAGAACTACTCCGCACTCGACCTGGAGGAACCTCTAGGAACATCAACTTTCCACGCGAAACGAAGTCCATCTCCACCTCCCCCTTTGCCTTATGTGCCACTAAACAAGAGAAAAGGTGAAGTGAAATTCGCTTCGAGTAAAAAATCCAATGCCCCTTAGTAGAGAGGATATGGAGTTCTTAATATTGTAATATTGTATATTAGCAGAAATAAAAACATTATTTCTTAAACTTTTTTTTTTTAATAACTTTTTAACGAATAATGAGTAATAGTTAAAACTTGGAGGTCACTCATGATCTTGACAACATATATCAAGATCAAAGTCTCCCCTGATCAATATATTAACCGTAAATAATTCCAATTGTTGCAGATTTGCAAATTTACACACATTTACGATATAATTTGTTAATATACCTATAATAATATTACAAAAACGCAGCGAGTATCATTTTTCTCTTTAAAAGTCTCTTTCCTCTTATATAATGATATCACATCGAGTATCGATTTGTAACTTTATCCTGTCGTTCCTGAGGGACCTGAAGTCTATTTTAATTTACGACGGAATTCTATTTATAATCTTATAATCTTATTAAAGCATGGGTGTGTACATACAGACACACGTGTGTCTATTCCAATATGTATTCTACATGCTGATTCTTTGTGCGAATCATTAATTGTATTATGAAATCATAATAGATTGCTAAATTCTGAAATAGATTAAATGCCTACCAAATACAGGAGAGCAGGATGACCACGTGCAGTGCAACAACAGGCGAGGACCGCTGCGACCGCTAACACCGCACCTAAACTCGCAAGTGCCAGTAAAGCAGCTCCACTGCCCTGCACGTTCATATTCATATAATCTCGCAGTTGGATACGCATCCATATTCCGATGCATAACATCAACACCCCGGACGCCTGAAAAAATATACAAAATATCAAGAAACTCTCGCCGAATAATTTATCGCGAAGTAATTGTCTAATTGTTTTTGAAAAAATTAAAGGGCTCCCGGAAAGAACGTTGCACCCAACATTTCTTAAATTTTACAGAAAAGAAAAAAAACAGCAAATGCAAGCAATGCGCGCGAAGAATTTTTCTATTGAAACATCACTTTTCAATAAAAAAAAAAACACTATACGTGAATATTACTATAAAAATGTTTGCAACGTTTAGTTAGAAATCCCTTCAACTAAGAAAAGAACGCGCTTAATTAATAAATAATTAAGATAGAGCCATTGGTTCTAATAAAAATTTGTGTCTTTGTCGAGTACAGATATCTAATAAAATTAAGATAAGTTTTCTCTATGGTATATCTCCTTTTATTAAAGTATAATACTGTGCACAATAATGTATAAATATCATGTTCGAAGGTGTAATATTTTAGATGCAAAATATCTTATTATAGCGAATTCGGTCAATCTCTTGCATTATACTAAAATAATGCATATCAAAAAATGCTACACGTGATAAAATTAGCAAAGCGCAAATTAAATGTAAAAGCATTTAAATATTTTAAACAATTAAAAATCTTTTTGGCTCGATTGCACTAACGTTACTTTGATTTTAAGCGAAGCTTAAAACTCTTTTTGTCTCTGTCTCTTCTTCTTGGCTTTAAAACGAGACAGATAGAATTTTAAATCTCGCTTAAAATCAAAGTGACATTGGTGCAACTGGGCCTTAATGTACTGATCCAGTGTAGGGATGTTCCGATATAATCGATATTTTGAAATATCGTATCATTACCCTTTTTAATATTCGATATTTGATATTCGAAACTTTTAGTTTTCGTATCGTAGCTTGTCGGATCTGGAATGTAAATATCAATTGATTCGATACAAAGGTTGTATTTTCAAAATTTTCAACCGCATAAACGTAACAAGTCAATTCGAGGACAATTAACGACGCGATCAACACCATCATGAATAAAATTAAAAGAAATTTTGTGATAATGTTTCACATTATCTTTGTTAGTTGATAGACTTATATGTATAAAATGACAAATATATGTATTGTATAAAATGTATAAATGCATAATTTTTTATTCCCCTCAATTTCTCTTCCATTTTCATTTGTATATATAAATTTACTAAAATATTTATAATTTTATATTTAAATTAAATGAATTTAATTTAAATTAAGTGAATTTAAATTTAGTTAATGAATTTAATTAATTAAATGAATTTACCTAGTAATTTTTTTTTAATTTTTCTTTAAAATTGAAAATTTGTGATCTCCGCATGTCTCTATATAATAAAATATGCAAAAAAAGTAACAATATTCCCGAATATCGAATCATTTCCAATCAATATATCGTTGTATCAATATTGTGTATTTTGATTCATATTGATACGGAATATCAATAGTCTATGCTCCTCCGCAAATCCTTAATCCAATGTGTTGCAGTTTTTAATTTATCCCTAGTTTAAAGAATAAAATAATGTCGACGAAATCGAGAAATGTCACGAATTATTTAGTAATCGATCGTATTTTTAAGCTGACATAAGTAATTGTCACTAATGTTTGAGAAGCGATAATGGTCGCGTATGTACTCATATGTTTACGAACGTACGGTTTGCAGATAAGTCATAATTAACGCGCTTGAAAATTCTGAACTGATTCAAAGGTTCAAGGTTAAATATAAATGGTAGAAATGTATAGTTCGTCACAACGGCACATAATTCACAAATCAAATATGAAAAAATATGTTTTTATGTAATACATATTTTTATTATATTTTATGAATAATATAATCAAGTAAAAAATGTGCATCATTCACATACGTAAAATTTAATTTATAATTTCATTTAACTATAATAATTAATATATATGTGTATATATTACTATGTTGATGTGTTCCAATTTAAAACTACATATTCTTAAATTTTGTAGGATTAATAAATATCTAAGTAAATTCTAATTTTTTTTTGTATTATAATAATATTAATGAGATTTAAGAGCTTTTCACATTATCTAGACGGGCATAACATTCAAGATCATATTCATCAATCGTCGCACATTTACGGCTTTGTACTCATTCCCCAGATGCTCGATTTCGAATAGAAGCTTAGACATTGACATAGATCATTATTATTCTCCTGTCCCTCGTGAAATAAACAGATTCAATTCCGGTACTATAATGCTAATCAATTGTGCAACAGTTGGATAGGACCAAGATACGTGATAAGAATAGTCCATAATCATACAATGTGTTGGAGTTTTGGAGATCTTTCTACTTACCCAAAAGATGAAATTGAAGAGCATTAGCAAGGTCTTCATGCAGGTCATCGTGGCCATGGTTTCCAGTCGTGCTTTGCTCATACTAGAATATTTATCTTTGATTTATTTGATTGCGACAAAACCCTTTCGATATAGTCGGGATATGGGTTATTACGCACTACCTAAGTCTAACCTGGGCAATGAGTGGAGTTCGTGCGATCGATTTGCGAGAAGATTTGCGAATACGTGTTGCGTGCGTGGCTCCTGCCCCACCCTCAACAATTTCAACCGGTGCATGCGCGCTACCCCGCGAGAATGGTATAGTGATAGAGGGAACTCCCCTTATCTGAACAATTCTATATATATGTAACAGGAACAAGTGTACCGCGGATACCACATATACAAGGTGTTCCAAAAAAGTCAGGACACTTGAATATCTTGGAAAATATAAGTTTTACAGAAAAGTGTTTCAAATAAAAGTTGTAGAGTTCAATAAGATTTATTTGATCTTATCAGTTTGACCTTGGGTGACATCGCTAAGGTCAGGTCAAAGTCACATCGATTTTTTTAAATGGATTCTTCTGATTCCAGAATCTAATAGCTGGTGTCGAGAGGTTTCCAAAACGCTATAAGAAAATATTTTTTTCATTAGTACTTTATGATACTTGAAAGTTACAGTACCGCCGGCATTAGCATTACCTAAGATGTACCACGCGGAGGTTGCAAAGATTGGAGAATAATGCAGTCAATGAAGGCAAGATCAAACGATCCAATCAATGACTGGATCGTCCGATCTTGCCTTCATTAGCTGCATTATTTTCCAATGCATCTTTCTCTGAGCACAAAAGACGTATAAATCCACCTAGGCAATCTCTGTGTGATACATCTTGGCTAATGCCGGTACTGTAACTTTCAAGTATCATAACTAGCGATGAGATTAAGTATCTTATAAGTAGATTCGAATTTGTTGAAGCAATTTCGAACTCTCTATGATCACTTCGAAAAATAGTAGCAGTATTTCAGAGTAGATTCAAACCCACATCAAATATGCCCGAAACTTATGAAAATTATAATTACGCAAAAAAAAGAAGATTTTTTGAAATGCCTTCTCACTTTTGAGATTAATACATATTCGATTTACAATTATGTATCTATTATGAATCGACATTTATCGATTCATAGTATAAAGAGATGAGTAGAATTATAATCGATATCAAATAACTGTTGCAATATAAAAACAAGAAAGAGCATTAGTAAAGACATTATAATCGGATATCACAAGAATGTCCGGCATTTTCTTCAATAGTGAATACAACATTCAAATTTACATATATTTGTGTGTTCAATAACAATTTGTGTGTTCAAGATTAAAAAGAGGTTAAAAAGGAGTATTTACTACTATACTATAATTAAATGCTAAAATGTACCTTAAATGTACTGTTCGAAATGCTCGAAAGTAAAAATGCAAACATATATCATATGAAATTTTGTTCAAAACGAAATTTTTATTTGTTAAAAATATTCATAAAATATTTAAAATTAATAATAAAAGTTATACTTTATTTCATTTTCCAAATATATATTTGTATTTTATAATACTGTTTGTAAAATAAAATATTTTAACATTTTTTTTTATTTTATTCAAAGTTTCTCTTTTTCAAATTTTTAGTCAGGGAAATTTTTCAAAAAATGACTGGGAAAATCAAGAAAAATAAGGAATATTTTCTTTTGTATTTCGCTAACAAGTCTGTAAGAGTTCGAGTATTACTTGTAAAAAATTCGATTCTATACGATAAAAAGTACTTTGTAAGTATATTTCGAATCTTGTAGGTATTCGTTTGTAAGATTCGAAACTAACAAGGTGGGATCAATTACTTTGCAAGTATAAAGTACGAAATATTATTTCTTATGAGTATTATTCGAGGCTTAAAAAAGGAAGCTAAATTATTGGATTTGATTTGAATTTTTAAGTACATTGAATTTGATTCCATCTCTAATCATAACTCAAAAAGTACTGAATGAAAAAATATTTTCTCATAGTTTTGGAAAGATCTCGACACCAGCTATTACATTCTGGAATCAAAAGTAGAGTGTTCCATTTCTAAAAAAAAATCGATGTGATCTTGATCTGATCTTGGCCACCCAAGATCAAACTGATAAAATCAGTAAATAGATCTTTTTAAACTCTACAACTTTTGTCTAAAACATTTTTTCTGTAAAACTTATATTTTCCGAGATATTCAGGTGTTCCTTCTTGGAACATCCTGTATATCGGTATACATCAAACGAATAGATAATCGTAGAAATATTAAAGACCGAGGTAGAGGCTCTCTTCTTGAGAGACATAATTACCTTAGATGTTTCTATTGGATTGAAATTTTGAAACTAAAATAGTGACAGTTTTCTTCATTGGAATAATTGCTGATGCACCAGTGAGTACATCACAAATGACATAAGTATTCAATAAATAACGTAAAAGAGAAAGACTTCACGAGATTCTTTAATTCCATTGATGTTGTTCATTAGAGTTTTTCATTAAAAAATTGAAGACATTATAACAATAGTAATTCTTTTTATTAGAATAATTAAACCCTATTATATACAACTAAATTGAAATGTGACAACTAAATTGAAAGGTGACAAATATATAATAAATAATATAATAAATAAATTCAACATAAATTCAAAATTACGCTTGTATTGATATATGGGCGGTTGGCACTTAAAATGCAAATTTAGGTAAAATTTTTTTTATATTAGGTGTTGGAATTAATTCGTAGCGTTTTTAAATGAAAGAATGTTATTTATTTCACATGAGCATTAAAAAATACATTAATGAAAGTACTTCCCATCACTTGTAAAACACTACGAATTAATTCCAACACCTAATATATTTCATATTTTTGTTAAAATTTTTCATAAAGCATTTTAGGATATACTATATTTAATAATATGTTTGCCAATTCACAGAATATACTATTAAATTTTAGTACTTTTTGTTAGTTTGATAGGTCCGTGCTGTTATATAAAGTACAGAAAAATCTGGGACATCTTATATTATATATATTTAAACATGTTTAAAACATTAAATCTCTGTTATATATTAAGTAATTAATTTGATGAGAACTTAATATTACAGGATTGTTTAATAAAAAACATTGTCATAAAAATTATTTGTAATAAGATCTGAAACTTCACAAATTATTCATGAAAGAATTTCATAATATAGCGCACAGTGTTGTTTCATATGATGATTAAAAACTAACAAATAATATTATAAAGATAACATATTTATTGTTGAAAGATAAGTACATACAAGAATCTTTTAATTTTATAGAAATATGCGTTGTTAATTAACTACTTATTGCGGATAGTATTTTATACAAATTAAAGATTAAATCCTTTTAATCCTCATCAGTTCCTATTAATATACATGTATATTAATCTAAATCTTGATCGCATATCAAATATTGCACATGGAACAAAGAGTAAAATTATTAAACGTTAAATTATAATGAAAAATGTTATTAAAACATTTGCAAGGCTGTAAAATATTGATTTGATATTTAACGTGTAATAAAATAATAAAACATTTTATTGCATGTTATACTTACGCTATATTTTATTACACGTTAAATATCAAATCAATATTTTACAACCATACGAACTTCTTAATAAAATTGTTCATTATAATTTAACGACGTTTCATGATCAAGATTTAGATTTTTCATGCTTCAATATCATTTTCAATATTCAATAATTTTAAAAACCTTGTAACACAATTTTATTTAAATTAAAATAATTTATTTTTATATATTTTATTTTTTATTAGAATTTGAAAATATTCTATTCTATTTCATTTATTATGTTGAATTGTTGTTGTGTTTTGATTCTGTTTTTTTGGTTGTGCAAATCCAAAAAAATCTTTAAAGATCTTGATATTTGATATATTTTTTTCTTAAAAACTGTCAGATAAAACAATACATGAACAAAACAAAATATATAATTTTGTGCACATTAATAAAAAATAATAAAAAGAATATATAAAAAAGAAAAAAAAAGGAGAAATTAAACATATATTTATTTTGAACTATAAAACCAGTGTATAAATTGTTATTTATAATATTCTGTTGGCGTTTTTCATTGATCAAAACTCTTATGCGTTTATGTACAAATTGTTCTGCTCGACGAGTTTTACTTTTATTGATTTTTCGGAGAGTTGTTGGCAACGTTGAAGTTGTTGGTATAATTATAATTTAAATTGGTGCAGTGATTGACCATTTGCTATGAATTTGTTTACATATTAAACTCCAAGTCAAATTAACAACTAATTTCACAGTATAGTAATAACTGATTTTTATTAACTTCATATATATGAATCATAGTACAAAACAAAGATATGTTCGTGCGCATGGTCACGTCTCTGGAGCCAATAAGAATTGTTCACAAGCGTACGTCATCATTAAGCACGAAATTCGAATGCTTTCAATCCGAAAAATTGTTCGACTCCTTTCAATCCGACTCATTTTTTGTCTTATGATGATAATTTTCATATGTTTTAACTACACAACACATTTTGAATGTTAATCTTTCGTTAATCTTCAAACACCCCTCCCTCCCCCCTCTCCCCCCTCTCTCCCTTTCTTATTCTCTTACCCTTGCAATGGAAGACAATTGTAATGCACAAAGGCCTTTTGAACCTATTAAAAATATATTTAACTTCTTCGTTTCAACATTCCGACAAATTATTTTTAATCACATTTTCCCTAATATTCTCTGTTATAATATATTCTGATATTGCAAACAAAGATAAGAACTGAAAGTTATATGATGATTTATTTGTAAAGTTGTTAATTACTGCTATTACCCGAACAAATGATCAGTAATGAAAGAGTTAACAACTGTAAAAATAATTCAACCTGATGGATAAATCGAGATCGATTTATAAGACTCGCAGGAAGCACCTCAAATGCAGAAGCCAATGATGATTGTGGTCATGACCTCGTACAATGCAATATTTTTTATCGCATTTGTTTCTGTCACTAAGGCTGCGTTTTGTTTCACAATATTAAGAAAATTTGCATGTACCTTTATATTATATAAAGAATATATAGTATATTTTATCAATCTTTATTATCAAAAATACCTCACGTGAATAACATAATGAGCATGAGGTTTCATTTTATCCTTGTTGTTAGCAGAGCATTAAATAAAGATAAAATTATACATCATCCCTAACAGCACAAAGTCGACTCTAAGTTGACTCTGAGTTGACTATAGTTTCTAGACGTCTGAAAAATGGACGTCTGTAAGTCGTTTGGATGACTTAGAAATGTCTTTAAGTCATACAATGTCCCATTTTAAAAAGGACTGTAAGCCGATTTTAAGTCAACTATTCTAGGCTGTAGTCCGATTCATGCCCACAACGCTCATGAATAGCACTCATCCTTGTTTAACTATAGCTAAACAACAAGGACGAAATGATTCCACAGTTAAGCTTTGTGAGCGTAAATCGCAATAGACGTCCTAAAGTCGATATTGGAAGGACGTCTGTATAAAGTCGACTTACAATCGACTCTCCAAAAGCCTGGACTTAACAAAGTCAACTTACAGTCGACATATCGACGTTTGTTAGGGATCCCATACAGCATCGAAAGTTTTCAGAAATATTTCAGAAATATTTTAACTGAAAAGTAAAACATTTCATAAAAATTGCAAAATATGTCTGCAATATTTCTGAAACAGCTCTGAAATAGCAAAATGTCCACAATTTTTGCACATGAAATCTTGTTGAAAGGTTGATGATATGTTAGAAAGAATCTTTTTAAATAAATAAATCAATCAATAATATAATAAATCAATATAATGTAGTAAATGCCTTTTTTCGCGAACCAACACAGATTATTAATGTAACAGTTTATTATTTTCTTAAAAAATTGACAGTAAACGTTTTGATTTCTGTTTTTAGGTTCTCTTCAGTACAGTATAAAATTAAAATAATCAAATAATCAAATACATGTTATGCGAGTGATTCTTCTAAAGCGCGTGTCGTGGTTTAGAATTTTTTGAAATATTACCAAAAAAAGGTTTCAGCTATTTGTAGTACTGCAAAAATGATGTTTAAATATATGATTGATACTTGATTGATACTTAAATTTATTATATCGACATCATAAATTTAAATATTGTTTAAATATCAATTAAATATATATTTAAATATCATTTCTGAAGTACTTAAAATTTATTTATTAGTTTTGGCCATTAGTCGTATGCATTTGTGATCTGTTTATTACAAAACTTATTGAAATAAACGCACGTGTCGCGACGCGGTAGTTGACTACGTCATCACTTCGATATTCACTGTAATTATTCGCGTGAGGTATTTTTGACATTCCAATATTATGTCTCAATTTTCTTTTTCATGATTCATGATTTAAATAAAGATTGATAAAATATTCTATATATTCTTTATATAAAGATACATGCAAATTTTTTGAAACGACCTGAACGTGCTTTTTCCTGATTCTTTAAATTATCTTCTTAATCTTTCATATCCATTTTATCTTCTAAATTATCTAAAAATATCTTATTGTTGTGCCTCTTATCTCTTCATAATTATCTTCAGCTAAACTAGAGAGCCACTCATCTCTTCTTCGATAATCTATTAGATTCGGATAAAGATAGATGTACGATTGGTCATTTGCGTCACTCTATCCTGTTCAGCAACAGTATCTAAAACATTATTAATCTTTTTGGTGAATGATTTATTAGAAATCCGTTCGATGAGCGAGTTAGTTGCATCCCTCTCAATTTACTCCTCGACATTAATAGATGCATCGTCCTGATTCTGAATTTGGTGTCTTTTGTCACTTCTAATATCGCCGATAGTCTTGAAGTAGATGCTATGGTCATACTGGTGCATTTCTAAGCAATTGTTGTCCAGCTTACTGTTTGATTGATAATTGAAGGTACCGCAGCAGTTTATCTTAATCTCCTCTGGAGACAATTTCCATCTGGATTGTTTGAGACTGTGGAATTTTATCGGAGTTTCATCGGAAGACATGTTCCAATTATCTTGCATCGTTTGCTGATTCTCGAACCACCTGATTTATTTTTGTTTATATTAAAAACATCACTTTTTTATATATATTAAATTAGACTCGAATCTAGTTGTTTATTATTATACGTAATCTTTAGAAGATTTTTTGAATAATAAATATCGGACGTCTCTCTCTCTCTCTCTCTCTCTCTCTCACCTCTGCGATCGAAAACGATTGTAACCACGTGCAAAGGCCGCCCATCTCTCAATCCTCTGGAAAATATATTCAGTTTCTTCGCTCCACCATTCCGATAAATTTTTTTTAACCATAATGTCCCTATTCTCCGTTATGGTTGTCATAATTTTGATATTCCAATAAAGACGAGAATTCCAAGAATTATATGATCATTTATGAAGTTTCATAATGATAAGACAAACAAATGATCAGACAAGATAGAGACTCTAGAGAAAGTTTACAACTGTAAAAGTGATTCGGCTTGGTGAGATTGATTTATAAGTCTCGCAAGAAGCACTTCAAATGCGGAAGCCATTGATGATTGTGACCATGACCTCGCATAATAATGCCATATTTTTAAGTTAGTTTCCGTCAATTAGAAACACATCGCAAAAAATTATGTCAAAATAAACTATCTTAACACAAAAACTTTTGTAAAAATGAGTAGACTAATTATTTATATTTTATTTTGATTTTAATAATAAATATTTTAATATATGAAATAAAAATGGAATATAATGATCAATCTCAATTGAAAATGCAAGTAGGATTAAATTCAGTTTGAAATTATAAAAAATGAAACAAAAATTTTTATCATTTATTTAGAGAATTTCCATGCAGCACACTTCATCCGAAAAATGACTTGAAATGTCTTTAGGACATTCAGAGGATATCTGGAAAGGTATACCAAAATTTTCAAAACTAGAATTAACAGATTCGGACATTTCGCTTAAAATTCTGGGCGCATATATTATAAAAATGCATATAGTAAAATTGATCCAAAATAAATACATAATTATTTCACAGTAAACGAATAATTATTTCACATTTAATTGTTCATTAGTGGTACTAAATTTAATGTAAGAAATTGACCAATCATATATAGTCGATTATTTTCCTCATACTCAACTGTAATTGGTTACTTTCTTACAGGATTACACCTATATTAAATTCTGTTTTTTTTATTTGTTAAATAAACATAAAATGCATTTAACAATGATCCATACAATTCTAAACATTTAATAATAAATTTTATTAGAGAAATTTTATTAAAGAAATTTATTATACAAAGACTTTTTGTAAATATAGCTTATAAAAATAGCAAATAAATAATCTTTAATTTATATTAATATATTTTTTGTAATAAAATTATTTTACAAATTATTTTACAAATTATTTTTTAGATGCTTGTTAGCATCAGATTATTAATATCTTTCTAAAATGCCTATGCATGAGCATCAATATTATTAAATTGCAATTTGTCATTCTAATAAGTTGTGATATATTACTAATATTACTACTGTAGTTCTGTTAGGATTGCGTCGAGATTGGAAATTAAATTCGGCACATAGTTTGCAGGATTGGATTTACGCGTATAAAATTCTCACTGCATTTAAGCACTATTCTACTTGATTGTTTTGGGCTTTCATTTTCTGAATAGTTGTATATTCGCATTATGATTCTAAAAGATACTTTGTTTAATATTGTTCTTTAATTTATTGTATTTTTCAGGAAACTTTACCTTTATAAAATTTTAACGTCAAGCTCAACTACATTATACATATATACATTGTAATATATTTCTTGAAGACAATCTATGAATAAATCTGTAATTAGAAAATAATGCGATTAAAGCGAATTTTTAAATAAATTTTAATTTAATATAATTTTATTAAATTAAATATTTAGAATAGTTCATTAAAACGATAATTAAAACTCCTATATTAAAATATTTTGTCTTACGTAACACTGTATCTTATACATTTACATTTCTCGTCAGTATATTTATTTTTTAATTGGACACTCGAGAGAAGCAGCTATATGAAAATAACTCACAGCCGATAGATAAGTACGCTTGTTCATGTCATTATTTATCAACGGTCACTACCCACATTATCATCCCAGAGGATTTTAATGTCTGAGTTTTCTTATGAGTTTTTCACAGAAGAGGGAATATAAAAAAGTCAAGACATGACATCGGTAATACATTTAGCCAGTGCCCTGCCAATCATACCGTAACATCATGGAATATTGAAGTGGTTGGTGGCGGAAATGGTTCACAGAAAGACGGAAGAAAATTGTTTATCGGTACTTGCGGCAGTAAATTAAAATTCAACGCCATCCCGCGTGCGATTTCACCCCCGCGCGATTTTTTCAGCCTCAGGAAGGGGAATGAAGACGGTTGCGATATAAAAAGCCACCACTGTGCTTTTTGTACACTCCATCGCCAATTTCTCCGGCATCCAGTACACGCAGGTAAGCCAGTATAAGGATAGTTTTGGAAACATTATCTCCTTACACATTTGCAAGTTCTTACAAGTTATATACGCAGGCAAATTCACCGATTTCCATTATCTCTTGTTCATTATAATCCGATCGATCGTTAATATACAGATATTATTTACAAATATTATTTTTATCATTAATATTACAGATATTTATTTTAAAAAATTAACAACTAACTTTTCTCTGTTTTCTTTGCTTTTGTTTGTTTTTTATTTCCTGATATCAAGGGATATAGTCAAGTGAAATTAAAAAACAAGGTAGACTGTATATAAGGACAAAGTTGAGAGAGCCCGGACAATACTATTATTAATTCAAGATAATTGAAAGACAAAGACTATACAGCACAGAGCTTTTTTGCAACATTGCAATGTTCCAGCAACATTGTTGTAATATTGCAAATACAGCAATGTTTCTGCAAGCTTCTGTGCTGTATCAGTGAAAGTCAAAGCTTTTTAACAACATTTTATTCGCATACATTTACAAACCAACACCTCTTCGAACTTTAATCGACATAAATTTCTTGACAATTTCAGCAAATTTAAATCAATTAAGACATCTTCCTCGATTGATAGTAAAGCTAAATTGAATATTCTTTCTCGTGATAAAGTGATACTTATATTAAATCATTTATAATAATAAATAAAAAATCACATTTTTAAGTCATTATGTCACTTTTGAAATAAAGAAATCAGTATAAAATATGAATCAAAATTACATAAGTAACGCAAATTTAAAGATGATGATTCCCGATAATTTAGCTCGTTCTTCTTTATCCAAATGCCAAATTAGATAAAGTAAAACCGAAGTCATTTTTTCATCTCTGACTGTCGATACCACAAGACCTTTATGAATCGCGAGAAACGCTTACATCAAATCTGATGAGCGATGTGATTCTACTTATTGACGCAATGTATGACTTCGGTTTTACTTTATCTAATTTAGCATTTGGTTAAAAAAGAACGAGCTAAATTGTCGGAAATCACCATCTTGGAATTTGCGTTACTTATGTAATTTCGATTTATATTTTATATTTTATATTGATACTTGAAAGGTCAAAACATTTGTTTTATTCGTTTTGTTACATTCACACGAAAATAAAGAGTTTTCTGTGCATCCGAACAGCTAATGTAGACTCTGATGGGCTTTTTTATTAGGTGTTGGAATTAATTCGTAGCGTTTTTTAATGAAAGAATGTTATTTATTTCACATGAGCATTAAAAAATACATTAATGAAAGTACTTCCCATCACTTGTAAAACGCTACGAATTAATTCCAACACCTAATATATTTTTCATTGATAGATTTTTTTGAGTCTCATTTTATTGTATATAGTTGTTTATAAAATTCTGTTGTGATTAGTATTATTCTTAAAGAGAGATCTATAATTATTATTTAAGTAAACTAATTAAAATTAATAGATTCTAGAAGATAGAAACCATATAATTCGATTTGTAGCATTTATTGAGAATATTTATTTTAGTTTTATAAATTTAATTTAAAGATAAAAGTGAAGAATACATTACAATGCAATTACCGTTATTGATTATTGCTATTACAGAAAATAAATATATTCAGAGATTAACAATCTGTTTATATCTTTGACAACAATTTGCAATAAAATTAAAAATATAATAATTATGATTACAGACATGAATCTAACTCTTGCACTGTCCTGCATGATCGCGGTCATGTGGTTGTTCTGCGGAAGATGTAAAGCAGCCCCTGGATTAATCACTGGAATCCATCGCAATTTAGGAAAGCATCCACATATTCGCGGGTAATTGCTCATATATATAGACCAAGAGGCCAGTAGTAATTTTGTTACCCATAGCGATAAGTATGGGAGTATCCGCCTATCTTGGAATAAAAATATTAACTATTGATTGCAATAATATTCAACCTTGACGCTTTCAGTAAAAAAAAATCAAAACCTTCATTTTAAAAAGCTCATCACCGCTTCTAGCAACTGCGACTGGACTTAATATATATATATATATATATATATATATATATATATATATATATACAGACTTAAATATATATATATAAATTGTTTTTATGTTTTACATGAAATAAAATTATCCACTTTCCATACTTGTCGCTGGATAACAAAATCACTACATTTATTATATTTCTTAATTTAATAACCGAGTATACTTACAAATCGAATTGGAGAATTGAACGATAAAATGAGATATACACGTCGGTGTAAACTTAGCATACGTTGAAGAATTATTAAAAATAAGCATGAATGATATTCTGGTTATATATCGCGTGCTTTGTTGCAGATACGCTGTAGAAGGCCTCGTGAAGGACCTTGTAGAGGATCTCGTTGGCGAGGACGAGGATAGTCTACGACTTAGCAAGCGCCAGCAGCTGGACGATTATGGTCATATGAGATTCGGCAAACGGTTCAACGGGGACGACGAGGAATATGGGCATTCGCGACTTGGCAGAAATATCGAGTAAAACATCATGTCGAATTTCTCTACATCGTAAATAGTGATCGTTCACACTCGTGTGCTAGATGTAGATAGAATATATTTTACATTGCAGCTATTATTATGATTGAGTCACGTTATTCTACCTTTTCCAGTTTCTTCATCTTTGATCTTCATACATAAATTTAATCTACTCTTTTCAAAAATACGCTGGCAATTTCATTATCTCGAATTTATAATTTTATTACTCTATTATATTTTTTTAGAATATTACAACACAATGACACTTTTATTAATTATGAAGATAAAATTTTATAAATTGTCTTGGAAAAAATTAAATAGACATTGTTTAAAAAAACTACTAATTTTGACTGATTCAACTTCTTTTGTGTATTAAAATATATTGGAACTGATATATGATGAAGTGCGAAAATAAAATCAGCTCTTACTCGCCAAAAAATGTTCTGTTAGTTCTTATGTATTTTATTACAATGAATAAAGAGATAATTATTACATTTATTCTGCATATTATTCTCATTATCCTTAATTTATTCAAGATATTTTAGCTTAGATTTATCTAACACTTTAAATAATTTTGTAATAAATAATTTTTTTTCATTTTAGTGCTTATATAAATCTATTTCATAAGTCAAAAGTTTTATATATTTTTATATGAAATTTTTTAATCATTAATAGATTTTTATTAGTGTTTACTATTTGTTGAAATTTCATACAATTGCCTTCTTTGCATTTTCAATTCTGCTATTCTTTGATGAAGATCCATATTATCATCTAAAAATGTGTGATATCCGCAACGATTTTCCAAATCCTGAAGATCATAGCCAATAGTACGACGATTTAATAACCACGGCTCAGATAGTGGTGGTGATGGTGGTGGTTTTGGTTTCAGAGGATAAGGCAACCGATAATCACTGCTTGTAATGGTGCGATAACTCGTCTGACAACTGACCATGGGATCCAAAAGGATGTCTGCCAATTTTACTATTTTTTCCTCGTAATCCTTCCTTAAAAAAATGTTGAATTATGAATGAATGTATTAAAACTTGATGAAAGAAATTAGCTGAATAAGCTAAAAATTATAATTAAAATAAGCTAAAAGTATAATTATTCTTAATTCTTTTAAAATAAATATATTTTGTATTGTGTGAAAAATTCTTTATTAATGTTTAAATTTTTATAACTTATAATTGTATAATAATAATCTTATAATTAATATTACTAATATAAGTAATATTAAATTACATTGATAGTAAATTATAATTAAATTATATTACAGAATAACATTATAAAGAGAAAGAGTTTTTGCAATATTTTACTCTTCTATCAAAAAGATAAAAAAACAATGGAAAATTTTAGATTAATTGTCTTTCAAAAATGAAAGTTTATTGTAATAAAATAAATTTTTTAAATATATGTATCTGTATATAATTTATCTGTGATATTTTTTTGAAATATAAACGTAAGGAATACATACTCCGCTGAAGCGAGCGATTGCATTGTGAGTAAACTACGTCGTGGACAAGCAAGCGGTTTATATTCGTCTTTTAATTTAATTTGCGATAACATAGCAGATGTCTCTGAAATCCCAGTAACTTCTTTTTCTGGACCAAATTTTCGATATGAGGATTTGTGAAGATTCCCATCTGGTGGAAATATATTCACGTTATCTCTAGGCTCCGACAAAGTTTTCATTTGCCTGTTAATTAATTCAAGCAGAAAACACAGAGAAATTTGAGTTTCATTTAAATGCAATTTTTTATATTATTTAAATTAAATTTACTTAAATATTAAATATTTAGTACATAATATTAAATATAACATAAACGTAATTTAAACACAATTTACTATAACATTATAATATTAAATTATATTAGTTAATGTTATAACATAATATGTGCAATAAAACCGTTTATTAATATTAGTAATTAATATAAATTATAATATCAATTTGTTGTATTTCTAAAAAATTTAAATAATACTTCCATATATAATTTAACATATAAATAATGAATTAAAGATAAGAACTAAAAGTATTTTTAAAAAATAACATTTCTTACTATGGAAATAATTATCACTTTACTCTTAATTAGTTAATATATTAGGTAAAAATATATATATAACAGTAAATATATATAAATATATATATATATATATGTATTGTATACATTGCCTACATTATATGTGCACTCATTCTTCTTTTTTTTTTTTTGACAACAATAAAGATTTATCTTGATGCAAAGTAATATTTTTTAATAGTTATTATCACGCTAATTAATTCAAATATTACATAATTACTTGTACTCTCTATGTCAAATAACAATACACAAAAACGTGAATATTCTTGTAAGGTGTGAAATTACTACGTTGCTATGATTAACAATGTATGGTTTTCTCCACGGTAACTACTCCCCCCATATTTCCTTATACATGTATAAATGCGTGTATAAATAAGCTTGAATATGTACAATTGTATCATAATTTATCCATGTAAATAATAAATATATCATTATTTAAAAAATTATTTTATTGTTTAATTATATTATTTAAAATATTTCATATTTGTAAAAAAAATGAATTCTCGCACGTAAAAGTTTTTTCTTATAGAAATAAATGGATCGTTTAGAGAATTAATTAGAATTTAATTAGAAAATTAGAAGATTTATATAAGAGAAATAGAAAATTAAGAAAATTTGTAATATACGAAAGAATACAAGAAAAGTATATAAAAAAAAAATCAAAAACATTTTGAAATAAACATTAAATAATGTTATTGTTTATTATAACATTTATATTGTTTAAGATTAAATATGAATTAAATCTTAAATAAAATTTCAGTTAAATATAACCTAATTAAAAGTAGATAAAAAAGTATTTGTTATATATTATCTCTAAAGTATTAACAGATGTTTTAATTATTGAATATTTGTTGCATTATTAGGTTTATTTTAATAAATAAAAATAGATTGCAGTACTAACCAATTATGAATTTTAACTTTTTCATTATACATTATTGGAACATCAAATATAAAAGGTCCATCAACATTTTCATCTTCATTACTATAAGATGAAATAGACTGTAATACAAAAGAAATATGTAAAAAGCCCTATAGAAAGTAACCATCAAAAACTGTTAAATTTTAACAAGTACACTCATATATTATTTCTTATATTTTAGTAGTACTTATATTTTACATGTATTTTTACAGATTAAAAATAAAATATTTTTCCATATTCTTATTATTTTCATACATTATGTTTTTATAATAATAAAATGCGTATTTCTTAAATCAAATATTAGTAAAAATATATGTGGTGCAATTAAATTATATGGTAATAAACATTTTAGGTTTTTTAAATATTATGTTTTATATTTAAAAAACATATAATTTATATCTAAAACATGTATAAATTAAAGTAGTCTTACGGTTATTTTCTTCCTTTTCAGCATTTTGTGTTCTATATATAGACGTGTATATATTTTCTCTTATTTTCTCTTCATAAATTAAATGTGGAAAAAGTTTATATCAGTCAGTAACTTCTTCATTAAATATCTACAAAAATAATATATTAATTCAACAACCAACTTTTTATTACGTCATTTTATATCACGTGAATATAGTATTATTTGTAATGCAAAAAGCAATAAGATTATATTCACGATTCATCCATGATTCTCATATATACAAATGCATATTATCATTAATTGTATATATAAATAATAACATGGAATATGTGACAAAAGAATTAGATATGAAATCATTGCAGGAAGAAATTTTACGTAAGTGTAGAAAAAAAACAGAATCTTTAATTCTTCCTGATGAAACGGAAAACGATAAAGAACATAAAGAAGATTTATTTGAGGAAGATATAGTTTCGATAGAAACTGAAAAAACTACGAACGACGAATTACTATTCGAAGACGTATTGGCTGAAAAACGCCGTAAATATACGACTAAACAAGAATTTATCTATTTATTATACAACAACATACTTCCAGCTTTTGTAGCCGAGTATATTTTATATGATATAATACAATTAAAAACTATTATTAATTCATTACATTATTAATTCATTTTGGTCAATACAGATGGGACGGATATTTTTTGCGAAAGAAATTGGCGAAAAGATTTAGTCAGGACGATGCTGAAACTATAGAGGAAAATAAAGAAATTGATGATTACAATAAAAATGATTCGTTCGTAGAAAAACAGAAGGAAAAGAATAAAATAATAACCGTTCCATCATGGAAGCTTTCATTGCCGGATGAATTTGCAAACATAAAGTTTTACAACAATAATTCTTATTGCGGTCGTATTAGCAAGAAAATGATGGAAGGTGAAGGAACCTATACATGGCATAATGGCGTTCAATATAAGGTATCGATAAATATACTTGAATCATAATTAAATTGATAATTTAATAATTTTCGATGCTAATAAACATTTACTAAGATATATTCTTCATTTGATATTAATAATCATTCGAAAAACTAGTAATTTTAGCAAGAATAAATTTAAAGAATTATATAGGGTCAATTCGAACAAAATAAAATTCAGGGAAAAGGTCTCTTGAAATGGAATAATAATTGTTGGTATGAAGGTGACTTTGTGGATGGTCTTCGACATGGCAAAGGTATCTTGGTGGATAGAGCAAACAATTCTATTTACGTTGGTCAGTGGTGTATGGGCCACATGTGTGGACAGAGATAAAATATTATTGTGACATAAATATTTATTATCATAATTTTATTATTATAATATTTAACGATGTTTTATACATATTTTCAAAACAATAGCAAAATTATGAAAAAACTACAGATTATTCTACATCGCGTTTAAAAATAATATGACAAATTTAGTGACAGTTTTATTTGGATCATAAGTAATGTTATTTTAATAAATATTAGGTGTTGGAATTAATTCGTAGCGTTTTTAATGAAAGAATGTTATTTATTTCACATGAGCATTAAAAAATACATTAATGAAAGTACTTCCCATCACTTGTAAAACGCTACGAATTAATTCCAACACCTAATAATATTTTTTTAAATCTATATTTTAATAAAAATATATGAAAATGTATTATAAAATAAATGATCAAAAATCTCAATCTTTAATATAAGTATTATATATTGAAGATTATTTACGTAAACTTACAATGCATGAATTAGTTGTCCAATAAATAAACAAAATATTTATTTGTTCTATATATATCTTCGTAACTAATCATCAGTGAATTGCAATGAAATTTTGCATAAATTAATTTGAATTTTTAAAGTACTTAAATAAAAGAAAGTACTTTTAAATAAAAGAAAAATGTTTAATTATTTTTAAAATTTTAATTTTTAACAATAAGAATAATTACAAATAAAATAAATAAAGTACAAAAATGTGTTATTAAACAAAAATATAATCTTATACACACAATTTTTATATGTATATAACTTATTTGAAATGTAAATATTAAACATACTTCTACAAATTTAATTTTCTTTGTAGGCACTGTATCTAATACATGATATGTACGGTAATATCTTTTTTGAATTGCGATACGATTTCTAACGACGATATAATTATCAGTGATTAAGGGCCAAATGCTCTTTTTATAATAATTTGAATAATAAAAAATCTTAGGAACATTTTCAGAAAACGATTTTATAGAGAAAATTTTATCTCTTTTATGTTTTGTTATTTCAGTTATCAGATTAAGTAAAAATAATATTTGGCCCTAATTATATCGTCGTTAAAAATCATCGTATCGCAATTCAAAAAATAGATTCTTAAAATTGAAATTTTTTTCTGATATAATTATCTTTTTTTTTTTAATCATGTAGATGTCACGATACAAGCAAAGCAGCGCTATGAATTTCGTTTAAACAAAAATTGTGAAAATTTATAATGAGCTTTTCATTTATCTAAATTAAAGTTTAGACATTTTTACATCCTTTTTGGATCCTAAAGCAAAGAACTCAAATTCCGAAATCACCAAAAGTCGCGCCATGCGCCGCACATCGACATGTCTTTTTATATTACCACAGCAATATTTCACGCACCTATGATACACGCAGTCATACGTACGTGTCAATTTTCATATAATAAATTCCTTGTAATAAAGCGTCTAAAAACTCGACGTTGTTCGTTCGTGTAAACTACGTGTGTGCATGTGTTTCTGGGAATCACTATTTCGTATGTACAAGTTGCAAAGCTTTCATATCAAACAAATGTTGTCACGACTTGACAGCTGAGACGCCATGTCCAACACTAAGAAATGGTAAAAAAATATATCAATTTTGAAATTTTTGATCGTTCTCGGCATAGATTCCACTTTCCAGACACGTATTAATACATATACTTTAATCCTGAAAAAAGATTTTTGAATCGATGAAAGAGAAAAAAATATTTCTTATACAAAAATTATACGTGCTTGCGTGGTAAAACAGAAGGGTTTAGAATCCCCTTAAATTTATAATATCAAATTATATCCAATCATTTTTAATTATTCCTATGGAACATTTAATTATTCCTATCGCTTCTACTCAATATATGTCATTAGTTTAACTAAAACAATGGAATTAAATAATTTAATTCAATAAATGTATTAAATTTGACTTAAATTTAGCTTTATTAATTGTTGAGTACACACGTTAACATAAACTGTTTAATTACTTCAAAGTTTAAAACTAATTTGCAATTCAATCATTTGTAATATGTGTATATTGAATTGATAAAATCATTTTTTTAATTACATAGTTTTGAATTAAAATAACACATTTTGACGCACTTAAAAAATAAATTAAATGTAACAAAATGTTATTTAACTCAAAGAACTATAATATTTCAAATTTTATCTATTAACATTTAATAAGTGTAGCTTCTTAAATTTTTATATATTACAGAATTTTAAAATTTATTAGAAATTCAAATTTGTAATTAATCTAACAGATTTAAAAAAGGTCTATTCCAATTGAAAATTAAAATTTAATACTTTTAATACAGAACTATTTCTGTATCAATCTGGGATGTGATCACTTAATGCTGATACGCTGATCAATCAGAAAGAGAAAAAGAATTCTATTATAGAGCAGTCTTCTATTATAATGCAGGAATAAAAACCTTTAATGCTACATGTTACGCAGGTTTTTAATTTTTAGACCGGTATTCACAGTCGGAGCTTATATTTAAGACCTTCTTAAATATATTCTGAAGATTATCATGAACCAATCAGAGAGTATTAGAAAGTATTAGCATCTTAAGACTTTACGACGATTTTGAAATAAGACTCGGCTATGAATATCGTCCTACGATTTGGAATTTCGAAAAACTGAATCTTGGAAAAGTAGTACGATCAATCAGAAAAATCATACAATTAATTATTTATTTGTATAACGTGCTAAACTTAAATGGTTTTGATTGGTCATATGATTTTTCCGAATTTGCATTTTCCGAGATTGTATTTTTCAAAATTCGACTATTATAAGTAGAGAGCCTTATAGGGAGAGAGAGTGGCAAATTTCATCACGTGACCCGTCTCCTCTGATTGGACATGGGCATCAAAGCTCCATAGGCATGGAAGAAATTGGAGAAAACTAGTCACGTGACCCCCCCCATCCTGATTGGACGTGAGCATTCACGTAATGCAATTTGCCACTCTCTCCCTGTGAAGACTACGTTTCAAAACTTTCTCTGAGAAAGATTTTAATCTATATGTGTGTGTGTGTTGTGTGTGCTCTCTATACTCTATTTTACTCTATACTCTATAATATATGTTACTATATATTTTAAATAAAATTTTCCTTGGAGAAGAAGTTTTGGAACGTAGCCCTAGTCATAGGAAATACTCTGGGGGTCGATCTGTGTATCTTCAAATAAGTTGAAAATTACAAAAATGAGCAAATTCACTAGAGTATTCATAATTTAATTAGTCTTGTAATCTTTGCTCACTTTTGTAATTTCCACCTGCTTTCAAAATCCATAATCGATCCCCTCGGACATTAGATCAATTTTCAAATTATCGGACAAGCGCGATGCTGAACCAATGAACGGTCTGCCCATAGTTGGTGAACAGTGATTGGCGAACAGGCGAGCCAATGGTGCCAATCGGATCCGCTTGTACTCGACTGTGCTAGCAGAAAGATTTCAATGGGTGCATCCAGGGTCTCTAATCTCGAAAAGTCGCATACGAAAATTAGAGAAATGCTATAGTATATGTAACGCATACTATAATATTTCCTTAATTTTTTGTATACGATATTTTTCGAGAATAGAAACCTAAAAGCACGACTGCTCACTGAGCGCTCAGTGAGCTCTTGCATCTGATTGGCATATTCCATTAGATCGAAAAATATAGACCAAACAGATACAAGAGCGCTCAGTGAGCGGTCGTGCTTCTGGATGCACTCAATATCGACGCGTATCGTGTAGTGTATTCGACGCTCTCACCATCGCGATTGTGTCGTATAGTTTGTATAGTTTGTGAGAACAAGTCGCGTTTATCCGCGAAAGAAATCGCCTTTTACAGCTAAAGAAATACGGATTTTCGGCGACGTTCACTCGAACAAGAAACAATGTCGGACGCGATGATGGATGAACGGTAACTATCGTCAACACTCATCAATATTAACGTGAGCCGATCTGACATCTATCCCTCTCGGAATTCTCGACATTACTTCGATTGAGTAAAGTCATTTTCGTCCTGAAAGATATTTTCCGATTACGTTTTATTGATTCGTTTTTTAATCTGTATTTAATATGTATCTTCTAACGATTTTGTTCTTATATTTTTGCTTTGTCAATATGCGCGTAGACTCATCATTAACACAATTATTTTATTTTTATTGCTATCCTTTTGTTAATTATTTTCATAATATTTACTTTATTTAAACGATATTACAGAACATATATTTCTGTTGTGTATGAGAAAAAGAAAGGTGGAAATATCTGTCAATCTTTTATTGATCTAAATAAAGATGCAAATTATTAAATGGATGTGCCTTTACATCTAAAGTGACATAGTACTTTATCACATCTTTATACATCTTATAATAGATTTATTTAATCAATAATTTTTATTATTTTAAATAGATTTAATTATTTTAAATTAGGCTATATTTAAGTGCTATTATTTTAATGTTTATGATATTTGCAGAGTGACTGATGAGATTGAGGCATTGAAAGCAATCCTATTGGATAATGAGCTCAACATCAAGGAAAATGACAGGTATTATGTATACATAGAATATCTGAGAATTTATCTACATGAAATATTATGATTCTATATAACATAATATAATTTTCTATATCAAACAGTAAGAGAAAAAAAATATTTGGATACATTTTTGCCAGAAGAAAAGTTAATTCTTTTGATCCAGAGAATTGTATTATGTATTCCGTAAATGTGACTTCTGAATGTTTTATACATATTGAAAAATAGTGGAAAGGAATATAAATCCAGAGATAATGAGATTAAAATAATCAGATGTAATTAGAGGCCTTCTAATCAGAATCTGACCATCTGAAATAGCAGCTATTTTTCATGAAAATTTTTCGAAACTGCGAGAGAAAAAAATCATGCTATCTTATTAGATCTCACTGTATAGTGATGCTGTAAATAGCAGCTCTATAGAAATATTCTTAAAGCTTTATAATTCTGACGAATGAACATTCTGGCACGTTCAGGTGACTAGCTGGCGACTACAATTAAGATTTAAATAACGTAAAAATTTAATAATGTCTAATCATAAATATTACGACAGCAAGTCCATGGCCATGCATCATGCATTTAAATAAAAGCATAATATATTTGTATTATACATTTAAATTTTTGTTGATGGGATAAAAAATTTTTTTTTTCAAATTTATTATAGTCTTACTTATCATTCGTAAAAATTTAAAAGTTATTAAATAATAAGAAATAAATGCCTTAACTAATGCCTAATCTAACTGGATCTTAAATGCTATTATATAATTCTATGAATATACAATAGCATTTAAGATACATACTATATATGTAGTTCTTAAAGATATATTTACACAACTTACATAGCATAAACGTATGCTTAAAGAAAATTATCCAATTACATTTCTATCAAAAGGATATACGTAAAATACGATTGGATAATTTTCTTTATGCATATATTTATATGGCAAGTTTGTGTGGATATACCCTTAAACGTCGAAATTGATTTTTCGGTCTTGAAAAGCAAACTCTACTAAACTACCGCAGTAATATTGAATGACATATTAAAATTTGTAAATAATTAATTCTTATTGCGAAGAATATTACCTCAGCTAGAAATTGAACTCGGATCTCTAGCATTCCATGCGAGCGTTTTAAATCTTTAGATTACCGAGACTTTAGTAATATTCTTTGCAAACAATTAATTATTTACCAATTTTAATGTCATTCAATATTATTGAGATCGTTCTAAGATGCAGGCAAGATCGTATAAGCATCGAATTGTTAAATTGTTAGTCATTTAACTCGTGATATTACTGCGGTAGTTTAGTAGAGTTTACGTTTCAAGATCACAAAATCATTTCGGCACATAGTTTAAAGGACTACATATATAATATATAAATTCACATAGAATTATATAAGAGAGCTTACTTAAGATCCAATTATACCATTAAAGGCATTTATTTCCTTTTGATTGTGTTCTTACATGTACCTGGTTCTATGAGATTTAATATTTAATATTGTTGTTATATAAATTAGAATTTTTCAAAATTTATATTTTTTAAGGATGTCAATTTTTTCATCTTGTTTCCATATGGAGATAAAATGACTTTCAATAGTGGATAAGATTACAAAAAGACAAAAATGTACTTTTTATGAATAAAAAGATTTGCTTTACTGTAATAAACACTTTTTATATTATTATATTTTGATATAATATAAGAATGCAATTAAAGAAAAGTAAAGAATGAAAAATTAATGAATTGCACATAATGAGATTTATTTATGCAGGTAACTGATACTAAATAATTAACTCTAGTATGATATTCATGAATCTTATGCGATTTTTTACATTACTTTATAATTTGAAGACCCAGATTGAAGCTGAAAAAAAACTTTAACTGTATCCATAGATATGATAAATCTGCAAGTTTTTTTTTGCGTTATTCTCGATGTGAGAATATGTGTAATACGAAAGTTCAAAGAGGGGGACTCCCATGCATACTTGGGACCTACATGTGATTAACTTGTAAGTTTTCAGCGTTCTATCCTTTTATTTTTTATTAAATATACGTTTACTGGGTTTTGGATAGTATAAAAGTAAGTACACGAAAATATAGAATTAAAAAGAATTATATTTCAATACAATAAATAGTAGAAATTTTATAATTTCTGTCAGTTTTCGGAGATCGCTTAGCCAGGGCGGATTTATCCTTTTAAAGCGAGTGTTGCATCATCCTGTAAACTAAAAATCCTAATCAATTTAATTATATATACTAGATTAATATTTATACATGTACAATCATTTATTTACTTATATTATTACTCTTTTATATTATTCCAATAATAAAGTTTTATTTATTAATTGTAAACTTAAAATATATAGATTTTCAAAAATGTCGATTTTCGATAGTTCAAATAATTATACTTTTCTGAGCGATTCATATCGTATTATCTTTTTTGTCAGTCTAAAGAGTCAACTAAAAAAATTCTACGGATTTTTGTTTGAACATTAAATTTAAAAATTTGAGAATTTTTTATCCGAAGTCATTGTTTGCGAATTTTTCCAATAAAATTTCTTTGAAGCATTGTAATTAATTGAAAATAAAATATTATTTATTTGATTCATATTTATCTGTCTTTGACTTCGAGATATAAATTTCACACGTTTTAAGCTAAAAAATATGTATTTAGTTCAGAGATATAGCGTGACAAAGTTGAAGGATTTCACAGGTCAGGAAAATAACCAAAAATAACAATATCATACTAGGATTAATTTTGTGTTTAGTTATCCATTTAATAAGAAGTATTATAATACAAAAATGAAGAATATTAGTATGTTATTCTATACGTTTTTAGCTATACTATATTGTGATTTTATAGAGAAAGTATTTACTATAATTATGTTATTTCTTACAAATTAACATAAAATAATTACATATGAGTGCATTTAAAACATATTTCTTTTTATATTATCCACTTCTGTGTGGCCATATTAAAATCAAACTACAAGTGATGATTTGTTATTATCTAAAACCTTTGTGTGAATTTGGCTCGTTACCTGTTATTAGCTTGGAAAAATTAACAATTTGTTGTCTTTATATTTTCTTTCTCTATATTCTTCATATTTCTTTCCTCTATATTTTGATATTTATTTTGCTATTATATAAAGAATTAATAATTGTTGATAATGATTATTGTGTATTGTTCCATAAAACTACAAGGAATTTTTATTCATTAATAATAGTTAATTTTGTAATCATGTTACTTTTTCGAAATAACTTATTTTATACATAGAGAAATGTAAGATATATAGGGTGTATCATTTTAATCAATACACTTGAATTTCTCCAGATTTATGCATATCGAAATCTTATTTTTACGATGTTATGTGGTATGAGAAAGACATATTTTTTATTTGACCTTGGATTAAAGCATTAAGATCAAATGAAGGACAACTTCATTTTTCTAAAAGACAATTTAATTTTTTGAACTCCTATGTTCGTAGCCATACTCATTACGAGCTCAACGCGTTATGACTCAAGGACATCGAAGATGAAATGGCCAAACGCGAACTTAACAATAATCGTCGTGCATATTCGAATTGTCGTCTCTACGAATGCAGAGAGCAATATAGTGTCTAAATGGTCGCGACACAGCGTGATTTGATAGCGTTATCGGCAAAATGTTTTGTAATTCACGCTTTCAATTCATCGGGATCATTCAATCTTTCGCAATATATGATATCCTTAAGGTAGTCCCAGAGAAAGAACTCTAAGGCCATAATCAGACTACGCATTGAAGATTGAGATTGAAGATTGAAGATTGAAATTTGATCAATGAGGACAAAGGAATTTTAGCTCCTATTATTTTGATTGGTCAAATTTTAATCTCAATCTTCAATGCGTAGTCTGATTTCGGCCTAACATCTATGGTGTTAGATCTGGGGATCTGATCAATAATGTATATTGTGTCGAGTCACATAGCCTATAGTAGATACATTGTTCTTAACTATTTTTTTTTGTATTTCCTAGATTCGATTTTTTTGGGGATTGTACTTATCGTATACGTATTTACTACCTGAAAACACTAGCTTACACAGCCAATTAGTAGTAGCCCTCGAACTGATTGTGAGTACGGGTGTATACAGTTGTGTCGACGATTACAGCAATTGGAACGCAACTTAATTGTGTCGTCGTGTGCACGAAGTGTCTAGAGATATTGCAATTGGAAAGCATATTTCTTTTGTGTTTCCTGGGTTTCTTGAGTTTAACGGAGTTTATTTTTGTTTATTCTGAACCTTACAGATTACACATTAACTGAAATATTGAATATATCATTAATTTGAGGTGAATGTCACGAAAATTTTAGGGGCTGCCGCGCGTTTGTATCGCGATGCTCTAGTTGTCATCCAAATGACTCAGTAATTAGGAATTACATAATAAGACTTCAACAAGATCGAATTTGTAGAATTCATATGTACACCACCAAAATGAAATTACTAAGCTCGTAATTTTAGGCGCTGTTACTATAAAGCCTACAATAAATATTCGTAGAATAAGTACTGTTTATAATATTCATCTATTTCTTCAATGATATCCTTACAGATATGATTTACAACAAGTTTTTCGAACAAAAACTGCCAGAACTATTAGAGAACGACGATCTTATAACTTGGCAAAAACTGTGATTTTAACAGGATGAGGTGCCTGCACATTATGATTCCTGCAGAATTCGAAATATCTTAAAACAAACCTGCTTTTAGAACGCTGCATTGGAAGAAGTGGTCTTATTACCTGGCCAACTAAATCATCAGACGTAACACCGTTAGATTACTTTCTCTGGGGCTACCTCCAGGATATTGCCTTAATTTAAATCGATCGTTTAATATCCCAACTAGTATTTCTATTAAATCTTGATTTTAGCAGTTTAGAAAATAGTGTACTAAGATGATACAATATACATCAAGATTAATTAAGTACATGTATCATGTATATATTTACATACATTGCCGAAATTGAAATAATATAAAGTTATATAATAATTCGTTCTTCCAACTTATCGAGATCATTCGCGATATACAATATCCTGATTTACATCGATGATTTAATACTCGTACCAATAACTTTAAGAAAGTATTAAATCATCGATGTAAATCAGGACATTGTATATCGCGAATGATTCCGATAAATTCGAAGTACGAATTATAACGGCCTATCAAAACATTTCGTCGCTATCAAATGTGTCACAATCATTAGGATATTTGTATTGCCCTCGTATTGTAGTCAGAGACGGTAATTTTAATATGCACGGGTGATTATTATAAATTCTTGTTGGGCTATTTGATTTTCGATGTCCTTCATAACGTGAGTCTGTAATTAGTATGCCTACGAAAATAAATGTTTAAAAAATTAGGTAGCTATTGCCAAAATAGTTAAATCTTATTAATCAAAATGTCTCCCTCGACATCACATAACATTGTAAAAACAGGATTTCAAGTCTTACATAGTTCCGGAGAAATTCAAGTGCATTGATTAAATGAGACATCCTGTATATATAAACATATATATATATATTCACAGGATGTTCCAGACCAGCTGCAAGAACCAGCATATACACACTATGAAAAAGTGAATCGAAAAGTCCTTCATATTTTGCAATTTTCACAATTTTTTTTGTTATCCAATACTTAAGCAAAAAATCTAAATCGACGCATAAAACAATTTTAGAATATCTTTAAAAGTTCTTTAAGAAATATCTTTGAGATATTTTATAAAAACTTGAAAAGATATCTTAATGTTTTACATACAATATATATATATATACACACACACACACACACACACACACACACACACACACACACACACACACTATATATATATATATATATTTATATATTTATATATATATACAATATATATATATATATATATATATTTTACCCGTTTATTGGACAATTTAAAAAAATTAATATCATTAACTGTTACGACTATTACAAAATGATAGAGGACTTTTCGATTCAGTTTTTCATAAACAGTGCGTATACTATATATACATCATACATATTTCTATTTTTTAAACAATATAGGTTTAAATGAATTCGTATACATATTATTATTATGTGTATATTATTCATTTTTTCGCCTATATTTTTATACAAAATATTAATATTTTATAATTTAAATGTAAACTATTAGGTGTTGGAATTAATTCGTAGCGTTTTTAATGAAAGAATGTTATTTATTTCACATGAGCATTAAAAAATACATTAATGAAAGTACTTCCCATCACTTGTAAAACGCTACGAATTAATTCCAACACCTAATATATACTTAATGTAAATTAATATATTGTACACAGCTTAAATTAATTTCAGTTTGATGTCGAAGATTTTTTGTCTTTATGAGAAATGAAAATTTTTTAGCAAGTATTTTATTAAACATTAATATTTATTTACTTAATAGCTGATAATTAAAGATTTAGTAATATTAAAAATACAAAACAAAAATTTAGATAATTAATATTTTTGGCATATATAGTATTTTCCAAAATACAATGCTAGACTTAATATTTAACAGTAAATAGACATAAATAAAGTTGCACTTCTTTTCTTATTAAGTATCTAAATCAACTTTGTAAGCTTGCCATGTATATTTTTTTTTGCACAGTCAAGAATTTATATTAATTTATATTTCTTCATATTCATTGAAATCCTGATTATTAAATTGGTATATGAGGGATAATATTAGCAACTAAAATTAATTAATACATTGTTAGTTAGATAATTATAATTTTATTCAGTAAATAATTATTATATAATTATATTCTTTTTTGACATATTCTTAATTATGTCTATCTAGAGGAGAGCCAGAATATATAGAAACGATACTATTTCCATCAACCGGCGAGGACTCACAATCGCAATATGTTTGTGTCACACTGATTGTACGATTACCTTCGGGTTATCCCGACATTTCACCGACTATCAATTTAAGAAATCCAAGAGGATTGGACGAGGATACGGTAAAGCTGATGCAATCCGATGCTGAAGCCAAATGTAAAGATTTCATAGGTCAGCCAGTCATGTTTGAATTAATCGAGGTAAGAAGTTATTCTATCAGTTTTTTTTAAATAATTTTCCATTTTTTACAATCACTTTGCAAAAAACGATAATAGATCTATTTTTATATCTCGATTAAAATTCAGTAATCAATTATATATCTACAGTAATTAATAATAATTTAATTCACAATAAATTATACTAGATCTTCGATTAATTTGTATCTTACTCAGTTCATAATTTACAATTTATATTGATAATTTTTTTTAAAAACTTATTTTTATAATTAAATAAAACACGATATAGTAAAAAATATGTTCATCTCTTTAGAATAAAATATAAGCACATAAATATATATAGTTCTTTAGGTTCATTAGAGAATCAGTCCATAAATTGATGCCTTTTGAAGCCAAACACAAGAAGTCGATGCGTAATAAGATTTAGTAGTTCCAATGTCTTATACATATGTTTCGGATCCTTTTCAATGCAAATTGAAACGAACTCGTTGAGTTTCCTGACGCACTGTACAAATATAATCGATATCTCATTGGTAACATAATTATAAAAAAATTAAGTGTTGGCAAAAAATAATAATCTAATACATTAAAGTACAGACTACATTAAAGAACTACTAATTTGAAAAACTTACATGATATTCGTTAAGCTTATAAAATATACGTGTTATCTGTACGGTCGTTACGATACATCTAAACAAAGCTAAAGTACAAATTACGAGTTAAATCACAAATAACAGAGATATTGAAAAGAGGAAAAACTCAGTTTTATTTTTAAATAAAAAGTCATATCGTTTAATGAATCCATATTTGATTGTACATTTAAACTATTTTTCTGTTTGTGGATGAAAATCATTTCTGTCAAATACAGACCAAGGATCATTTATAACAGAACATCGACTAGCACACGATTTTGACTAGGATAATGTTAAGATATTAGATCAAGAAAAAATATTAAACAAAAGACTCATCAGAAATGACACCTATATTTTATAAGCTTAACGAATATCATGTAAGTTTTTCAAATTAGTAGTTGTTCGCGACTTTAATGTATTAGATTACTATTTCTTGTCAACACTTTATTTTTTATAATTATGTTACCAATGAGATATCGATCATATTTGTATAGTACGTCGGGAAACTCCATGAATTCGTTCAATTTACATTGAAAAGGATCCGAAGCTAAATAGAAACGTATGTATAAAACATTAAAACTAATAAATCTTATTACGCATCGACATGCTTGTGTTTGGCTCCAAAATGCATCAACTTATGGACTGATATAGTTCTTTCAATTTTTATATAAAAATTAAAGCAAAAATTATCATTTATAGACAGATAATAATTATTTCAAAAAATATTAGATATAATGATAAGTACACAATAAGAATAATAGCAATTTTAATTAATATAATAGTAATAATAATACATAATAATAATAATAATAATTTTAATTCATGAAATGATAATATACATAATGATAATCGTAATAATCCAGTTAATACGAGAACATCTAACAAGAAGCAATCTTCCCACCGATCAGTGCGCCGTATGCTTGTACGGTTTTCGAGAAGGAGATGAATTTACGAAAACGGAATGCTATCATTATTTTCATTCGCACTGTTTGGCGGCACACGTCGCCGCTGCCGAGAGATATTACAGGGAAGAGCAAGAGAAATTACCGCAATGGCAACAGGATACTACAAATAAGTTTCAAGTACGTTTCCGTTACGAATAAAAAAATATTACTAAAAAGTGCTTACGCATTTCTTTTCGTTATTGTAATGTTTACTAATGTTCATCTTTCATTCTGTATCTGTATTTATATTTATTCATTAATGTTTATTTTGTTAGGCTATATGTCCCGTTTGCCGGGAATCGATCAACTGCGACGTTGAGAGTCTGTGGTCAGCGCCGCCGCCAATTGATGTTGAGGCTGCCACCGATTTCTCTGTCACCGCTGAATTGAGGGAACTGCAAAAGCACATGGCTGCTCTGTATCTGCGGCAGCAACAGCGAGGCGGTATAATCGATTTAGAAGCTGAAGGCGTGAAAATGTTAGTGAGGACGGAGGACGATCCTGCCGCTGCTGCAGAAGAGGTCAGCCCACCTGGTACAAGTTTGAATACATATTCGAATACCACTATGCAGTCAGTTACACAAGTGGTAAGTAATCAGTCGTCTTAATAATTGTGATATAATGCATTGTATAATTTATCATTTTAACAGAATATATAAAACTTATAATAAATTCTGTTAAAATCTTGAAAAATAAAGGAAAATGATTGAATGTCGCAATAATGATTTAAAAATGATCTATTATTCTAATATTCCTCTATTATTAATATTTTTGTTTTAATGCTGAATCTTATTTTTTTCCAAGAATATCTGCAGTATTATAATTAAATTTAATGTTTAATTCAAATTGTCAATAAAATTAAATAATCATAATATCGTACACAATTTTACATTTGATAGAATGACACAGGATATTTTTCTATCCAAGTTTTAAAAAATAGATTAATTTTAAATATAATTAACAAAGTTACTATCAGGAATGATTATCAACAATCATACTTAATCTGGTCATAGTTATATTTCTTATTATTCAATTCTAATTTTGTATTGAATCTTCAATTAACTGAAATGAGCATTTTCGATTTTTGTCGTAGCAGCACTCTAAGCAATCGACGCACCAGTCGCAGAACCATCATCACTCACAATATCAATCACGTCAGATGCAGCACAATCACGGTCACAATAATCATAATCATGGCCATCGGCACCGGGGTCGCGGTCGAGCTCATTATCGACGCCACTTTGACAAAGTCAGGCAGACGGAATCTACTCCCAGATGACAATGGGCTGGTGATAAGTTTGTCGCCCAAGTCTGGTCTGGTCTCCTCTTCGCTCTTTCGCTAAGTGTATACAATATTCTATTTAGCATTAGTAGCATAATCGTCAGTGTAATATATGATGGCTGTTTATCCTTCTCGAATAGTCTCATTGCGATAATAAACTTATAGGTGTTGTTGTTCGACAACAAGATTCCCATCGTCATTACAATGGCGGTGAGATATGTCGCGATTTCCTATCTGGACTGTCTACGTAGATCGAAGTCATGGTGCTCTTTCTTCGAACAATTCGTAATCGTACAAAGTAGTTGATATCGTTTCGCTTTAGTTCCTTTATCTTTATTATTTAATTCATGCGGAATTTCGTGACATTCAATCCATTGGTTCTCTTCGTCTTCCACAAAATATAAATGAATCATGTCCATATTCTAAAGAAATTGGCAAAAATTACAAAAATAAATTTTTTCGCAATATTAAAAAAACTTATTTATAAAAAAAAGAAAAAATCATACATTTTTATTTACACGTAGTGGATTATTATAATAAGTTAAAAGATTTGAACCTTATATTTAAATTAATTTTGAAGCTTTTTATTTATTATATGTTAAATTCTTTATTTTATTCTATTATTATATATTAAAAATAGAAATAGTATTAAAATTTTAAATTAAATAAAATAAGCTGTTTTTTTTTTTTTTTTTTTTTTTTTGAAGAAATATCTTTAGTAATTTCTAAGCATAAATAAAAAATGATTATTTTGTTTTAATAATAATATTACTTTCAAAAATAGCCTATTTATTTTAGTCTTAAGGATATATCTAAATTATCTAAAAATATATCTTACTAAAGAATATATAATAATAGAAGATTATATACCATAATAATACAAGAATTAAAGTAAAAGACATACGATTAAATAAACGTATAATGTATGTAAAAAATTAATTTCCATTTAATATATCTATTCTTTTATTATAATTGCATCAAATCTAGAATTACTAAATAAAAGAAAAAATAGATATGTTTATCCTTGAAATAATTTAGTATGTCAGCAAATATTTTCATATAAAATATATACAAATAAAAATTTTACACATATGCACATGCATATATTTACATAAATTTTAAAAACGATAACTTTGAAAGACAAAGAGAACCAATGATTCACGTAATATATAATTATCTTCATATCCACTGCCGCGAGTACGGAAAGGTCGCAGATTCGTTCGATGATTATCCTTTTTTGATTTTGTCGTCTCTGCTGATTATGCTTACACATGAATGTTTCTCACTGCACATAGACATTACATATGGATTATCTTAATCTTCTGTTGTAACTAACGAGATACAGTGCATCCAGAAGCATAATCGCTCACTGAGTGCTCAGTGAGCTTTTGCATCTGATTGCCATATTCCATTAAATCTAAAAATATAGACCAAACAGATACAATAGTTCACTGAGCGCTCAGTGAGTGATTGTGTATCTGGATACACTTATTCTTCGTATTTAAGAAAACGAAGTTTAAAATAATCACATATAATGCTGAATGAGAATGCTTACGAGAGGTAGTCATTTTTACATAGGAAGTTTCAAATCTAGCAAGCAAATATTTTAGAAACAAATTTTCTTTGACAGATTTATAATTTTTATGATACAAATTTCCAGAAATATCAATAAATTATCTTAAAATGAGAAGAAAAAATCGAAGCGAAGATAATATTAAAACATTGATATTGAAGTAAAGACGTTTCTGTGCACGGAAAATAAATTTCGCGAATAAATTGCTAACTTAATTTTATTTGTCATGTTTTTTGTTTAAAAAAATATAAATAATATAAATTTGTAAATTTGTCAAACAATTTGCAACTAAAATATTTATTACTCGCCACAATACAATCTGTATAAACATTCATTGGACTTCTCAATTTTTTAAGGATACAAAATCAGACGATTGAACAATGTAACAATACGAATAGTTCAATTCTTGGTTTCTCGTGCAATAGAAATAATGACGAGAAAAGCAATCAAAAATCCCCTCTTTCTATGGAAACAAAGATATTTTATACGTTAGTATAAAATTAAAATAATCAAAATTAACACTATTTATTTAGCGTGCGATATTGTCAAGTATATTCTAATTAATATAATTTCGGTAAGTTTTGATTGAATCAAACTTAACGAAATTACACCAATTTCAACTCCTATTTAATATTCTTTAGAACTTAATTACAATTGTCAAAATATATATGTATATAGAGTGTTCCAAATGTCGCTTTATTAAAATTATATTAATTAGAAAAGTTCCTTTTAATCAAGATTGAATTTTTATGTTGAGGTTTACTTTCTTACGAAAAAATGTTGACATTTGATTAAACTATACATAAATCATCATGGTTGGAAAATTATTAATAACAATTTATACACGCGCGCGCGCGTGTGTGTGTGTGTGTGTGTGTGTGTGTGTGTGTGTGTGTGTGTGTGTGTGTGTGTGTGTGCACACAAACTTTTAAGGGTCGACAAAAAACTATTAAGAAAGCGACTTTCTTTATGCTGAAATTACGACTAAAATACTGAGAAAATCGTAATGTAATTGCGATATTCGTAATCACAAAAGTCGTCTGAAAGGTCGTACATATATCCCTTTTTTGTTGAAAAAAGGGATAAAATAAAAATTTGTTTTAACCCTAGCTATATATACTTTTTTTCTACCTTTGATATACATACCTGGGACCCCATTCATATTTATTACCGTATCTTCAGTAAAAATCGACATATTTCATTTAATTTTTTTTTTAATGATTAAGAATCATGTCCATGTGTAAAAATCGATAGAATTAAGAAGCTTCGAGATATATAGGTTCCAAGAAAAACAAAAGTTTAGAAACACGACAAAATCTCGATTTCGCAAATTGTACTGGGATTTCTGGGACTTCAGTGTGTATAGCTATGGTTAATATCGATATGCAGATAGTGCAGATATTTTATTTATTTTATTTTATAATTTTATTTATTGTAATGTTTTAAGAATCAAAATCCAGCTCTGTACGCGATTTCGTAACTTCATAAAAAAGAAGCTGAAAAGATTTCATGACGCAATATTATTTCTAGGAAATAAAAGCATTAAGATATATATCTGCACGAGTAAAAAACAGATCATTTAATTTATTATAATACTTTTAAAAGCGAAATTGCAAAATTCTGCTCTGTAAGCTTTGTAGCTTCGTAATACAAAAGTAAAAAAAAAAGTTTTATAGCAAAATTTTTTTTCTACATTACAAAATTTAGAGTGATGGGAGGAAGTACTTGGGAAACTTAGTAAAAGTAACGAGTTACTTTTCAGTTACTTTTCTTTATCATTACAGAACAACAGTAGGTAACGTTTTAGGACCAACAAAAAAAAGATTGATTTACATATTATAATTTTTTTCACATATAATTTAATCACATACAATTTTATTTAAAACATAGAAAATGTTAAGTCAAAAATACACAGAAAAATGTAAAATAATAAGATGTAAGAAATGGCCAATCACAATAGAAAATATAAGACAGTATAAACTTTACATTCTGTGATTAGCCGTTTTTCCTATTGCTTATGTTAGCGATTAAAAGTAGCTTTCAGTGCTTTAAAAAATAAATATAAAGTAAACAATATGTTCGAAAATAATTCATTACTTCTTTTACTGCCAGTAAAAGAAGTAATGAAACTGATTTTCGAATCATTTGTCTTCTGAACGCAGCTTTCGTCCGCGTACCAGTAGCAGAAGTTGCGCAACTATTCAGATTTTAATCAATAACTGTAAAAGTAACTCAAATTAGTTACTAATTATTAAAAGAAATGTAACTAAATTAAGTTATGCGTTCTGATATTCACTGCCAACACTGAAAATTCTGGCAATAAATATCAGAACCTAGCCAAAATCTGTCCTTTTTCGAAGAATTTTGAACTAGTTTTGATTCTGAACTAGCAGTAAGTTAGAATAAAACAAATTACACCTGTCTCACTTGAACATTATTGCCAATGAACACCAGTTCAGAACCTGAGATAGAAAAAGAACAGAACTACAGTTATATATAACTGATAAAGAGGAACGAAATTAAATTCAAATTATTTTAAAAAAAGTAACTCTAATTGTAACTGAGTTACTAGTAGTAACTAGTTACTTCCGAAGCTTGATAGAGCATATATATAGTATACATACATCTATACCGCAAATGAAGTATAAATGAGTTGGTTCGTTATTCCTGTCGACCCTTAAAAAATTAATTAATAATTTTGAAAAATTTCTGATCGTATGTGCATCTCGGAAGATATCTTTAAAACATATTTACATCAGAACGACCTTTAGAACACGCTGTATATGAATTGTGCCATTTAACAATCACTCATGAAGAAAGTATGGCATATATGACAATTTCCTGCAGACGTTTTGCAAATTGATACATTTTAAAATAACGTGAATTTTTAGATCTGTCTTTTTACGTCACTCGCAATTCGAATTTATTATCGAAATGCTTGTGATCGATAAGCATAGACAATTGTGATAAAAAAAAGAAGCGAAATACATTCATCGCATCTCAAATTTGAGAGCAGAATATGTATTAAATACAGCTAAGAACTAAATCTTATTTAAGTTATATTCCTCTTTCGCAAAGTTCCTCGCATTCTCACTGTACTATATATATTATAATTCAATTTATATTTTTTTGCGTAAAACTAAACTTTAAGTTTAAAGAGACGAAGGCATCGTCTATTGTAGATACTCCCTTATTCTATATATGTGTATATATACACATACATATATATACATATATTAAATATTATATCGACAAAAAAGAAATTATTAGCAACCTTGTGCGTAAACTCTTCCACATGAATGTGATACTTACAAAAGGGTAATAGGCTAAAGAGTAAGGAAATTTTGGACGCATAAAAATTCGAATAATTTAGATTTTTCGAAATTTTGATTTTTCAAAATTTTATCATTTTTATTTTAATTAAACATTTAATCTGCTTTGGAAAATTTAATTAGTCAGCTCTTTTATTTTTTACAATGAAAAAAATAAAATAGCTTTCCATTAAATTTTCCGCAAAAAAAGAAATCATATTTATAGAAAATTTGTGACAATTAAAATTGAAAAAAGAAACAAAATTAATTGATAAAGCGCAGATCCTGAGATCAAATATAATATATAAACTATTTTATTGTAATGTCATTGAAAAGAATATTCGAAGAAAACTAAGATAAATTATATTATTTTAAAAATTATTTCGCATCAATTGAAATGTATTTCATTTTTGCGTATATCAAGTATAAATATGTGGTACATTAATCATAAACGAACTTTTCTTAAATATTAAAAATGCATCTATTGAATTTCATAACATTGAAAAGTTTTTGTTGTATTTTATTTGAGATTTATTTTCTAAACAATAGAAGAACATGAGTAGAGTTATGTGCTTTAAAAGAATAGTTTTTAATCCTAGCTATACACACTGGGATCCTTAGTGCAATTTGCTAAATCGAGATTTTTTTCATGTTTCTGAACTTTTCTTTTTCTTTGAACCTATATATATCTCGAAGTCCTTTAATTCTATCAACTTTTATACATTATGGACTTATTTCTTAATCAATTTTCCATCAATTGAAAAAAAATTAATTGAAATCTGTGAAATTTTTACGGAAGTTACGGTAACAAATACGGATGGGGTCCCAGGAACGCGAGTGTGTGTGTGTGTGTGTGTGCGTGCGCGTGCGTGCGTGCGTGTGTGTGTGTCTAGTTAGGATTAATATTATATGTAACAGAAATATGCTGTTATATTTCTTAAACTTTTTTTGTTAATATCTTTTTAATGAAGGATGATGATTATCACCTAAAACCTATTTGAAGTCATTTAGGATTATAACAATATGAGTCATCGGCGCGATGTCCCTTAAAGCATGTAATTACCAACATGCAATCGATATTTAATTTTGAAGATCTTGTTCAAAATGCAGAAAAATTCTTAGACATTATATATCTAATATTTATAATAGATATTTATTTCTTTTAATTGTGAAACTTTATACTTTATTCATTTAAAATACAAGTATTTTTTTATTTTTAAATGATTTTATTTTAACTGATAGCGTAATCCTGCGGAAATATGTAAACAGTCGAACAGATTTAGTTTTAACGGTTCTTGATATGTTTAAATGTGTGAAAATATCATTGCCTCTGTGTGTGTATGATGGATATAATAATTAAGTTACTATCTATTTCTCTCTATTTGTAAGTATACCAAAGAATGTCGGATTATTAAGAGAAAAAAGGAGATGTCACACAGGGATTGACTTTATATATATATAGGGAGTACCTATTTACTCCTTTCTTACGTGTTTTACGTATGTCTGTGATATTTTAGAGAGCAATGGTTTTTATTTAGTTTTTATGAATCACTTTTTTAGATATAAATATCATCGTTTGCGAGCAATCCTTGACATGCCTCAAGCTCAAGAGCTTGCCGAATTATACGAGCTTCTGTATAATGCAATGCGTTTGCAATGCGAGTTATTGCATAATTTCCTCTGATTAAGAAAAACATATGTATAACATAAAATTAAATTCTTAGTTGAAAATCTTTAGTTTATTTTTGTTACATATAACTATATCATTATCCAGCATGGAATTAATATGAAGTCTCTGTTGATCTATTATGTATAGGCTATATCCGCTGTTGTATACCTATTATGTCAATGTTTTTCTAAACTTTAACTTAATATGTATATCTCTAAACACACACATATACATACATACCACTTAACTTTTTTTTATTATCTAGTGAATTAGTAGCTGTTTATATTACTTACATATAATGTCTTCTCTTTGTACTTTGATATGATTAACAGCTCATGGAGATTTTTTCTTCATTTTAAATCCGTAGAAGTGAAATTTTTTTGTCACTTTATTAATAGAAGCATTTTCTTAAGCTTTATATTATCATTTTCATTAGAAAAATTGATTCCAGGTAATTCAAAATTAAGAAAGGTGTGATATTATTAATATATAGGATTTCATTAATCCAGTCATTTAATTAACATCGAATTGAGCCGCCCTTCTTATGTGGCTTAGCATTATAAAAAGAATGGAAGATAGAAAATTATTTAAACTTGAGATGAGATCATCGAGAAATAACATATATAAATCTTCGAATAACATATATGCATATATTTAAATCTTTGTCGACATATTTTCAGTGCGTTTATTCGCACCGAATTATATGAGAACAATACAATACAAAGTCGAGATAATTATTTTACAGTAATATCTCAACGCTGTTATGATACATATTATATATGTAATTATATATCTATTGTTATATGTATATAAATAGGATTGATGTAATTCACATTTTTATGGTTTGTTTTGATAATGAACTTAAGTAACAAGACTATCGAATAGAATTTTAAGTTTGCAAGTGTTTGGAAGATCAGTAACTTTAAATGCTATGTTACGAAATGCAAAGAAATATTAAGACTTTCTTCTCTTCATTTGTTCTACTATAGCTATAAGTACATAGGTAAGACGATGCATCCATTTCTGATTTATTCTGCATATTATATTTTTGATAAAAAAATATTCGTACAGGTCGCATACATTTTTGCAGAAGTTCCTTTTCGAAATTAACGTATCTCTTAAAAATTTCTCTTCAATAACAAATATCATATCACATTTTGTAATACTGACATTTGTATTACAGTCACGTTTCATATTAGAATAATAAGCATTATATTATATAATACAACTTGCGCGGCTTACACTGTACACGGTTTTTGTGATTATGATAAGTATTACTGTTTATACTTTATTTGCAAAATGATGATTTTTTTCCATTACCTAGTCGTATTTTTTAATCAATTTCAATATTATAAACCGAGTGTCGAATACAAAATTGGGAATAAATATATATAATAAATAACAGTTATATAATATGTCCAAAAGTAACAAATAAATATTAATGTCATTTTACAACCTCCTTTACATATTACATAAACGAATAATACCATTGGTACTATTATCTAAACAACTGTTTAATACGTAGCAATACCTATATTCAGTTTATTTGCCACATATATAATCCTAAAATTAAATTCAATTATATACGATATAATATAAATATATCGTGTAAAATGAATGTATAATTACTAGGACTATATTCTATTCGCATATTTACGAACAAGAAATAAGCCTCAAATTATGTAGAATCTTTTGGAACAGAAATTATATCCTTGACACTGGAATGATCTTTTTGTTGGTTCAACATGTTGCATTGATTTCGAACTATCTCTATCTTCGATCGAAGTGCGTTTAGCTCTTCTCGCATTGGCGACTCAAAATCTTTACTTCGCGTAAGAACATTGACAGCGTTGTTCAATAATACTGAATTTATAGGAGACGGCGATGGTATGTCTAGCGAGTTCGAGAAATTATTAATGCTATTGCTGTCACCGTATCCTTCATCAATACTTTCATCAGCTATTCTAGTTATTGATTTTAATTGGTCTTGCAAATCCTATAAAGTGCAAAAATAATTTGTTGTAAAAAAGTAATTTGAAAATTACTTTAATAACAATATTATTATTAATTAAATAAGTATAGAATATCATTTACTGCAATATTTATATAATATTAAAAATTACCTTGTTTCTCGATAAAACTTGTTTCAGATATTCTTGCAAAGAACGTTCTGTCTTGTTTTTCTGCAAAACAAAGAGAACTTAATATATAACCATTCCATGCCAGCGCAAAATTTTGATACTCATATATTGCATGTATTTGCATGTATTTTTACAATCTATGCAATAAATAAATAGGACAATTATTGAGTGATATAAATATATATTAATAATACCACATTGCCAAGTTGATCGTTCGTCTGCTTGTAGTAGAATTTGCGCTCCAAATTCTTCATCTTAGTCTTTTCTTCTCTGAGTTTTTTAAGCAGAGCACTATTCGCTTTGTATGATAAAGTCTTCAAGCGTTTATTCTCGTTCATGAGATCTTGCATGGTATTCAATTTCTCTTCGGATTCCGCGTTCTTGGATTTCAACAATTTATATTGTGCTATCATTTTGGTCAGCTGTAGTCTCAAATAAGATATTGCATCCTCCACTTGACTTTGCTCCCGTTTGGATGCTAATAATGAAGTCTGTAGCGTCTCATTTTCGGATCTCAGCTTCTGTATCTCAAATTGCGTTTTCCGTAACAGGTCAGCAGTCTCGTTTTTCTCCATTTCGGATTCTTGCATGTTCTCTTCCATGGATGAAATCAGGATACGTTGCTTGCTCAATGTATTCTCCATCGACATTTTGGCCATCTCGTTGCTCAACAATCGTTGCTCCAGGATCTTCATTTCAGCTTTAGTGTTTCGCAATTCGTCTTCGGTTGCCTCCAACAACATGGACATATCTGTCGGACTACCTGTTAAGTTTCCATCTAATGCATCTTGCACGGTGTTGATAGCTCGAATATGCGATTGCAAATCCTTCATTGTATTTTGCATTTCTTGCTTTTCCCTCTGATATTGCTGCGTAAGTTCCATGTATTCAGTACTCAGTTTATTATAACTAGCGTTTATATCTTCTATCGCGTGCTGTCGTTGTTTCAATATATTCTGATACGTATCTATCTCCACCTGCAAACACTTCTTGCTGGCCATCAGGATATGCATTTGCGACTGGTACCACTTCGCGGAAGTCTCCACGGCAGACAAACGATTATTAGTATCAGTCAACACATTTTGTAACTTTTGTTTATCCTGTAGCACAGTTTGCATCTCCACGAATAGCTCGGTTATCTTACCCTTTAGACCCTGATTTGAGGCGATCCGAGCATTTAAATCAATTCGTACATTTTCCAAGTCGACACGCAATCGCTCGTTCTCTAATTCCAACAGAGCCACGCGCTTAGACAGTTCAATGTTAGAGACATCAGGTGTAGACAGGTGTCGCAGATGGAACTCGTCGGTGATCAATTGGAGAGAATCTGTAGAGGTCATGGAATCCAGCTCTCCACGATATGAGTCTGACAGATTGTCCATTGTGTCAACTTGATAGTAGATCAATGTATAGTCAACGAAAGATAATCACCTAAATAAACACAACAATTTGTATCAATAATTAGTAGCTAATATATAACAGTATTGTATATATTCAAGCTAGGAATGACGAGAGATGTTGACTATTATAATTAATATATAATAAAAGAATATAATAAAAGATGTTTCTGTAATTTCTGTTATATTCTTCGTGTTATATTTAGAATATCTTCCGTTTTTTCTAAACGAGAACATGAGAAAGAAATAATAAGTAATTGATGAGAAGAAGTGATTAAAACTGCGGTTTTGCAAGAAAACTAGAAACGTAATTCTTCTGCATGATAAAATGTTAACTACTTTTTTTTCCAACAAACATATGATAACATGTAGTAGATGTCGAAAATATGATAAAAATAAAATTAATCGGTGAAAGTTGTCATAACCCTCTTTCGAGATTTATTTGTTGATAGATTTTCAGTTCTTCTATCAAATACTAAAAAATAGAACATTTTTAAGTAAGTTTTTAATAGTGTAGTTTTCTTTCTTGAATTATGAATTAATAACAGTTGTAATCACAATGTTAATATTTTCATTGACAGGTGTTATTCATATTTTGGATCTTGTTATCGCAAATTAATAAAAGATGCAGAACGACATACCTCATTTGTGATTTTGTCATCTTTAATAAGTCGCAAATATCTTTTCACAAGCTGCGTTATCATTCGGCGATGTCAGCAATTTAAATTGCTCAAAACTAGTAATAATTAATCTAATTAATACCCTCGCATCCAGCGCGTCGCCATTTTGATTTTATTTATCCGAACTGTACAGTTCCCAGCTTGATCTGTACTGTTCTGCACTGCTTTATATCACCTTGGAATGTATTGTAATTTCATTTGTACGTTTTTGTCATACGACAAATATGTACAGAATAGAGAGATCCTCGGATCTCTCTACTCTATAGCCAATCAACAGGCTTGAAAAATTTGTCATACGACAAAAACGCACAAATTAAGTATCACCCTATATTAGGTACATACCTGTTATACTTTCTTCTCTCTACCATGCTTTCTCTTTTTTGGTAATTATCCAAAAGACGCTCCTCTTTCAATTTCGATGAAATTATGTTTATTCGACGCATTTTTTGCATGAAACAAAAGAATCTGGCAGTTAAATGTTGTGCCTAATCCCGCGAAGCGAGATATTTATTGTTAAAATTGACGACTATTAAGGTTAGAAAATCTGTCATAATCATGAAACACTGCGATGCAACCATGTGCTGCAGTCACGTTTTCATGAAATACTATCCTTACACTCCGAATGGGTTTTTATTGCCTCTAAAAAGACTGTCCACATCCCACTGTTCTTATGGTTAGAAATATTTCAAGCGGACACTGTATAGGCTGTAATTTCTAGGCGGTTAGGCTCGCGAAGCGAGTAGAATGTTATTTTTTTTGTTCGGAGCGGCGTAGCCCGCAATATTAATTGCTAAAAAATTGTCGTAAATTGGTCTTCAATAATTTTTTATTCAAATACTATCAACTTTACAGAAAAACTGCAAGAGACAAAAATTGTTTATTTTCTTCTCATAGAACTTTACGAATTTTTTCAGAATTTTTTAATACCGTATTTTCTCATATTGATAAAAATAAGAAAATGTAATACTAAAAAGTTCTGAAAAAATCTCTTGTAGTTTTTCTGTAAAGTTGATAGTATTTGAGTAAAACATTGAAGACCAATTTTCAACAATTTTTAGTAATTAATATCTTCTATTACGAAAATTGTAAAATGGTAGAGAACTTTTCTTCTCAGTTTCTTCTCAGTTAGTCTATTCTGCCTCTGTGCGAAAGATATTATCATTACTTTTCAAACACCCTACTGTACATATTGTATAATAATATTAAAAATTATATCTTCCTCTTTTTTCGTGCAAAATTTTATATACATATATATCAAATACATTTTTTTTTATTATATTGTAATGAACAAAGTGTAATTAATGAATCTTTTTTTATTATTATTTTGTAAATGTCATCATTTTGTAAACGTATGTATATAGCTCAAAATTATAAAAAATCTGTGAAGTTCGAAACAATATAATAATTATTTAACATTAATATATAATTTTTCATAATATTGAATTGTTTATTAATTTCTTGACTTTTTTAATCTTTTTAACTTTAATAATATAATATTTCGTCATGCAAAATACATCTCTTGATGCCGTTTAAATTCAGCGGTCCATAAAACTCTTTAACATGACTGATAGTTACGTGATCGATGACCACTGACATCAAAGAAACCGACAGCTACTTTCGCTACTATATGTAGTTATACTGTGTCTCTACTTTTACGTTAGCGCACTAACATGCTGTAATTTACGTTACGCATATTACAGAATTTTAAAGATAAAAGCGTGTTTTTGACGATGAAAGCGCGTTTTGAATACAAGCCGCCATGTCTACTTGCATGATTATTACAGATCAAGTTGTTAAACTTGATTCTTTAATCTTTCCAATTCTAATTGTAAAGGAATCTTTAATTTTTTCTTTTGAATTTAGATATACATATAATAAATAAAATTTTGTTAAACATTTGTTGACGGGGAAAAGACATAGAATATAAGTACGTCTAGTTATAATTTACTAATAATTACTAATCTTTATTTGTTCTTTTTGGACGTGTAACTCACATGTGTGAAATAAATAATGTAAGTAATATATTCTAATAAATCATCTTACTTTATGCACTTCTTGGAATGCAGCTTTAAAGATAATAATTTCATATACATAGCTGTAAGCAGCAGTTGAAAATAGAGCAAATTATGTCTGTTATATTTTTTTATGTTGCACAATATGTAACAGATCTGAGAGATATCTTATTGATTTTCGAGCAACGATCAAAATCAAATATAAATGTATATCATCCCAGAATTTTATTTGTAATAATTATTCCTTTCTCTCTTTCAACTTCGCAATTATAATTAATATTTGATAAAATGAAAATCACAGAACATCTGCTATGCATAGTTATTTTAATTATAAATTATTACGGCAAACTAGTGGCTTCCTCTGTGGATCTGCGCAAATAGATAAAAACAAAAAGAATGTAATTTTATAATTTACGTATATAATGAAACATATGCATCGTCTTTAAAAGACTGTTAAAGATATAATACTTAATAAGCATTTTACTTACTTATCAATAGTTTTACTAGGAGTATTATTTGAAGAACCTTGTACAGCCAAAACTGTATCTAAAACAGTTTTTTGTCCTGAAAGATAAGACAAATGTTTTTCAATGTGGAATTTAAAAAATATCAAACTTTATGTTTTGAAGAGATTTAAAAGGAAAAAGATTTTAATATATTTAAACATATATATAATTATATATAAATTTTATACAAAATATATAATTTTTATTCTTATTTTATAATAATTACCATGCTGATACAATGCCGGTGACCAGCTGTAACTGTTAGGACTAGGAATTGTGTCCACTGTTATAGCAGTGTTTGTAGATGATGATATTGATGATGATGATGTACTCTCTTGCGCCAATGAGAGTGTAACGGAACTTCCACTAGCAGTGCAAGTGTTATTCTTTGCATCAGACAAAACATTTTTCCTACACATCAAATATAACAAATAAATTAAAATTGTTAGCAAAACAAAGATAATAACTGGAAAGGTCTTTTTATATTTATGATTTATTTAAAATGCTTCATTTTTATTCTATTCGTATAATATTCAAATTTTACCTTGATTTTGACGATTGCACTTTGACGATTTTGCTTGTGATGTTAGGAATTTCATCTTTTTGTGAGTTTGATGATAATTGAATGGCTTCGAATAATTGGTCAAACTCGAACATCTTATTACTGTCATTTATTAAATTCATGCTAGTGGATGAACTCGGAGATGATTGGCGCCGAGATAATAAATGTTTTGACATCATTTTATTACTGTCTAGAAGTACTGAAACAATATTATTCAAAATATCATATAAATATATTATATATTATGCTGCTTCTCCCAATTTTATCTTTTTTAAATCATAAATTGAATAATATTGGTCAATAATAATATAAACTTTTTGTTATTTTTATTAAATTATTTGTTGCAAAAGCTATTGTATATGTTATCAAATTTAAGTTTTTTCAAAGTTTATTAAAAAATAGATTCAGATTTACTTTTACATTACTTACTTTTTTTTACATTTGTTTTTTTTGCATTTGAGATGAATTATCATTATCAATTCAATGATTTCTTTTAATATCTCTCATTACTCACCATTTGGCACTATGAGATCTAAACGCAATCTAGGAGACTCTATATCCTGATTGATTTTATTAGCTACTGGCAGCTTCGGGATATCGTTTTCACAGTCTATTGAATTGGAACGCGTCGCTGGTTCGGATCTAGTTATCGGTATTTGACTGCTGGAAGCTATTGTTGCAGCTAGCTCCGATTGGCAGATATTTGGCAGTCGATTCAATTTAGTCTTAGCGCCGCAAAGTGCTTGCGGTTGGGAATGATGAAAAGCGCAATTAGGATGCTTGTTGTCAATATTTAAATTTAAATCATTGCAAGTGGCAGTGTCAAGTTCAGGATGCTTGTGCGAGTACACCGCGGGTGTAGTAGATTGCACCGGAGCATTGCAGTGCGACGGGCTGGAACTGTGACGTCGTAGACTTGCGAGCGAGCTTCTAGAATCACAGCTTCTATCTGCTTGTTGACCAAGGCATAAAGAGTTCCATGTTGAATTTCTGTCTTGCATCTCGAAAAGATGCAGCAGCATTATTTCCCTCAACCTACATCACAAAAGATTTTATTATTATTGAGTTATTTGATATTTTATGCGAGATATTTTATAGAGTTTATGATCTTTTTTTTCATTTAATATATGTATAACAATTTATTCAAATTTTGCATATTTTGTCTTAATTAGAATTTTTTTTTTAGTTTAAGATTTAGTTAAAGATTTTTTTCTTTCCATATAATTAAATTTAATATGACGATAAAAAATAAAATTTATATACATATATATACATATACATATACATATATATATATATATATATAATATATATATATATATGCGTAATCATAATCCTCTGTTCCTTTAATATTTAACGCTTTTTTCATTTTTTTGCTAGTGTAAAATTTTTATCAAAATCTGTTTCTCGATTAAACTGAAATTTTGTTGTTATAAATAAAATATATAAATTTATATAAAGTCAGTTTACTCCTTGTACTTATATTTAATTTAATATATTTACTTTTATTTAAGTAATAATTTTTATGAAATGATCCATATATTTTTTCCTGCTGTTTTAATATTACAAAAGCAGTAAATATACCTGCATGTATCCGTAACAGTATCCCTATTATTTTGTTGCTTTGTACGATGCTTATTTTGAACCCAAGATGCAAGAGATTCCGCAACTTCAACGTCGTTCTCTCCTAAAAAATATTCTGATTTATCACTATTATAGATTTATATTAATTAATCATTTTTATCCTATTTTTTTATTTATCACATTTTTCTTATCAAAATTGTTTTAAATATATATGTTTAATATATATGAATATTAAGTTACTTTTTATCAGAATTATTTTAATTATATATTCAATGTATATATTAAGTTTCTATATTTATTAAAAATAAAGAATTTATAACAATAGTTAACACAGTTATGATTTAATATTGTTTGACAAATAAGAAGTTTGTTATTTTCGAATAATTAAACGGTTTTCATAAATACAAGTGCTTTCTATGTACATGAAAATGTACAGAACAGATAGTTTGACTAATTACAGAGTAATTTTAACAATTTAAATATTTGTATTAATTATACATAAGATACACAGACGCATTAAAACAGAGTAATTTTAATAATTTGAATATTTAAATATTAATAATACAGGATTAAGAATATAGGATACGTACATGCATTAGGAGGAGTACAGTTAAATACAGAGTGATTTAAACTGTTCAAAGTAAATCAAATTTAAATATGGAATAAGAATAAAGATAGGATTCTACGAGCTCGCATAAAAGCTAATGGGAATGATGGACATAGGGATTTCTTTCACACATTCTTCATGTTGTCTTTCATTCATGGAATTTTCGCTTTCAACATCTCTATCGACGGTGCACAATCGTTGTCCTTGCTCATCTCTGGATGAATCTCTGTAGCTAGCACCTAATTTTGCAATATACTACTTAACATCTCGAATAAACATTTTTCGCAGCTTTAATTATGATTTATACAATCATGTATTATTCATTTTATCCAACAATTAATCTTTGATCTTAAAATTTTCATCATTTAATGCATTTCTTTTACAATATAAATATATATTAATATGTATTAACTCTCGCTATACATATTGAGGTCCCAGAAATCTCAGTGCAATTTGCTAAAATCGAAATTTTTTTCATGTTTTCTTTTTCTTTAAATCTATATATTCGAAGCTCCTTAATTCTGTCGACTTTTACATATTATTGACTTAACCCTTAATCAATTCTCCATCGATTAAAAAACAATTAATTAAAATATATCCATTTTTATGGGAGTTATGGTAACAAATGGATGGGATCCTAGGTATCCATGGGATATGTATACCAAAAATAAAAAAAAAGTGTATAATTAGGGTTAAACGTTATTTTCTATCTGCATAATGATATATCTGATATACATATACAATTTGCATATACCTGACATGGTTTCATCATCTACGTCATTTTCGTCATTCGTCAAATCCAAAAGCGTGATGTTGGGCTCATTGTGTTCGCATTCGTCCATAAAAATATCATGTTCATTTAATTCCTATAATGTGATGACAATAGATTCTTAATAAAGTTGATAAAAAATATAAAACTAAAAATATAAAAAAAATAAAAAGACTATGCTCACATCGCTACTGCTGATACTGCTATCAGACGAGATATTTAACGGAGACAAGTAAAACGATGGAGAATGGACATCGTTGTTGGCAGCCTGGCACTCTCCTGGCGACGCATCATTGGTACAACGTTGCGCGCCTTCGCCTTCCGCGACACTTGAGCTATTAACTCGATGTACATTGCTTGTCATCGATGATAATACCGATGTAGACAGCAGGGGATCGCTGGCGCTATTATTGGACAATAAGTTTAGCGGTTGATGACCAAGTACATTGGGTGATGAATAAGGTGACGACGAGGAAACTAAATGAATTCCTGTAGCTTGGCATTCCTCGGGTGACGTATCATTGGCGCGACGTGGCGGTGAAGTATTCTCAGCCTCGATAGCATTCAAATTGGCACGATGCGTCGTCTTCAATGACGTCTTCGATGACAATGTCGTCGTAGAGCTGAGAGTATGCATACTCGAGAGCTCGCTTAGCTCACACATTGGCATCAATTGATCGCTTGGTATCGTCGAGTTGCCATTATTATTGGGAAGTGTACTCAATATTGATCTATTATAATAAAATATGTTTCATTATTATAAAATATTTATTTGTGCTCAGAATCTTGAAAGCTAAAAATGATAAAGCTTTTTATTTAAAATATATGAAGGTTCAATTAATCCAATGCAATTCGTTTAAGTAGATTTTGCAGCATTTATACCTCACTGGTGTTCCATTCATAGTAGAATATGCATCAATTGTTCGTATAGTATTTGAATTGATCTCGCCTGTATCTTGTTGCTGCTGCTGTTGCTGCATAGATATAGGCGATGTATTTACAGTTATTGCGCATATCGTTCCATTAGTTCCACTAGTAGCTCTGGTAACCGCCATGGCATTACGAGAAATTTCTATCGCTAGTCTCTGTGTATAAAAAAATATTTTATAAATACTTATTAATTACATAAAATATTTCTATATTATTCTAATAAAATTTTCTCTGTATTATATGTGATCAATAAATATTTAATTATAAGTATAAATGTATAAAATATCAGAATTAACTCTTTTTTCAATTAAACATTTTATAAAATGAATATATAGATTTATTTCATAATTATATTATTTTAGATTATCTTATAATCATAATATATAAATATATTAAATATGTTATTTTATATTATATATTTTCAGATTTTATTTTAAACCATTTACCTCTTTCAATTCATTAATCTGAGTGATATATTGATTTTGGACAGTTAATAATTGGCTAATGTACCATTGTTGATCTCTACAGCGTTGATAAAATGTCGGTGGTCGTACTTGGAATCTGTCAATTTCATATTAGATAATTATATACAATTTGATATTAAATAAGTAATGTATTGTCTTATTCAATATTATGTTCATAATGCTAATGCTAATAACTGCAGTTTTAATCTACATAAAAGTGATTACTATATGATTGTAATTTTAATCTATATAAGATACAAGATATAAAAAGTTTATTATGTACACAAATATAAATATTCAAAACTTTTTTAGAACATAAAAATTTCGAATAAATTTAGTTTTATAACATTAATTTAAAAATGTTCATAAAAATATTTACCTCAATATGAGAGTATCTAATTCTGTATTTAAGTAACCTTCCGTCGCGAGTAAATCTAATCGAAAGAATCTATTATATCCCCAACATTCACCGATCTCGAAATCAGACGCAAATTCGCGAACAATATTTTTACTCGTGTCACGAGAGCCTTGATGAATCATTTCAACTCTATACTCATACCTACAAAAATATTTAGAATAAAATAGATATTTTTTGTTTTATATTTTTAGATATATGATATATAACTTTCGGTACAAGAAATATACAAATCATTACTTATGAATTTTTACATACTTTGAAGTTTCCGGCAATCCAGCACTGAGTTCTAAAAATACTGACAAATAATTTCCGCGTACAACTCCATTGCCATCTGGATATACTTTCAATCGCCAGCACAGCCCATTCACATGCAATGGCGTAGAATATACAGGATCAGCTTTCAGTTGAAGCTGAGTAAAATTTTGCATGGCAAATGTTGCGCTGTCGTAGCCTGGCACAATTTCACTAGAATAAAATAACTCTTGAAATTTAATATGAAATTATACTGATAAATCTTTAATCATTATAATTATGTAAACAAATTTCATAGACAAATATATATGTACAATAATTACATTAATCCTTACTTTAGAAACCTTACCTGTGAAAGTCGGCAGGTACTGGTGCAGTGACAAAACTCGTCATTGGTTTTTTGCGAACCTGATGTATCTTGCGAGATAGCTCAGCGCTTTTAACGATCAATTCGGAGCGTGTACATGTGTGCAACTGATATTCCACCTCTTGTAATAGAGCCTCTAATTGTTCGGTTTCCAAAGTCAATGAATTCTTCTGACCCATCAGAGTCAACAGTTTAGCTTTCAATTGAGAATCCAGACGAGCTATCATTAATTCTATTGCGTTTCTGATCTCTCTGACTCTTTCATCTTTCGCAGCTCTCACCGATTCAACATTTCTCTCCTAATAAAATATAAACATGATAAAATTACAAAATATAGCAGAACAAATTCATATGCCACATTTTCAATTTTCTTCCATTTTTCAAATTTAAAATTTATAAACATAACATACCACTTCTTGAACAAGGCTGATTAATTCCATGAGTCGTCTATTTAATTGACCTACTTCTGCTTTTATTTGAGAAACATGTTGATCATAAACATCTTCCAAAGGTTTAAACGTATGTCCCGAATGAGTACCTCCCCAAAGAGCACATTGATGACAAATACATTTACGGCAAGTCCAACAATACACAGATAATTTTTCCTGATGTGTTGTGCATCTGTAATAATAATAAATAAAAGTTCAAATATTACAAATACAAGTTATATATTATACAAAAATATATGTTTTGAATAAATAATAAAATAAAAAAATGAATTATTAAAAAATATATTAGTTTTTAAGTTTACAAAAAAAAATAAATGTCTCTAAAATTTTAGAATATTATTTCACACCTGTCTCTGCTAGAATCGTCATGTCGAAAATTAGATATACAAACAGCTTGCAATGTATCAAGTTGCTGGGTTACTTCCTCGACCCAACGACAATTTACTAGTTCGTGTAAGTGCAGGGAAGCTCGACAGTGAGGACATTGAGAGCGTTGCTCAGTGAGCCACCTTCTAATACAGGTATAACAGCACAATTTACTGCAGTGAGGACAGAGATGCGCATCTCTCAGCTTTTCCATACAAATGAAACATCGGAAAACTTCTGCCAATGTCTATAATAAGAAAGTAAAAGGTTATATTTCAATATCACTTTTAATCTTATATTGCAGTACACAATTATAATATTATGATTCTTACATAATTAATCAGTCTAATATGCATATGATAATGTATCTTTTGTATAGTGTACTTTATGTATAATAATAACTATTTATAATTTTAGAATAAAAGAAGTATTAATTTTAATTATATATATAATTTTATTAATTTCATCATAATTAATTAATATACAATATATTTTAGAATCTTCAAATCTTCTATTTAAACATAAATAATGAATGAATTATTAGCATCTTACATTAAGAAATTCCATTATAAAGATACTAATTCAAAATAATAAAATATGTTTGAAGTATGAGGTTCAGTTTTACAGCAAAAAAAATATCATAAATTTCCAAAATAAGAAAAGGCATTATTAGTTTCGTGGCTGTCATTATGTTTTTACGCAATAATAATAGATCAGTTCGTTCTTTTCTGACTGTGCCTTCTCACACTTATTTCATTTGCATTGAAATGAAATAAGGGCACAGTTAGAGAATGAAAACGGATCCAGTCGACCTCAATGCTAACCTCGACACTATGATCATCTGCGATTTTGGAGGAGACCGACGGGTCTCGGCTAGCCATCCTTGGTTTGAAACACGCTGCAAACGAGTAAAGATCGTTATCGTTATCGACGAATATCGACCACTTCACTAAGCGTATCGTCTGTGAGACACATGTCCTAGAACTGAATCACTGCGATGTATTCGATTCGGCGGCGTCGATCATTCGAAGCATCACTCAATCATGGGCTCACGCGATTTTGTCTGATCTCGTCGCGACGGTGCTTGAGCATCCCTCGCAAATAGACGGACGAAGCTGCACGTACCTATACACTGTTTCGTTAATATTCAAAATTTTTAAGGCGAGAACCGTTAACTGTCGTTCCTCGCATACATTCCGTAAACAGTTGTGTGACAGGACAAGCACGGACTGTACAGAGATGGAGCAGGCGTACAGTGGTATCAGTGGTTCACAATTGTTTCAAATCCTGAAAAGTTAACCAAAGATGAGAGTTGTTCAATTTGTACGAAATTTGGTACCACAGGGTTTTTTCGAAATCGTTAATTACAAATCCAAAGTTAAAATTGCAAGAAAGAAAATGGCGAATCCAATATGGCGGATATAAATTTTTAAATGTTTTTAATGTAGTGGAAGGATGGGATTTTATTTGTGCGTTTTTGCCGTACGACAAATGCGTGGAAGATAGAGAGATCCTCGTACGACAAAAACAAATGAAATTCCATCCGAAATCCAGTACCACGGGATTTTTAACTATTAAAAATATCAAAAAATTTATATCCGCCATATTAAATTCGTTATTTTCTTTTTTGCTATTGTGAATTTAATTTTCGCTAATTGTGAATTTAAAATCAAAATAATAAAAAAAAACAAAATGGCGGATCCAATATAAAATTGGTGTCATCGACGCGCGGGGAAAACTAGGGAAATACTATAGTATACGTTACTTATACTATAGCATTTCCCTAATTTTTTGTATGCGATACTTTTCAAGAATACGGACCGAAACTATTGGCCTTGTTTTCACCGAATTCGATTTAAATCGGATCAGAATGTAAAGACCATTCTACATTAGTCATATCGTAGACGTCGCAAATCACAAGCTTGTTGCTTCAGCCAATCCGATGTTTCAATATTAAAGTCGCATAATGCTTACGATGCTTGCGACGCTACGATACGACCAATATATTGGGTCATCTAAAAAGTATCCGCGATTTTTTGTTACTAGATGTGTGTTGATGGTCATATATCTAGTGACAAAGTACCGCAGATACTTTTTAGATGACCCATATATCTTGAAACAAGGTGAAAATTACAAAAGTGAGTGACGAATTTACTAGAATACTGATAATTTAATTGGTCAACATCTAGTAAATTTGCTCACTTTTGTAATTTTCATCTTGATTGAAGATACAGAATCGACCCCAGGGTTCATAGAATTGACTCCGAGGTTTATTTATATTGTACTTTTGGAACGAATAGGCTCCGCCCATATGGTCAGTTATCCCACGTATTTTGGAACGGTATAGAGTTAATTCTGTTACTCAGAGTCGAGTTTTGGAACCCTGAAGGTGATTGAAAACTTGAATGCTGAACGCGACCATTATCGGGTATTATTGAAATAATCGGAGAGATATAGCGAATTCATGATAAGGTGCGCATAAAAGAAAATGGCATTGTTCCGGGCATTGCCTGCCGGAATCGGCGCGACGTCCAAGATTATTTCAAAGAGCGTTCCGGCCGTGTTTTATCACGCAAACGTAATTACCGTCATTTTTCTAACCTTGTCATAATTCCAATCTCAACCTTTAATTGCGTATGTCTCACATGTACATGTTCTTTTATTAATTGTTTGAATATTATTTAATAATCTATCTCATTTATTATGTTAAATAAGCGATGAATGTATTTATATATATATATGAATAGAGTATAATTTTTAATGTTTGATATCATGTTTGTGTAGTCATATTCCGAGCATCTAGTATCCAGCATAAAAAATTTAGAGAATCTTATTTATACAGAAAACGACTGTGTGTATATTAATTTTATAAAAAATTTTCTATTAAAATATTTCATAATTTTATTGTTATAATTTTATATAACAAACTGGTGATGTACAATAATATGATGTAATATGGTGTAATCTTTTTTACTATATAACACAAAGTATATATATAACTATATACTTCATGTCTCATGTTCCAATATATACATTGTCATTGCTGAAGACCTATAATATATGTAACATAAACTATAGATTTTTAGTATACTGGCAGTATACATCAAAATATAGCCATAGATTGTATTTTCGTCTTTTTATTTGTATTCCATTAAGATGGAAACATTCATAAATTATGTATGTCACACTCAGTTACATTTTCAAAGTCAGTGCACATAATGACTTCTATTTACAATAATCAATTTGTTTTATCTAAAATGTCTTATGTTATTATTTTATTATATGAACATTCATATAAAATATAATATTATGCAAGAGGTACAAATTTTATTTATCAATTTTTACAATATTTGTATACTATGGTTTTATTAATAAATCATTAATTGTTGCATATATATAATGTTTATGTGTATTATGATATTCCTAAACTGAAAGTTTTAAATAAAAATGTTTTGATTTTACAATTAAACAGGTAATAGATCACTATGAAAATCCTAGAAATGTTGGTTCCTTGGATAAAAATGATGATCATGTTGGGACAGGTCTTGTAGGAGCACCAGCTTGTGGTGATGTGATGAAACTTCAGATTAAAGTCGATGAAGATGGTAAGATAATTGATGCAAAATTCAAGACTTTTGGTTGTGGTTCCGCTATTGCTTCAAGTTCTTTAGCAACGGAATGGGTTAAAGGAAAAACGGTGAGATTTTTTAATTTATAATTTACTATCATTAATTCTTAATTATGCTAAATTATAATTATTCTTTGAACTTGTAATATATTGGAGTATATTTTATATGGCTATAACTTTAAACATGCAAATCATAGTGTCATCACTTGTATTCCATTATTCATTACAAGTACTGAAAATCTATGGTATATGTACATGAACAATAGATTTTCAATACTCATGAATAACACACCTTTTACAAGCTCCCTTAAATTGTGTCCAAGTATTTACTTCATTTTCGAGTTGTAACTATATACTGTAAAATATATTGCAATATAAGAATTTTAATTTGTTATTAAATTTTTCAGGTGGACGAAGCATTGGCATTAAAAAATACTGACATTGCAAAAGAGCTTTGCCTTCCGCCCGTCAAGCTACACTGTTCGAGTAAGTACACATACTAAAAATTTTGTTTTATTAATTTTAAATTAGAGTAGAGAGAGTTTTCATAGCAATATTTTCTGAGATAAGACAAATATGTATTACAATAGAAAATGTAAAAATCAAATATAATTAAGTATCAGGATTTTGTGATCTTACAAATATCAGTACAATTAGTAATCAGTTTTATCAGTTACAATTTTTTCGCAAATTGCAGTGCTTGCCGAGGATGCAATTAAGGCTGCTCTGTCAGATTACCGCATCAAACAACAGTCAAAGATTGAAGAGACGAAGTAATGAAATTCGAATCCATATAATAGTTGCTTTCCATTTATACAGAAATGAAACTGAATTTGAAGTGAGCTATTTCATACTCAGATTAATGATGTCATTATTTGTTTACTTTGGTTAAAAAGTTATCACATGATAATACTGGTTCATAACTTTACATTTAAAATGAATTTATGAGACTCGCTAAAGCACACGGTCTCTTATGTAGATTATATGCAAAAACTCAGTTAAATCTCACTTGCAAAATGCAAAAGGAACGCGAATTCAATTGAGTTATGATATCACAAGTAAGAATTGTCAGAGAATCAATGTAAATGGAAAGCAACTAATATATATGTTTATATCGAAATATATGTATAACTCGTAAAACTCGTGCTTTATGAATAAGCGCGTATTTTTTAGTCTTTCTCCGTAATGATGAATAGAAAAATATAATATTGTGATAACAGCATTAGCCAACAACGATCTACTTGAAAATATAATATATATGTATATAAAGAATCCTTTTTATCATCTTCATTAACTTAGTTGGACTCCCTTCCAAATCAAACTTGGACCGGTCAAAAATTTAGTGCTATTTTGTTCTTAATTTGTTTTAGAGCGAATTTTGTTGCTCAAATTATTTTAGCAGGAAATCGCATTTAAGGATATATCATACGTACAATCCCTGCAAAGAAAATTAAATTTGAGAATGTATTTAATACTTACACTTCAAATAAACTACATACGTATGAAAATCATATAAAATTACATATTTTATTTAATAACATTTTTATCGTTTATTTTATTTATTATTATTTTTATTGTTAAAAATTAAAATTTTTTTAATAAGTTCTTTAAATATTTAAAATATAACTTATACAAAGTTTTATTGCGATTCACTGATTAGTGAATCTTATCACTTATAAAGATATAGAGCAAAATATTTATTTACTGGGCAACTAGTTCACGCATCACAATGTAACTCTATATATAAATAATCTTGAATACATTATGTACTATAAAAAAATTCAGATTTTTTTGTCATTTATTTTATAATATATTTCCATACATTTTTATTAGAGCACACATTAAAAAAATACTACTATTTATAAAATGATTTACGATCCAAATAGTAAACCGTCACCAAATTTGTCGTATTATTTTAAAATATGATTTAGAATAATCTGTAATTTTATTATCATTTTGAAGTATATTTTTACGTATGAAACATCCTTAAATGAGTTTTTATCCGCATTCAAAAATTTTCAATGTAACAATTCTCGGACGAAAGTTTATTCGGGTCATGAACTTATTAAACAGATTATCTCAACGTCTTAAATCGCATTTATTATACACAGGGTGTTTGATAAGTAACAATAAAATTTGTGCATAGGGCAAACTAAACTGAGTCAGAAAGTCCTCTATCATTTTACAATTTTTATAATAGTTAACAAGAAATCAATTACTAAAAATTGCCGAATATAGGTTTTCAATAATTTTTGACTCAAGTACTATCAATTTTACACAAAAACAGCAAGTGATAAAAATTTATTTTTTTTATTAAAGTTTTGAGAATTTTTTAAGAATTTTTTAGTACCGTATTTTCTATTGGTAAAAATAGTTGCCAATATAATACAGGATGTCCCGAAAGTTTTTGCCAATCGCTTTTGTGTAGATAGAGCGGACTAAACTGAGTCGAAAAGTCCTCTACCAATTCCTTTGGCAATTTTTAGTAATTAATATCTTATTTTAAGAACTATTGCGTTAATTATTACGAAAATTGCAAAATAGTAGAGAACTTTTCGATTCAGTTTAGTCCACTCTATATACACAAAAGCGATTGGCAAAAACTTTCGGAACATCCTGTGTATATATATATATATATGTATATATATATATAAATACAGTACTATGAAATTGATAAAAAATTATAAAAAATTATTAAAAACTTTCTTAAAACTCAACAAAAACAATTTTTGTCTTGCTGTTTTTCTATAAAGTCGATAGTATTTGAATAAAAAATTATTGGAAATTAATATTCGGGGTTTTTCACTCTATCCCTATGCGAGAATTTTATCGTTACTTATCAAACATCCTGTATATAAAGATGAAAAGTTGACTTCGTCAATGACTTGAATAATGAAGAAGATTGAAAAACAATGAATACAGTTAAATTAAACGTGATATAAACAGTGACGCAATAATAAATAATATGCATTGATATTAGTCATTATCAATGGAAAGCGCTCCACAATTAACGTGTGAAGACCATATGACTTAACTTGTAAAACTCGTGCTTTGTGAACACGCACGTATTTTTTAGTCTATCTCCATAATGATGAGCGGAAAAATATAATATTATGATAACAGCATTAGCCAATAGCAATCCACTTGAAAATAATCTTAATTCAATGACAATATTAATGAAATAAATAACATTTTATTAAAACAGGATCATATAGTATATTTGTTTCATTAATACTGTCGTTGAATTAATAACATTATTTTTAATTAGAGGTCTATCGGTTAATCTTTTGAGAACTGGAGTTTTCTAATAGGATTATTAGTGATCAGGGAAATCAGAGAAAAGTTAGTGAAATTAAAAAGTGGGGAAAACGGGAAAACCGAGAAAAGTCAGAGAAATTATTATCAAAGAATTCATTAAAATTAGATTAAATTACTGTAAAATTCTAAGTTTAAACTTTACTTCTTCAAAAATTATGAAATAGAATTTTATTAATTTTTCAAAGAGAATTAATTTTGCAATGCAAATATTTTTTTTTTATTTTTAATTTTGCAATGAGCAATTTGCAGAAATTCATTAGTAGTCGTATGTTCCACTTTTTGGTAAAAAATTTTTCATGCATAAATATGTATAAACATACATAAATATTCATAAACATATGCATAGTCATATATGAAATATGTCCATACATGTTCATCTTTCTTTTGTACATCTTTCTTTTGTAAAATTACTTTTTAGTGTAATAGAAATATTAATAGTAATGTGAAAATATTAAAAATAATTAAAAGGTTAATTTTCGCACTATTTGTTTTAAAAAAAATAAAATGAAGAAATCTAAAAAACTTTCTTATGTATAATTTATACATATTCATGTATAAAAAATATACATATTCATGTGAAAAATTTTTTACCTAGTTAATGTTTGCAACACACTCACTACAAGTATTGTGTTATTATTTATATTTACAACTTGTTCTTTGGTAAGTAAAGGTAAATAATTCTTTGAATATAAATATTTTTTACTTATAAAATAAAATATTTTAATATTCTTTTTTTCTTTTATTCATAGAATCTTTCAGGTTTTAGTTAGAAATTTTTTCAAAAGGTGACCGGGAAATCTTTTTTTTTGCATTAACAACCCTGTTTCTAACAATATTATGAAAGATCTTTCTAAGAGTTTTCAGGGTCACTGAATTTGATTAATCAGGTTCTAGAAGTCTAAAATCTAAATTTAAAAAATCTGATTATTGTGAAACTTGATTTTAGAAGATTCTTGATATCTCTGAATTTGAAGGTAGTATTTAAATATTAAATTTCAAAACTGTAATGATTTGGAAAGATAGTTCTGCGAAATTTTATTAGCTCAAAATTATATACAGAATATACTTGTTGCGAATTTTCTATTTGATGTAAAAGCTTAAAGTTCTTCCTAAAAATTCGTTTTTAAAAAATATTTCTACGATTTTTTATTATCAAGTTACACACGGATTAAATAAAAGAGCATTCTGATTTTTATTGCTCATAACTCCGTTAAAAATTATCGTACTGTAATTAATAAAACATATTCTTAAAGCTGAAACGTTGCTCTATCAAGTGTGATGTAATTGCCAATTTAAAAAAAAAATAGAATATATGTACATTAGAAGTAAAAATATAATATTGTCCTTTTTTTCCATTGCGTAATTGTTATATATAAGGATAGTAATATTCATAATAACATTTTTAACTCAAATTTCTGTATATTTTACATTTAAAAAATTAGTATGATACTATTCGATAGAGTAACGTTTCAGTCTTAAGAATCTGTTTTTTTAATTGCAGTACGATGATTTTTAATGGAATTATGAGCAATCAAAATCAGAATGCTTCTTTTTATTTAACTCGCGAATAATTCAAGAACAAAAAATCATAGAAATATTTTTAAAAAATGATTTTATAAAGAAAATTTAAAAACTTTTACGATATAGATAGTAAAAAATTTTCGCAATTTTTTTGGCACATAACAGATCTCTAAAGTGAAAAAAATTTTCCTTTTTTTCAGCTCATAGTTTTCTATATATAAAAATTATAAAACTTACATAAATTTAGTAACTCACAAAAAATATAGTAATCATTTGAAAGTAGAGGTTTCAAGCTTTAAAATCCTTTTTTTAAATTTAAATTTTGATCATTTTTAACGAAGATATTGTATATATAGATAATTTTCTAAGAGCTAACAAAATATCGCAGAACTTTTCCTCCAATCCAATAGTAAGGTTAATAAACTTCATAAAGGAAGATCTGATATGAGATGGCTTATGATCAGAATTTAAAAATAAGTTTGAAATTAGTAGTAACTGTTTACGAAGCACTGATGAGCTTTAAATGAAGCGAAACTGAAAATTTGATGTTACTTTGGAATTAAAAACTCTCTAAAACCAAGTTTATATGATGAAATTAATTTTTTCAAAATTCTGTTTGCCATATTTAATTTTTAATTCTATTCATTATTTTGGATTTTATTTTTGGATTTTTTTACTTTTTCAGATTCGAATAAAGCATTATAAAATTATCCCATAATGCGATGGTCTGAAATAAGGTTATCAATCCATAAAGAGTAGTTACAGCTGAGTAATTCATGCATAATATTTTTCTATTGTCTATTCTTTCTTTTGTCTTATTTCGTTTGATTTCAAGTTAAATTTTCGTTTTAAGTCTGTCATTTCTCGTGTTATTTTATTTTTATCTTCTGTTTGTTTCTTTGAAATTTACTTATGTTCTTTTATACAAAAACATAAATAGTCACTCTTGTGCATTTTTGCAATTTTCAATATATTTTTTAAAGCAAATCATAATTTTGAAATTAAAAATATCAAGTAAAAATCATTTGAATATTTCAATTGAGAGAGAGAGAGAGAGAGAGAGAGAGAGAGAGAGAGAGACAGACAGACAGAGAGATTAATTTAATAAATCTAAAACGATACTTTAATACTGTTTATTCAAAAAAAATCGATTCTTCAATTTCTAAAAAAATTACTTATTGTTAATATATTATATATTATATATATTTTTAATATATATATAATAGCTAGAAAAATTAATAACTAAGGAAAAAAATCAGTTATTTCTTTTCTTGCATAACGTTATATTTGCATTTCAGACTTACATTTATGCAGAAAATGAGCTCGTATTTTTTTCAAATCGGCAATTTTTTTACGTGAATTTAATCGAGGTTATTTGTTCGACAAATTATGCTGATAACCAAAAGCATTGCTGATTCGAATCAGCACAACGAATCATTGCCGTCAATCTAATCACAAATATGTACTTAATAATTCCTTAAAGCGATATAACGAGACATTGATTTCGTAATAGATAATCTGTTTCGATAACGGTCTTCTGGATGCGGACAAACATGCATTTATTACAGATCATTTCTAGGAACAACGCAATTAGAGCGAACATTGTAAAAACATTTGCAAAAGAACACTTGCGAGGAATTTCATGGACAATCTTGATTAATTAATTCTAATTCGCAATTCTTCATCCCTTCCTGTATATAGTTAGTTACAATAAATGGAGTGTCGCAAGAAACAATCTATATATACTTTTTCTGGATTGCGCCAATGCTATATGTTTTAATGAAAAGAATAATAATAATTTTTACTTTATTTTAGGTATTATAAATTAATTAAATTTAACTTTTTTCTTATTTGTGTTATTCACATATCGATTGAGTCTAACTTAAATTTATTATTAGGTGTTGGAATTAATTCGTAGCGTTTTTTAATGAAAGAATGTTATTTATTTCACATGAGCATTAAAAAATACATTAATGAAAGTACTTCCCATCACTTGTAAAACGCTACGAATTAATTCCAACACCTAATATAATAATAATTCCTAAAAGTATTAACTTAATATTTATTTTTATAGAAAAAAAACGAGATATAGAAAAAAAATGAAAGACAAAATTGAATGATTTTAACTTTGTGTATCATTATTACATATTTATACGTGCAAAATGTAATTACATCTTTCTTTTAAACAGAATTTTCTTAAAATATTATTCAATTCAGTCTCTCATTTTCTATAAAAAAGTACTATAATGTTTTTTAGAAAAAATTATTACTTTAAAAGAGATCTTAATCGTATATAAAACATATCTGTATGATATACATAAAATATACGACTCAATTTTCTGTAATTATAATATAGTATTATTTTTTACTCTCTTCCATTAATTTAGAGTAAAATTTATTTAATCACACTTTTTTTGCTTTTATTTATTATTACTGAGTTATTTAATGTCACAAATTTGACTTTTTTTTAAGAAGAATATATTAAATAAAAAACAAAATTAATTTTAGTATTCTATGTTGTTTCTTTTAAACTGTTTAAAAATTAAATTTGCTTATTTTGCTATTAAATTTGCTATGTTAAAACTAACATATATTTTTTATTATTTTCCTAGTGTGTATTTCTAATTAGAAAAACAATACGCACGTCGAAAGCACATCATAGGCGCAAGGATCACTAACTCTGCATTCTTTGTCTTGTAATTGTCATCACAACACCAATTGATGCTTAATAAGAACGAATTTATGTTGTAACTGCATGCACATGTTGTTTGTACGTTTCCATTTGGTTTATGGCTAATTAGCTAAGAGCTAAGTCATGGCGTCACGAGATTATTTTACTCCGCAATATGACCTCGGCATTATGGTAGTATTGTTAGATCTTTGAAAGATTTTATGGCGAATGGCAGAATTTTTCATAAAAATTTATACGAGAAATCTACGTATTACGGGGATGAAACACGAGACATTTCCACGTGTACGAACGTTATGCATGATATACTATATTTATTATCTTTCTAAAGAATTACACATGTGACATGTAAAACAAATTGAATCTTGAATTACCTTAATCTTTCTCTTATATTGATATCTTAATTTTTTATTTATCGATTACACAGGATGGCGCATAAAATGTCACACCATTTAATTATCTCATTTAACTACATGTGAAATATCAGTTTTTTAATTGTGTGTGTGTGTGTGTGTGTGTGTGTGTGTGTGTGTTGTGTGTTGTGTGTAATCAAATACTACACTTCGTGGAAATTCTGTTAGATCCAGTTCCACCGTAAAGGTAAGATTATTTCAGTTTAATTTATTCTTCACCAATTTTGGAATTGGAAAAAGGTCCGTATTCAGAACGCGCTTACGATGTTAGTAACATGCTATAATTTATGTTACACATACTATAGACTTTTAGAGATAAAAGCGCGCTTTTATTGATAAAAGTGTGTTCTGAATATTGGCCGAAGAGTAAGTTATGAGATTAAAGTTAATCTTATATTTATGGAACCGCGGGGTTTTAGATATGGTATAGATTATAAATCGAAATTGGGCAGAGTTAAAGACGTATACATCAGTTTGTGACATCGGACAATTGATTTAAAATGTTGAATAAAAGTCGTATTGTTTTTATGGAAACAAAAAATGCGGCAAAGACTCAAAGATTCATAATCAATTCATAATCATATGCTATTATGCTATTCATTATCTGAAAATTTGTGTCGAAAAGTGATCAAAAAACATAACATAACATAAGATCGCATCTCTAAGAGATTGTAAGCAGCCATATTGAATGTTATTCATTAGAGACAATTTTCCAAGTTTTAGTAATTAATTCTATATCAGTTTTGTAATTTTATTAAAAATAAATGTATTATATATAAAGCAAATGGTATGATGTTTCGCCTAATGTGATACATGTCACACCTACCATTGAATAGAATTTCTAATAAAATACAAAATTTACTTACACAATTAAAAAAAATTAATATTCTGAAATATAGTTTTAATGAGATAATATGACATTTCATGCATCACCTTCTATATACGATAAGTCTCATATAATTATTATACAATATCGAAATGTGAATTTATTTTCGATCATTATCTTTCAGATAATTTTATCACATTACGTAAATCTAGTGTGAATAACATGCAATGTGAATTATTTTGGCATTTTTCGTCATACAAGTATATTTGTATAATTGATAATACATTATAAGTATTTAATACTCTCAAAGTTCTTTCTTATAATTAAAATATCCTACTTTAAATCTTAAAATACATTAACGTTTATCTAAATTTAATTTGAAATGTGATATTTCGTTTATCAACAACTATACAAAATTATATAAAATTAAAACAATCGCGAACAAACATATTTCTTTACAACATTCAATTAATTTATTCTAAAATCATTTAGGCAGAAATATCTGTATCTTTGAATATTTCTTACAATTTACAATTATTGATTTATTGACACATCGTTAAATCTTACTAATTCATATACATATATAGCAACTTGCGGTTTCGCGTAAAGGAACCACGGTAGTGTCGTTGCGCTTGGCTTAGCACTGAGCACTACCATGTCTCTATATATATATATATATATATATGTACATATATCGCAATCATTGTATAAATATTATACAATTTGGTAAACCAGATACTTCTAATCAAACAACAGAAAGCACTTTAGTTATGGAATAATACAACATTTTGGAATAATACAGATAAGAATTCGGCGGTTACTCACATTTGTATCATAGAGATGATCACTTATTATCTATTTCTTTTTATAAAGATGCGTGAGCAGCGTTTATATATTATATATTGATGACAATACGTATAATGATTATATATCTATATTTTTACGTATTAGTACAAACTGTACATATTATGTATAGTATATTGATAGATTAGATGTTATACGTTACGGTAACAGAGTATTTTTATATCGCAATGCGAAGAACTTAAGATGTGATTGCTTCATATCAATTGATTTATCACGAACTTTCAAGTGTTTTGCAGTTTTATGAAAGTTTGATTGTATTATAAGAAAATATAAATAAAATATAGTATGGGATATTTCATAACATGTAACTTCAAAAATAAATTCAGAATGTAAACTTTCTATGTTATAAAATAACATAAAAAGTTTATACAAATATTTGTACATATCCTATTTTGTTTTATACATGTTTTTGTGTATCATTTGCTTGCATTACAAGCTGAGCTAGCATAATATTTTTACACATTAATTTTGTTATTAATTAATAGTAAATATATCTTAATTTAAATTAATAGCAGGGTTGGCAAGTAACGCATGACTTGTAATGTTACTGTTACAAGTTACTTTTTTCAATAACGAATGGGTAACGCCGTTAAATTTTTCTGACTAATGTTCATGATAACGCAGTTACATTTTTTAATGGTAACGATTTTATTAATTACTTTTATCGTTACTTTATTTCTAGTCACGTAAAAGTTTTAATTCTAACTAGATCGTATACATATGTGTGTGTGTGTGTGTGTGTGTGTGTGTGTGTATATTGAATGCAAAAAATATTCCTACAGAGAAAATATTTTTTAAAAAAACTCTATTTTTAAAAAATAAATATTATCCAGCGAGAAATGAGCCATCAAATTGATGTCGAATCAATATAAATATGATGATTTCAACATCAATTTGACGTCAATTCAACGTTTAAAATTGACGATCATTTCTTATTGAATAATTAACAATTTATTCATAAAGAATAAAATAGACTATGTTTCTTAAAATTATATATACCAAAAAAGATGTGTATTATACAAAGATGTGTAATTATACAAAATGTATCATCTGAAAAATAAGCAAAACTTAAAAATTGTTTAAATGCTCAAAAAGTATTTGTATAAACGAGAAATTTAGCTTCTAAAATCAGACATATATGCTCGTTTGTTTATGTTAAAACAGAATGTATTCATTGTATAAAATTGCTAATTAATGTTTATTTTCTACAAATAAGACTTTTTTTATAACAAATTTCCTTATACGAATACTTTTTTGCTCTCACTGTATATATATATATATATATATATATATATATATGTATATGTATATGTATGTATATATAAACACACAGGGTATTAAAAATAGTTGGCTAAACTTTAAGAGCATATTCCACTCACTGTAAAATGAAAAAAGTCATATAAACATGGGTTTGGAAACACTTCCTTTTCAAATTATAAATTTTTTTTATTTTATACTTATACCTATATTTTATTTTATATCTATATTTTCATTACAGAAATTACTAAAAATGATTTCCTTTCGCATCAATGCATGTTTCGTATCGAAGTCGCATGGATTGTTGAAGATGTTCAAAAATTCTCGAAATATTTCATATTTTTTCACACGCAGCGATAACATGATTTCGGAGTACTTCCACAGGAGTATCATACACGAGGATTAGATGTCCCCACTTCAAATGTCTTCTAATATTAGAGGGAATTGCGTTTCCAAAAATTGTCTGTAGTTATTACCATTAAGTGTAGGTGGGAGAAAGATCGATTCAAGAAAGAAATCTCCAATAATACCAGCCATACATTGCACGAAAACTTATGCTGATGCTGAGATTCAATAATACCATGTGGATTTTCGTAGATGATTATTATGATAATTTGTTATAGCATCCCGCGAAAAATTTGCTCCTGAAAAGTATCGTCACTTCAAAATTTGGAAAAATATATTGTTGCAAATATCACTGAGCAAAAATTACTCGTGATGGCTCATCCGCTGGTAAGAGAGCTTGTATTCGTTGTATGTGATAAGGATGCAAAAGAGCTTCGTTTAATATCCTCCACATAATTGAGAAAGAAATGTTTTACATTTTTAATGCGATTTGTCTCTAAGTCTTGGATTTTCTGTGACTCGTTTAACTTGCTGTTCGATTGCAGGTGCTCGAATGGTTCTGCTTTGTCCTCGATTAACTGTATGGGTAAGAAAGATCCTAAGTCGACGATGGACCGAACTGAAGGTATTTTTAGCAGGGCATCTTTGAAGGAAGATTTGTTGATAGAGATGTTAAGTTTCTCTGCAGTCCCCATTAGCTCGCCTATACATGAATATTTGCCAATTCGATGTTAGAATAAGTTATCATTTTGATGAATACTGTCTTCACTCTTACATGCTTAAATAAAGACTAATTTAATATCAAGAAAAAAAATAATGAAAAAGTAACGACTCAAACAACAAAGTAACTCATTACATTTTGACGATAAAAGTAAATGAATTATTTTTGCAAATAAAAAACGAGTAATGATAACGAATTATTTCTTAGAGGAAAAAACGAGTTATTTTTATAAAGTAACGCCAATTCTCTTTATTAATAGTACACATCTAAATAGAATTATATAGCTGGGCTAATTTTCAGTTTGTAATCGAAAAGTGAAACATGAAAACGTTTATAACTCAAACAATATCACAAATAGAATAAATATCTGTATGAATTTTTGTATTGATTTTTGTATTGATCATGAATTTACTTCTAAAGTTATGAAACTGTATATCCAAACATTCTATCGCTCAGAAAACATTTCATTTAATTTTAATGATCCATCATGATATGCTGGTATCCTCTTTGCTGATATATTACGTCTTGTGTAATCAAGACTATTAAATTTTTACAGCTTCTAATTTTCTTTCTTTGGAGATATTTTTATGAGAAATGTATAATCCATCACAAATTACTCCGCTTAAAATATAACGTTGAAATAGAATTAGCTCTCAGAAATATCTTGTTCATTATGTTATATATTCCTTATCTTTTACGTTCCTTCAGAAATCGAGTTACATTATTCAAGAACATCAATTTCAATATTTCCGTTATTATATATAAATAAGATAATACAAGTCCTATAAACAGAATCAAGTCTTCCAATTTTTTAATGTAACAGAGTTGAGAATCTTCAGATTTTTTAATATAAGAATATATATCTGTCATAGTGTCGACATTCAACTTTCAAAAAGTAATAATTCAATAACAATGTATAAATAAATCAAACGAAATAAAATATAAAGCTAATGAGAGCCAACGCAGACATTACTGCGTAAATATTTTAGTAGAATATTACATAAATAACGAAAACATTTCGACTTCTAGTTTTTATAGGTCTTCCTCGGTGTAATTAAGATAAATAAAAAAAAACAAACGTAAAACATGAGTTGTTATTGCCGAGGTATATTATAAATGTATATGTGTATGTGTGTGTGTGTGTGTGTGTGTGTGTGTGTGTGTGTGTGTGTGTGTGTGTGTGTGTGTATGTGTATGTGTATGGAAAAAACATAAAAGAAGGTAACGATCACAGGTATTTCAAAAAACACAAGAGGACAATTTTGTATTTGTACCAATTTACAATGAAGAGGATCCAAACTGTATAATTGAAAAAAAAACATTATCTACGTGATATTTTGCTAATAAATATTTAAATTTTTTATGCATCAATGACGTTGGCTCTTTAGCTTCCTTTAATTCAATATCTCCAGAAATATTCAAGCATATCTATTAATTAAAAAATGAAATATCTTGTGTACGCTTATCATACACATTTCTATTATTAGGTGTTGGAATTAATTCGTAGCGTTTTTAATGAAAGAATGTTATTTATTTCACATGAGCATTAAAAAATACATTAATGAAAGTACTTCCCATCACTTGTAAAACGCTACGAATTAATTCCAACACCTAATATTTTAAATAAAAACAATAAAATATATACTTTCTTGCTTGAAAATAAAGTCTATATAATTTTAACAACATGAACTTTTTTAGATAACTTTATTATTAGATAAAAATGATATCTCGCTAACATCCCATGTATCATTCGTTTCCTAACTATTCGTGAAGTGGAACAGCCGATGGCATGTGCACGATTTGAATGATAAATACTAAATTCATGAGTGGTAACTATGACTAACGCTATGGCACGCGAAATCCTACGCCTCTCGCCTTGCGCTTCCACGACAAATTTTCCATTCTCTGGTATTCAATGCGTTCGCTCTCTCCTATCGCTCTCCTCTTCGCACTTTTAAAACTCCACAAGGTCGAGTGGCGACGTGGACGGAGACGAAATCAAGTCAAGCGCATATTGTGCGATCCGAAAGCGAAGATTACAAGAAATAGTTTTTGGCATTCGACTCACAGTTCATCTGATCACACAAAACACGCAGAAGAAATATGTGCACAGCTTTCTTTTCGTTCACTTATTTTTCATAAAGCTGTCTTAAAAGTTCAATTAAAAATAAATGATCCTTATCAATTCTTCATTTCTTTTTTATGCTTAGGACGCGATAAGGATTGACTTAATTGCACTTAACGTTAGCTAATATCTACTTGAAAAGTCCGTAACATAAAACTACGCATGGAAATTTACCGTAGCTCGTTTCTTTGTATTCCATACGTGATTTCTTAGAAAGATAGTTTCTTGAAAGTCATATAGTCTTATATATATGTAATATATAATATAGTTTAAGCTAAAAGTTTGAAAATACTTTTTAAAAATTGACATTTTTAAGGTTATTTATTCAAGTGTTTGTAATAATATGTTTTTTAAAATAATAATTCTTTAGTCAATAATTATTGTTCAATTTGAAGAATTATTGTTCTGGTAACACATTATTAAGGATATTTGAATAAGAAATCACAAAAATATTGATTTTTGAAAATTAAGAAATAACTTCTTTATAACTACACTTTACATCTATCCTGTTTGAATATTATAAGATTTTTGCATAATATGATTTTTTTTGACAAAAATTATCAATAAGAGGCAATTTTTAATCAATTATTAATCATAACTGACTCTGTTTTTATTTAAAAATTTATGAAATGTGTGTGTACACACACACACACACACACCACACACACACATAATAACATCAATTTTTACATGACGCTATTTTTATATTGCAATAAAAAAGATAATTATTTGAAAGATAATTTTTATGTGGAAAAAACAGCATCTTTTGTAAGATTATTTTAATTTTTTTTTTTTACAGTTTTGCACGTTTTTTACGTCCTGTTTTGATACTGGTATATAAAAAATTGACATACAATTATATACAATTATTTTATATACAATTATATATAATTATATACATAATATGTTTATATATTGTATATATACATACATTGTTTCCCAAGTATATATGTATCTAATAGTCTCTCAATTATATTATCCTCTTTTTTTATATTGAAATAGTAGATTTATATGCAGGATTGAAAATGTTACATCAATAAAAGTACCGTTTTATTTTTTGTAAATCGTAACTCATTACTGTTACTCTATTACTCGTTACTTGTTTTAAATATTAATATCGTTATTAATAAGAATAAATTTTCAGTATTTACTGCCAATACTGAGAATTTATAGTTTACGTTGGTGTATATGTGTGTGTGTGTGTGTGTGTTTTAAGTACACACACATATACAGGTTGTAATATTGACAGATGATCGGAATGCAATCTTTAAACGCCCACTTTACACGATCTATAATTTATGATAGAATTCGAAATAAAATTATATTTGTAATTGTGTATATTAAATTATAAATACAACTATATGTATATTATATTTACATATATATGATGATGATTTTATTAATTGTACACATATATTTGTTTGTCATCCGATCGGACACGATTCTATTCATAGCGTTCATAGATTTTCAATTTCATTCAATTTCACCAGGTATAATTGACCAATCATGAGTATTTATAATAACATATGCATATTTGATGCGTCTTTTATATTTAGAAAAAAAAATGTTATAGTTTTAAATGTATAATTCTGATTATTCATATGTTTTCTTTCATTACACGATATATAAAATTATAAATACGATTCTATCTCGAATTCTATCGCGAATTATACAATATCGTCTAAAGTGGGCTTAAGATATGAAGTACAAAACATTTTTTGATATTTAAATTTCTATTATAAAATATTTCTCAATTTTATATTAGGTGTTGGAATTAATTCGTAGCGTTTTACAAGTGATGGGAAGTACTTTCATTAATGTATTTTTTAATGCTCATGTGAAATAAATAACATTCTTTCATTAAAAACGCTACGAATTAATTCCAACACCTAATATATATATACATATATATAATGTAATCCATTAAATAATTATGAGGATAATAAGAAATATTAAAGTAATGATACAAGTAAGATTGAATTTGTTATTGTTACTATAAAAATGTCACAGACAAAAAAATGTCACAGACAAAAAAAATAATAATCGTTATCGAAAAAAGTAAAAGTGAAAATAGTGACGGCGTAATATGAACATATTATTTCTCAACGCTCGACTGTATACAATCTCAGTGTTAAATATTTACATTTTATGAATCTCATACGAGAACATTAATGAAGCTTGCTTTCTCCATCAGCTCACAAGCTATAAAATAGCTTGTTTCCTTTACCTCTTCTTTTTTTTAGTTTCCTTATTTCAAAATATTTTCTACATACATATATTATCTTCCGCTATATGCGGTAACATTTATCAGCAAACTGTAATTATCGATAATTTTTTTACCTGTGATAAGATAGAATAAAGTAACATAATTTCAAGTAATTTCACAGTATCGATATTCACTGAATTCGCCACGAAGTCACGATGATTGATACATTTTACGATCTACGTCGGTCTCTCTTGATTGTTGAACAAGAACATTTCTATAGCCCCGACTACGTCAACGTTACCGCATTGAAGGAATTTAAATTGCACCCTTATTGCAGGTATTACAGAAATAAGAAAAAGACAAAAAACAACTATATTCAGGATAAAGAAAGAGAAAGAAAAACTGACTGGATCCGCGGCATTCTGCTGGAGGGACGGAGTAGGAATATACAGCTTCGTCAATAAGAGAAGGAGAAGCTGTAACTCCCTTGCGACGAATGTGTGTACAAAAGATAAGGTTATCGCTGGAGCGAGCGAACGAGCGAGAGAGAGAGAGAGAGAGAGAGAGAGGGGGGGGGGGAGAGAAGGAGAGAGAACGGCAAGCGCGAAGCGGGGATTGGCGAGAAGGGAAGGGGGGACAGAGAGAATACACGACGCCCCTGCGTCGTGACACACAGCTGATCAGTCGGCTCGTGACGCACAGTGACGTATGTATCAGTACGCGTGTCACGAGTGCGTGGTTGAAGCCGCGCGTAACACGCACGAAGCATAGGATGACTGCGACAGTCTGAGGGCGAGGTTTATGTGCGTGCACTGGTGTCGCTCCGCGTTCTCTATGCGCCTAGACGACGACGACGACGACGACAACGAGGACGAGGACGAGGAGGAGGAAGACGTCGACGAGGAGGTAATCGGCGAAGACGGGTGGAGGCATCGACGAAGGCGGCGAGGTTGTCCGGCGAGGGCGGAGGAAGAACAGCGCGGTTGGGTCGATCGACGGTCGGCTGACGGGGTCTATGACTGGAACGGCGGTGGCGGATGATCGTGAAAACGGTAGGCGGTGGAGGCGCACGAGGACGGACGACGACGCCGTTGGCACGCACGGGTTCATGACACGGTCCCGTGAAGAAGATTCGCAGAGCGACGCGCAGTGCCGTTTTCGCGCGGAGCATTGACGCGCGCCTCTCCGATGTCATCGCGGCATCTATCTATCCGTCTACCTACACCGCTGTGAATATCATTAACAGCGCACCACACACCACACACATACATACACACATACATACACACACACACACACACACACACACGCACGCGCGCGTGATAAAAACCGCGTTGTGAAGAAGGGGCAGATAGATATCTGAAGGAGAGAAGCAGGAAGGAAGAAAAGAGGAAAGCGGCTGTTGCCCTTATCTTCTCTGTCTCTCTCTCTTTCTCCCTCTTTGTTTCGTCATCTCTAATTTTCTCTCCCCGCTGTCTCTTTCGTTTTACGTTTATCAGTGCCGTTTCGCGCCACTGTGTTTAGTCTCTCACGCATACACACGTACGTACGCACGCAATATATTTATTCCCCATAGTCGGCAATTGGTGGGCCCCCAGCGTTTTATCTCTCCCATCCATTTTACTTCCGTATCACGTACGTGTGTGTACAATACGGCAGCCGCGTGTGTCAATTTAGTGTACTTATATATTTTGCATGATACGCGCGCGCGCGAGAACCGCGGTTAAAGGTCGATGACGATGCAACGGGTTCAAGATCAGGACAATGGAATCAACATCAAGTTCGGCCCGAGCAAACCCCGGAAGGGCGACTACAGGCTAGTGTCGCAGAGCTCCAACAAAGATCACAATGGGACCAATAAATCAGGTGAGACAGCGTTGTCGATAATGAACATGTCCGGAAGAAAGCGCCTCATTTCGCTTTGCCCGTTTTCGTTCAAATCGATATTTTTTGGAAAATCTAGAAAATCTGAAAATATAAGGAATGTTCCAAACATTTAGTCAAGCTGCAAATCGATATTTTTACGCGAATCATCTTTGTTGTAGAGTTTTCTGCGTAAAACACGAGAAATAGGGAAGCGTTATTTAAAATTCATATGAAAAGTCTGTTGATATTTCTGTAACATATGTAAATATGTACTGAAACTCGCAGAAGGAGAAAATTTGCCGTGTTGTTGATGTTTGCAATTATATGATGAATTATGGGAATCACGAGGAAGCCTCAGGGACAGTCGTTAGAACAATTCTTTTCCCCCTTTTATCTTTTGGATACGTAATGATTTTTGCTAACGCCAACTGGTGTCACTGATAACCTCAGCACAGTTCAGAGGCATGTTATGTTATTCCATTTGAACATTGCGCGTTTTTTATAATTCTTCTAACAAGTAAAGTTTATATACTCGATTAGATATTGTCTTTTCTGTTTTTTAGATATTGCATTTTATTTTATGAATTATACGTATCTGATGTAACATCTTATATTATTTCCAATATCATTTTATTTTTAAAATTCTAATTGTGTAATTATAATTATATTATTTTATTGTAATTAAATCATAAAGCAACTAATAAACTTTAATGTATTAAAAACAGATCGCATTTTTAAGTTAGCAAAAAAATTATATACAATAGTATATATTATACACAGACATACATACATATATACATATAATATATATAATATGTATATATATATATATATATATATACATATCATAATATATATACATATAAAATTGTAGGTCAAAATATAAATTGTTAAATCTAAAACGCCTACGTATCAGAAATGACACAATTCATAGTGCTTGACACGGTTCACATTTTTATTTTCTCGCTTATCACGATATGACTGCACCAAATTATCTCGCTGTTATATTATCATTACTTTTTGACTTTTATAGCGTCTGCACTTATCTTTTACATTAATAAGAATAGTTTTAATACTTGCTCGTATTCTTTTTTCCCATTTTTATGCTACTACATCTTTGGGATCGTATAACATTGGGATCGACTGATATAGATAGATCTTTTATAAATAGAAAGATTGGATAAAAAATTGGCCTAAGAGCCAAGAGATAAAATGAGAGTCAGTAAAACGGATGTAATCACAACGTTATGTCATACTTACCAGCATTGATATCGTAAAATCTTTTATAGTTTGTTAATATAACGATAATGTTCAGTCTGTGATATGAATATATGTAACACTATGATTTATATGTTTGAAAGCATTGTAATTCTTTCCGTAATATATCATTCCTTTCGGGTATTAAAACGTGTAAATAAATTTACTTAGAGAAAATTTGTGCAAGACCAAATTTGCTGTAGATAGTAAATGAATTCTAAAAATTGGAAATTTTTTTTGTTTCTTCTATTTTCTCGATGTGTCGACATTTCAAATATCTGATTTAATAATAAAAGAATTAGGTATTTTTTAAGAAATCATATTTTATTTTTGTGTACTAAATATGTAAGTTTTAAATAAAGCAAATTTATTTCGGCGTTTTTTTCCCTTGTCAATAAATCTTTTAATAATGATATTATAATAGTATAAAAAAAAATTAAAAGAAATTCTTTTGTGCGCAAGAACGCAATTAGCTACAATATTAAATAATATTAATTTTAAAAATTTAGAATTTCTTTCCGTTGTGTTTTATTTTTCTCTTGATTTTTCCGATGTACCGACATTTTAAATATCTGATAGATGAAAAAAAAATTTTTTAGATATTATATTTGATTATTGTATTAGGTATTGGAATTAATTCGTAGCGTTTTTAATAAAAGAATGTTATTTATTTCACATGAGCATTAAAAAATACATTAATGAAAGTACTTCCCATCACTTGTAAAACGCTACGAATTAATTCCAACACCTAATATATATTAATTTTAAACAAATGAAATAATTTATATCGATATTTCCTTCCATAAAAGAATCTTTTGATTTAAGTTTTAAAAAATTAAGATAAATTTTTGTTGTGAGAAAGAGAAGGAAATCATGTTAAAAATTACAAAGATTTAAAAGAAATTCGTTTACGTAAATTGAATTCCTGTCGTCGTGCGACCCTTTTTAATTCATCTATTGTTCGTGCATAAAAATCAAATGAGATTGCACTTCGCAACGGAAATGACTTCCGCGTGTGAGATGGCTAGTATTACAATGTTGCATACCAATGAATGTTGCTCTTTGTCGGCGACAGGAGAAATTACAACTTGCCTTTATGTAGATTCACACCGTACAATACGTACAATCATATATGGAGATTGCCTATTTTAGTTACTTTCCATTTACACCGATTCTCAAGCAATTCTCACTTGTGACGTCATTACTCAGTTGAATGCGCGTTCCTTTTGTATTCTGACAAGTAAGATTCGACTGAGTTTTTACCCATAATCTGCACAAGATCGAGACCGTGTGCTTTAGTGAGTCTCGTAAACTCACTTCAAAGTTATGAACCTGTGTTGACATGTGATGACTTTTTACAAAAGCAGTAAAGTAAGAAAGGAGTGATCATTAATCTGAATATAAAATATTCAGTTCACTTCAGATTCAGTTTCACTTGTGTGTAAATGGAATGCAACTATTATCTTTCCCTCCTTCTGGAATGAATCGCGCGACTTTTCATATCGTACTCGATTTACCGTGTTTGCGATGTTGAAATGTCTCTCTCTTTTATATCAGATAAGTTTAGCCGCCTTCGCTCGTAAAATCAATAATAATAAATATGAGGAAGTTAGCATTCATTAGCATACCAATTTTCATCTCGTTATCGCTGGGACGCATTCTTGTCACAGAGTATGTCGCCGGGGGACATCTGTTATTATCTACTTGTTGTTTGACGGCCTAATTGTTGCCGTTTGCTCAGTCTTCTCGCGAACCGATTATACAAGATTAATAATGTATAAACCGTGCTAATTCTATATTTTGTTTACTAAATACATATTGAACGATTTTTCGCGTGATAGACTGTCGGAGATAAAAGAAATTCTAATTTTTTTTTTCATTGATTTCTTTTTATACTTTACACTTTGTACACTGTTAAATCTATATGGTATCAAAGTTAATTATCGTTTAATATAAAATAACGATATATTTAATAAGCGCAATGGCGACTCACATCAGGTTAAATTTGATATTATAGATTTAATAGTGTACTCTTTAAAGAAAGAAATATTTTTGAGGAATTTTTTTCTGCAAAGAGAATGAAGTAAATTAAACCTAAATTTGACCTTTTTTTTACTTATTTTAAAGAATTATTTATTTTACTTCTTGTATTACTTAATTCGATGACGTTAAAAAAGTAAAAGTCCACAGAAATCAGAAATTAAAAATTTATAAAGAGTTATTTATTATACATGTGTTGAAGTATACAAAAATTTTTTTTTTGATGGCACTGCGTTCAATTTAAATAGTCTGCAATCGTTTTTAACGATTCCTAATCAATGTACATGATTATCACGAAACGATTTGGCCAAGAATTTTTATTTCCTACATGATATTTATTAAAGAAGTATATAGAGGTTTTCAGAAATATGTTTCTTTATCAACATTTGGAAAAAGTATTATTTTTTAACTAAAAAATTTCACACAACATGTTAATATTACAATATAGTTTTTAACTAATCGCGAAAAATTGCTACGTATTTTTTTAGATAATTAACAAAAATAATTAATTAATAAGATTCTCTGCAAATTTCAAGTGAATCGAAAAAAATTGTTATAAATATTGTTAGAAGTTATGATATTTGCCGATTTGAAAAATGTTCTTTTGAGAAACATTTGTTTTTTTATAGTAGGGACAAGTTCAAAAAATCAACTTGTAACTTTATAAACTTTGAATTTTTCATTTCATTTAGTAGGGTTATATTTTCACATATATAAACTATCATTTAAGCGAAAAAAATTTCGATTTTCTCATGATTTCAAAGTGATGTAAGGCTTTAAAAAATCATAAAAATAATGATCTTACTTCATATTACTTCTCAAATAAAATAATAAACATATTTGATAAACATATTTTATGAAGCAATTGTGAGATCTTTAAAAAAGAATAATTAATTTAAAAAATCAATCAATTTAATTTGTAATATTATTGTAGCTTCAATTTATGATTACGTTTGACAATAAGCAGCACGCAGTTTATATAATTGAAAGATGTATTTAGAATTTGCATATAATTAATAGAGAATTTTTGTAATAACGTGGATCCAAATACGGTGGACGCTAAAATTACGTTATCCTTTTTTCAATTAGTTGTCAAGAAGAAGATAACGTGATTTTAGCGTTCACTGTATCTGGATAAAGCGTTCACTGTATTGTAAAAACTCCGAGAAAAACTCCCTATTATTAGGCAAATCTAGTCTCGACCGTATTGACCTTTTTTTTACTTAAAGAACTATTTATTTTACTTCTTGTATTACTTAATTCGATATGACGTTAAAAAAGTACAAAGTCCACAGAAATCAGAAATGATAAACTATTGGCAATCGAATGAACTTTGAAGTATCGATTTTTTTTAACAAGAAAAATTCTTTACTTCTTGACTCTCAATTTCTTTATGAAAAAAGAGGGAAAAAAATATTAAAATTAAATTGGCAGAAAAATGATCGCGGAGGATAACAATGATTTATTATTATAAGCGATATAAAGATTTTTAAAGGAATTGATAATAAGATTCTGAAAGATCTCTATCTCTATTACAGAGAAAAATGAGAAGAAAGAAGAGGAGTTAGTCCCACCGGACGGAGGCTGGGGATGGCTGATACTCCTGGCTGCCGTCATGGTCAACCTTCTCATCCCTGGTACCATCAAGTCTTTCGGGGTATTGTTCGTCGAATTCCTTGACATATTTGATGCGTCACCAGCGGCAGCTGCATGGATACCGTCGCTTTGTTACTTCCTATACAGTTCGCTGGGTAAGAAAACGCTGCGCGCCGTCGAGTATTTCGAGGTCGCGGGTCTACGTTTTTTTTAGACACCTCTCTCAGGTCGAGGGTTCCGTTTTTCCGTAACTTGTCCCAGTTTCGCATTTACGTAATTCACAATTAAATATTTAGGCATGTCTTATCTCTGCTTATCATGCCTTAATGAAACGTCAATACGTCAAAGCTGTGTTTACGTTATTTGATTACAATTTCATGATATTTTTATAATAAAAGGAGAAAGAAATCTAGAATTATTGGCAACCATTATATTAACTTTCACATTACGTCATGATGCTGCGAGCAATGTACATTACATTCTTGCAAAGGAAAAAGGTAATGCATGCTAAGTGGTAAATTCCGAGAAAGATTTGCGTATTTAATTGTGTATTGTCTGCGTTATGTTTACGCGTTTTTCCTCGGATAGATTATGAATCACGTTGATGAATTCTCGAGCAAATTTAATTAGGGATTACTTGGTTTTATCTTTATGCGTATTGTGTGTTTGATGAGAATCTGGATCACACCGACTGCACTACAATGCCTTTTCACAAGAACGATAATCGCGATAAAATTCCATCATCTATCAGAATTTAATATAAATATATCTGTATAAACAGTTTCTAAATAAACATTGCTGTTTGTATTTATTACATTTTCAATGACATTTTATTGTTCCAGGCCCACTCTCTAGTATACTTTCGGTCAAGTATTCCTATCGTACGGTAACTTTAATAGGGGGGACGTTCGCTGCGGCGGGGATGATGCTGAGTTATTTTGCGAACTCTGTGGCCTTTCTATGCGTTAGGTAATATATTTTTATTTGTCATATAAAATAGAGATAAATTAGCTGGCCATTATTTTGTGCAACGAATATCTCCATAAAAGAATAACCTGTATCACACAAACACATATCTTTGTTTCAAAAATAAAAATTCTAGATTTCAGTAAAAAACAAGATTTATTATTAGGTGTTGGAATTAATTCGTAGCGTTTTACAAGTGATGGGAAGTACTTTCATTAATGTATTTTTTAATGCTCATGTGAAATAAATAACATTCTTTCATTAAAAAACGCTACGAATTAATTCCAACACCTAATAAAATAATTTTCTCGTTGTAATAATGTAAAATTACTGTAAAAATTTTTCCAATAAAATTACAGAAAGAAAAATTATAAAATTACAAAGGCAAATTGCAAATATTCAGATGAATTTATTCGGTATTAATAAAGATGAGCAACGACATAAAAAAAGGAAAGTATTCAAATGTATGAAGAGAATACAAAGAAGTGCAAAAATCAATTTATTGACTTTATTGAAGCTATGTGATTTTTTGAGTTCGAAATATTCGTTGCGTAATATTATTATTATATATTTATTATCGGAGGCGTTTCTTTGGTGCCCTATGCTGGAATTTTTATGCTCCATCACAAGGATCACTAAGTCTCTGAAGCACCAATCCCTCACCAATCCCTCACGGCAATGAACTAACAATTAAAAAAAAAGGAATTTCCATCAATTTTTATAATACAAGAATACGAATACAATAAATTGCATATTTTCTTTTGTAATAATATATTTGACACTTAATGTAACATATTATTACATTTTCTCGCTTTAGCTTTTGAAAATAATCTGATTACGTAATCTTCAATTGTTACGTAATCATGACTGTTCGCCAATTCTTTTTTAATTATCATAGCTAAATCGTATGACTGTGTCTGAGTTATTGTATTTCTCAGATAATTCTTTATTATTTTTAATTTTGAAAAGATGCTTCTGCTTTGAAAAATTGCCACAGATATTGGCACAGTTAATAAGATCCATAACGTTATTGCTAAATTTGAAAAGATTTCCAGAAAACCACTTTTAGCTAATTCATTTAAAATAAACAAGTAAGATAGAGGTTTATATTTACAAGAGTAGCGCTGTGCCTATTAAAGTTTTGCGCCCCTCCAAATTTTGCGCTGGAGCGATACCTGCTTACTGTCTCGAAACGCCTCCGATTATATTATAAATATTATAATACACAGAAATATTTCTTATGCAATTTCCTCTGTTTCCAGTTATGGTGTATTCGTAGGTACGGGTGCTGGATTAGCATTTCCTCCAACTGTATATATTGTGACATCTTATTTTGTACGGTTTCGAGGACTCGCCAACGGGCTCTGCATATCTGGCAGTGCGTTAGGTTCAATATTTCTTCCGCCCGTTCTGGGTTTTCTTTTACGAGAATATGGTTACAGGTAAGTGCACTGTTTGATAAATAATTAAAACGTTTTTATTATCTAAATGAAATTAATATTTTCTTTTTTAATAAATTTATTATTCAAAATTGAAAATATCATATCAAAATAAAAAAAAATATGAATTTTGAATTGAAAGACAGCAGTTTTCGGACAATTATAATTAAATTATTAATTAATTTCAAGTTTGATTTGTTTTATCTAAGCGCTCATCAGATGTTAAATTGTAACAATGGTTTCTTGTGTGTAATAATAAAGAATAACAGGAGAGAGAAGAGGATAAATATACAGGATAAATATAAGTTGATCTCACATTTATCGAAAACTGATAAACGCTATGTAACAAATAAAAACTGTGAAAACAATCCTATATTTATAATTTTTCGATCGGTTACTATGCACGTATTAGAGGGATTGAAAGCCGCTGTTCATGTCTAGATGGCTCTAGTTGCGTATGCTGTGATCAGAGACATCTATTACTTATGTCATTTTGAAAAGTGTGAATATTTCCCATTAAAATAATAAACAAATGCCATCTTTTGTTTATACATGTGCTATTCTATAATCGAATTAAAATGGAAAGCGATAAGTTGTTTTTCCGACATGTACTTCTACGCTACTTTGAAAAAAAGTGCATTTGAAACTCACCGATTGCTTGCGGAAATTTATGGAAAATTGTTTATATAAATCTGTTTCATCGGGAACAGTATGTAGAGATTGGTTTCGACTTTCGACTAGGGAGCGCCGTAATATCGAATATTATTGTCGGATATCCGATATTTTCCAGATTGCCATAGACCTGGAAAACCGGGAAAAGGAAATTGAAATTGGTCATGGAAAATCGGAAAGTCAGAGGAAAAAATGTAAAAAAGTCTGGAATTTCGAAATTTGCTCACAATTTCCTTAAACTGCTCCTATTCCAAATAATTGTCATAATTTTTTGAATATATCTAATTTATAGTCAAATACGTTCAAAATTTGTGCACTTTAAATGATTTTAACAAAATAATTAAAATTTATATTTTATTCAATATTTTTATTTAATCTCTTTTTTTCGTCATAACTGCATTCTTTTTTGCAAAACTAATATTTTTTGCTGGCTTGAATTTGCATTCAAAATTTTACTAAGCTTTTTTTGCGTTGTTTTTAATAATATAGACTAGCTTTCCTATAATCCTCTAAATGAATTTTCCATTTTCATCTGGAAAATTTGAAAAAATCAAAGAATTTTTAAATTCATTTTCTATGGCAACCCTGTTATCGACAACAATTAGAGCGTTTGAATGATAATTTGATACAAAAATGACTATCAATTGCATGAATTGCCGAAATTCTTCTCCATGATATAACGCTCGGTCCCATATTGTTGTAGCCATGAAACAAACACTGATGGAGTTCGAATGGAAGGTTCTTTCGCACGCAGTATTTGGCATCAAGCGGTTACCGTCTGTTTCGATAGAACACGATCTAGAAGATACACACTTCCGTAATTACGGCAAAATCGAAAATTGTTCTTTTATCGCGGAATTCAACTTCCAGAAAAGTGGGGAAAAGTCATGGCTTCCGAGGGCAAAAATACTTTGATTGAAGTATTCACACATTCTGTTATTGAAATAAATGCTAAAAGAACAAAAAAAAAGCGACTTTCAGTGCAATGCCCTCTAATATACATATATATATATATTATAGTAATTGCAGTCATTCCATTTGGCTCTACTGTTAAGTGTCAATCTCTTTTCAACGATAATAATAATAAATAAAGTTGATCAAGATCTGTCTATTTACAGAGGTGCAGTATTAATAATGGGTGCTGTCACACTAAATGTCTGGGCAAGCGCGCTCCTGTACCATCCGGTAGAATGGCACTTAGTGCCAGCTCGGCCTCCAGACGATATCGAGGCGCATGATAATGGAGAGACTATGTCGGTGACTGTCACTAGCAGTCCTGAGCAAGCGACAGAGAAGAGCAACAGTCAGCTGGCATCATTGAGCAACTCGATGAACGAAAAGGCCGCGCCGATCGTGCCGAAAAGCGCATCGAGCGTTGCTTTGGAATATTATAAGAACACACCAGTGCAAAGTCGTACGCGAAAGATCAGTATGCCCACCGGACGCGAGATCAGTGGACAGATGCACAGCACGCCGACGTTGCACGCTGTGCCAGAGCGCGGCGGTGCCATGGTCGAATCCGTGAAATATGTCAGGACGACAAGATCACCGTTGCACTCACCTAGCACGTCGTCTTTCAATTACGTCAGTACGCCATATCACGGTAGCACACTGTCGGTTTTGCATGCAGAACGTGCATCCACGTTGACGTTGAACGCTATCTCCAGCACGTTTACCAGGAAATCGACGATAAGAGAGCAGAAGCGACGTGAGCAGGATGAGAAGGATCAACAGAACAAATTCTTCGATTTCAGCTTGCTCAAAGATCCCATCTATCTCGTCATCCTCATCTCCAATTCCACCAACGCCATTAGCTATACTAATTTCGTCATTTTGTTACCAGCCTATGCCATTTCTCTAGGTTTCGACAATTGGGACGCATCGTTGTTATTGTCGATCGTCTCCATGCTCGACTTGGTAGGTCGTATCGGCGGCTCCGCTCTCTCCGACATCAAGATCATGCCCAAGCATTGGTACTTCGTTGGCGGTCTGCTCGCCTCCGGGATTTCTTTGGCCATCATGCCCACTTCCAACACGTATACCATGCTGTCTGTTTATTGCGCCTTCTTTGGTCTCGCGTCCGGCATTTACGTCGGTATCACCGCCGTAATCATGGCTGATATGCTGGGCACGGAGAAACTTACCTCATCCTATGGCATCTCGTTGTTCGTCAACGGTGTCATTCAGTTGGTGGGACCGCCAATTTGCGGTATAGTGTTCGAGCAGATCGGCAGCTACGGACCAATCTTCAGTATACTAGGCATCATTCTCGTGTTCGGCTCATCTCTTTGGATCATGGTGCCGTTCATTCGGAAGAGACAAGCAGCGTTGAAAAAGCCCGTCAGGATAGACAAAATATAATAGACCAAATAAACAATATAAAGTATAGATGTCTGTCTTCGTCATTAGTATCTGAAAATAGTTTTACATATTCGAATTTAAGTTTTGGGATCATAAACATATACACGCGAGCGAGAAAATCCCAATTTACGAATTTTTAAATATAAAATATAAAATTATAAAAAAGAAGTTAAACCGTCGAATCGCATGCGACTCGACATTTTACGGGGACACGCACGAGCTTAATTGCGCGGTCATTTAAAAGTCGTGTAAGTAGCATATATTTAAGTGTGTAAAAAAGAGAGAGAGTGAGAGAGTGATCGAATATTATAATATAATATTAAACTGTGATGTTAGCACGAGTGTCATGTATTGAAATTACATTGACGAAGTTTTCAGAGCGAGTTATAACAAAAGGAAATGTTGTAAAGTTTCGCTTAGTCCGACGACTTTATACACGGAACTGTCTATGATAATTAATTGCTGAATAATCATTGATTGTAATAATTATCATTTATCGCCAAGATGCGGTAAATGTGGGGAAAAAAATCTTATATATCAAGCACTTTTTTGTCTCTTGAGAAATTAGTTGATGTTTGCACATAAGTAATCAATTCGTGTAAAACGTTTATTTCAGAAAACGAAAATGTTTTCTATACTGTCATTATTATATTTAGTTAATTTGAACGAGGAAAGTAATTTATTGTAAATACTATTATATTCGTTTGCAATTTTGGGTTATTGTGTGTACAGAGTGAAGTAATTCTATTTAGAACGTTTTTCTTATGATATGAAATGGAATATTGCATGTGCAGATTCATAATCTGAAGAAAATTCAAACATAAATTTGTTTAATAATAAGTTTATCGTCTATCTTTTCAAAGCAGGTAAAGATGATTTTATTAAAATTCAATATTATTTTGATATTAAAACGAAAAATTGTTAAAATTGAGAGCAGAGGACAAAGATTAACAAAGTGCATTTAAACTGATGAATTAGTACTGATGAACTAGTTATGATGAAGTGCAAAAAGTACTTAAAATGAATAATACTTAATAGAATAGAAATGTAAAAAATTTTGAAATAAAAGTTTCTTTTACATATTCAAGAATGAAAACAATTAAAAATATCTATTACATTATTTTTGAAAATCACACGAGAGACGAAATATCGATTTGTTTTAAGATATAAAAGTTACATCCAACGGAATTGACTTCACTCTATGCTAATAATTCAGACTTTAATCACATTTACCGCCAAACATGCGCCATTGTCTATTATATCGGCGATGAGATATCGCACAATGCAATCTTACACATCGTAGTTCATCTTTATAAAGCGAATTATTTATATAAATATTTTGAGATAAGAATTTTTGAGAAACATGTCCTTCCTTGAAAGAAAATTTCTTGCCTTACATCCGAAAAAAGTAATTGTCCTCTCTCTGAAAGTAAAATTTTTCCACCGGCACGAATACTATAATCTAGTTTTATTCAAGTACTTAGTAAGAAAAACAGCAGCTCGTGAGAAACTGCTGCTAATTTCAGAATGAAAATGCGATGAGGTAATTTAGCGCGTATACCAATGTCTATGATAGGCCTAGAATAAAATAAACCGTCACGTACTGTAGATATAGTCTCCTAAAAACTCGTATGTAAACGTTATTTTAATGCTAGAGTGCTCGAAAGTGAGTTCTACTTACAAGGAATCATCGTCTCCCTATTCTGTGACTTTAACGACAGTAACGATATTGTTATATTGTCGTTGCGCAGCTTTTTTTTACCATTGTACAAAACTTGCACAACAATATAACAATTTTTGTTATTGTCATTCAAAATTACAGAATAGGGGCCTTAGTCACTAGAGAAGAGAATCACTTTCGAATAGAGGCTGCCCTTTTTTTTCTAAATTAAGAATAAGAGAATCGAGAGGATCTGCAAGAAGTACAACTACTTGTATGGTCGTGTAAGCAGGATATGTCCGGCGAAATGTCGATTTTTACATCTTTCTAGCGTCAATGCCGTCTTACGGCACTCAAAAGAAATTTGACTCGCGTTCCAGGCTCTTTAAAAATCCGGAAACAATGCCTTATGAGTAGATCATAAGTAGTTTGTAAAAATGTGTAATATAAAAAAAATATATTATGTTTATATAACTCTATACAAATACACAGAATAAAACTAATGTTTCAGAATAGAGTTCATTGGCATTTTTCCTATTAACTTGTTACGTATTCAAATTATTAAAAAAAATTATTTAAACTAGTCTTTTATTCGCGCGTACTATAATTTGTGTATATGTTATATTTTTATAATTATAATTTTATTTATATTTTATAAATAAGAGTGAAGTCGAAATTCGATATAAAATAGCATAAGATTAGAAATTTTTGAGAAAATAACTTAAATGTTGCAATCTAGATCATGTTTTAAAATAAATACAATTATCACATTATTCTTTATATTTCCAAAACAAATGCCCGAATTGGGCACTTAGAAATGGTTCAAAGAGAGAACATTTATCATTTATTTTACACTTTATCGATATATTTATATTTGCTTGTTCGAATTATGATCTAAATGACTATGATCGAAATGAAAGCACTTATTTTTCCTTTGAGATAGGTTCAGCAATTGCTGGAGCATCCCGGAAATTAGGAAACTGTTCCCACGGGGCGGCTAGTTCAAATTTACGGAATTCTTGCGTCAATTCTAATGGTTCAATCACTATTCTTTTATGTTCGTCGTCGTAGCGAACCTGAAACATAAATCATTGATCTTTTAATAAAATTTGATAATTAAAATTTAGAGCAAAAATTATTGTTAGATTCTTTAAAATGTAAACAATTGAATATTACGTTAAAAACAATGATATACAAATGTTGAATAATTACCTCAACATATCCACTGAGTGGAAAATCTTTCCTCAGTGGATGTCCTTGAAAACCATAGTCTGTAAGAATCCTACGAAGATCCGGATGATTCGAGAAGAATACACCAAACATATCCCATATCTCTCGCTCATACCAATTAGCAGCTTGAAATACACTATAGAGGGAATCAACTGGCGTCAACTCGTTAGTATATGTTTTCACTCTGATGCGTGAATTATATCTCAATGATAGCAGATTATAGACAAGCTATAAATAAATATAGCATAATAGTTTATTTCTAAGTAAAATCTTATTGTCTATTTATAATGTCAATACTCAGATTTACACACACACACACACACACACACACACACAAAGCAAATTTACCTCAAATCTACATTGTCTACTGGGTACATCTAGAGCAGTAATATCTGACAGATTAACAAATTGTGTATTATGATGATCTTTTAGAAACGTAAACGTTGGAATGATGCCATCAGGAGTGATTAATAATTCCAACTCATCACCAGCAGCCAGCTGTACTTGTTGTATATATTTAGGTAGACAATCGTTGATATAACGACCAAAATTTATCAGGCGGTCAACATTAACATGACTGGATTTCCGTATCGTGGCTGCGAAAATATTTGCATACACTAATGATTTTGTTAAATACTTTACATATATAAGGAGATTTCAGAATTACTTTCTTTGCTAACAAAAATTGAATAAAAAAAATCAATAATCTCTGTTAAATTTAGACAAATTGCAATAGCTTAATTTATTAATATTAAATTAAATAAAGAAATTGTACATACGACGAGTCTCAGTTTTATCGGTCTTCTCGCTGGTAGTTGTGGTATTACATCTTATACATGACGGAGAAGCGATAGCATAACCTGTCAAACACGAGCGTATATTATTACATAATTTAATAGAAATGTCGTTCCTATAATTAATATTCCATTACATTTTGGCGTAGCAAATGATAAACTTCGCGATAATCTCCAATAGTTTCTCAATATCGACGTCATTTTCCTAAGGAATATGTTAAATATGATTACAAACACACACTAGCGGTACATGTTCTGCAACTTTCGTGATTCTCAACAGCAACTATATTGACGAAACTACAATATATTAACCAACACCGACATTACCGACCCTTGTATCAATTAATACACATACAATGATATAATAATAAATAATAATATTTATCAGTGTTAAGCATATATTGTTAATATTATGGTTAATTTTAGTATTTAAACACTTTCAATCTTTTGTTATTATTATACTGAAATACAAAATATTTTCACGTGCTCTACTAACATACAAAATATAATTGTTATATACTATTTCGTAAATAATAATATTTAAATACATGCCCAGCTCTGCCTATTACAATGATATAATATCTATATTATCTAACGATGATAATGTCATCATCTAAAAATTACGCTAAAGGCAACTAAACGTTGATTAATTTACAATTAACTTAATCAATGTTTATACTACTTTGTTAATATGGATAGAACTATTTATTCTTTATTTGACGCGGAAATAAAAATGAGATCAAAAATAATAAATTGTATAGATAAAAATTTTGCTGTAAGCAATTTTGCCAGTGAATTAATTGTTGTGACTGATTGTGACTCGAGTTAATTGTCGATAATTAATAAGTTAATTAGAGCTTAATCTTTAATAAATAAAACTAATAAATAAGATTAATATAACTATTCTGTATAAAATTAGTATCCAAGTCCTTATCTTTTAATGCTTCTATTTAAATTTATTCTATTACATTGTCTTACATATTTTTAGTATATTTTTAATATAGGAATTATCTTATAAAAATCATATCTTCCTACATAAATTTACATTATTTTTTTATTTTTAATTAAGCCTAGATTTTCGCCTAAATATCGTAAAAAAGGTATCAACTACTGATATCTTAAATATTATTTATATTTAATACAACAAATTTAATACTTACTTTGTGACATAATTACTAATTGTACTACATAGAACTCAAATAATATTAAACTATAATATTACATTTAATATAATATTACATTTGTCCATTAAAAAAATTTTATATTTTAATTTTACAAGTAAATCATTTGCGTAATCGAACTGAACTCCTTGGAGTTTCCCGCAACGATTTAGTTCGTTTTGGAGATGGCGATAAGTTAATATTATTAAGCGTATTTGTGTCTTCCTTTGCGCGTTCTTTTCTTTTACCTATAAAAAAGTAAAATAAATTTACTATTATTCTCCACCACATCTTTTATTTTACACACACAGATATACACGCATATAAATAATACATTATTCCTATTGTCAATTAGATCATCAATTCTCATAAAGTTCATGACAAAATTATATATAATTGCAAATACTAAAAACTGAGAGCAATAACTTTATTTAATAATATTATAACAGTTTCAAAAAGTTTGATATATTGTTTATTATTAATTTATTATATGAATAAAAAATTATTTTTACTCAATATCTATCATATATATTTTATTACATATTAAATAATTATTCGTTTACTATGTAGAAGTTATTATTTAAAAAAATTCTAGAATAACGTAATACATATATAATAAATAAATTACATATATATGATAGATATTAAGCAAAAATAATTGTTTATATATATATATATATATATATATATATATATGTAAATAAGAAATTCTTATTTACCAGAAATTGTTTTTGAAATTATGAATTAGAATTTCATTCACTTTTATATATATATATATATATATATATATATATATATATATATATGTGTATATCATATGTATATCCAAATAAATATATTGTTCACACCAAAAGCCAACTATAAATACCAAAAGTTGTTCATTCTATTAATTACTAAATTACAATACAAAAAATTAAGTTGAAAAGACCAATACCGTGTCTCATTGATATCGAAGTATCTGAGTCTTTATTGACATCAGAATTATCTTCATTACTATCCTTAATCGACTTTGCGTAAGAAATATTTTCTTTATTGGATGACTTTTTTGCTGTGAAATAAGTATAAAATTTTTTTTTGAGATATCAATGTGCATATTTTAAAAATACACATATATACAATTATTATACAAACGTTTTTTGAAATATTTAATTTTATGATCTAAATTATCTCTATTGTAGATATCTATTTAATATTGTGTTGTATGTATATTTTCTTAATAATATACAATGTATAAAAAACATTAACAAAATCGATTTTAAACTTACATTTTATAACGGGTTCATCTTCTTCAGAGTCATCAGAGCTATCTTCATCTTCATCGCTCATACTCTTACGTCTACTTCGACGAATACTTTTCTTGTTTCTTGGCACAGTAGATGGTGGTGGCATTAAATGACTGTCTGTTACCTCGTTATCTGTCATTTCGTTATCCTTAGCGTCCACAAGTTCCTGTATTTTCTCTTCTAATTCTAGACAAACTGCTTTTGCATCCGCTTTTTTCTTCGTTTGTTCAATTATACTTCGTAAGGCCGTTAATACTGGTTTATAATGAATTTTCTCTTTCAGTAATGGTAAACTTTCGATGAGACGTCGTATGCCTTTAAGAAAGATAAAACAAAATTATTCTCTTTTGATAAATTATGTTATTAAACATATTATATTTAGCTCACTTACTTTTTCCACTGAATTGTAAAAGCGAAAGGCAGTAGGAAAGATCACGCCACTGTCTCTCTGTGGCGGCTAACTTAAATCTAGTGCAAATCTTATCAATTATAGTATCGATTTGCTTCTCTTTCTGCATTAGGCCGAGAATATACCTGCAAATTATAACAATATTTATAAAGCTTATGCGTTTCGCGGATTTTCTCCGTGTTCAGATCCATTCTTAAAATGCCGAATATTAATATTTATAAAGCGTTCAGATTTCTTGCTGCAGATTTCATACTTTATGTATAATACTTACCTAATGGTTTCCTGGAAATTTTTCTCCTTAAGATTCAACTGAGGATCTGCTAAGCGTGATAATATATCAGGCACTATATTGTATAGAGCATTGCCTTTTTGAGCAAGTTGACTGAAGAATTCTTTAGTATCTCGGCGTATCTGTTCATCTTCATCAATGACACATAAGGCTAATTCTGAAACTTGTCCCTTTACGCGTATCATTTCTCTCATTATCAAATTCGACAACATATGAACGCATGTTTTACGCACGTTTATATCCTCATCTCGAAGTCTATAGATAAGATAAATATTGATATAATAATATCATCTTACTTTCTACTATCTTTTTGCTGTTTTTATATGAAATAAGACAAACTATTGAATAAATAAAAGCTTAAAAAAATTAATAATTTTCAAAAGTATTTTTTTAATGTCATAAAATTTAATTATTAATCTGAGATTAAGATTTTATTTTAAATGTTGAAAATTGATGTACAAAAATCAACTTACCTGCCATAAATGTGTTTCGACCATGGTTCCACTTGATTGGGAAATCTAGTAGCAAGATCACTTAATCCAATCAACATATTTGATCGGATTCCGGGATATGGCGATCGCTCCAATATAGTGATCAAGAGTCTCAAATATTGTTCACAAAATTCGGAGCTGACAGTCATCATTTTGCTGAGTGCGAGAGAACCTGCTGCTTGCACGTTTTCATTGTTATATTTATCAGGATATTGACACACATCCAATACCAGTGGACTGTAAACAATTGTACATATAGGACATACCCATCGAAAACGAAACAAATTGAATAATTCCTACAAAAATGACTCTTCGAAAAAATATAAAAACAGATCGATTTGTGTTGGGAGGGGGATATCTTTTGATGTATAATTTTTACCTTCAACTTCAATCTCCTAAGCATAGATACCAATTCCTAAAAAATTTCAAATAGAAAGAGGGATCAAATAATACATCATTAAAAAGGTCTTTTAATTCCCTACATTCTTATGTTTGATTTTTTAAATTCGATCAATTCGTTTAGAAGATACAATGTTAAATCTAAAATCTACAATCTTCATATCTTTAAACTTTTTTCTTTATTATCTATCGAATCAGCCTATTAATAAGTCGCAAGGGATATTTAAATACGTATCATCGTGTAATTTCGCGTAATAATTGTTCGAAATATTGATCATCGATTTCCATAAAATAATAGAGATTCTGACTTTTAGTAGCAAGGTATGTTTAAAGACATTCAAAGTTGTAAATCCGATCGTTTCCGATCGTTACTCGAATTTTGATCGTTTCTACTGTGCTCCAATGTTTTGATTTTTTTCTTTTGTGTTCTTAATATTAAGAACCTACAAATATTAGCAACTTACGAGGCTTTCTTCGGTGTAATCTTCAAGTAAGACCAAACAATATCTATCTAGTGTGTGCAACAAGTGAATTTCATTATGGTTTACTCGAATGCAGAAAAGGGTTGAAATGAATTACACTTTTCTTTGGAAATAATGAATGTGCTAACAGAACAGCTGAGCTATTCAGTCAAGGATATGCAAGTAAGCATGTCAATCGCAAATATGTTTTGGAGTTAATGACAAAATTTAAAGAGATTGGATCCGTCAATAAAAAACGAAATGCTGGAAGACCTGTATGAAATCAAACAGAAGTGACGATTCTGAACGTGACGAATAATCTAAATTTCCTTTTTAATATTTGTTTTTACGACGAATATTCTTTTTTCTTAAATGGTACAGTGAATCGCCATAATTGTCATTATTGGATAAATTTTAATCCGAGGACATTTTACAAAGTCCATATCTAACATCCATAAAAATTAAATGTTTGGGGTGGCATTTTTGATAATTGTCTCATTGGATCTTTTTTTCTATCTCGTAATTTGAATGGGAAAATGTATTCGAAATTGCTAAGATATCATTGACCCAACGTTAAGTGATATTATCGAGAATGATGAGCACTATCTCGATACATTATATCAATTGATATTTCCAATAGGACAGAACATTATGCACGATTCGTTCGTGAATATTCTTTTCCGGGTCATTGGTTTGGAAGGAGAGGCGCTATTGAATGGCTTCCTCGATCCCGAGATTTGTCACTATGGGATCCTTTTTGTGAAGTCATTAAAAAAAATAAAATTTATGTAACACAAGCTTCTAACACCAGCTTCTTTAGAAGATTTATGTCAACGTATGTCGACGAATGCTGTCAAATCGTCCCACAAATGCTTCAGAATGTACGATAACGTTTCAAGCAGAATCTCTATTATTGTATGGAAATCGATGGTCAACATTTCGAACAATTACTACATTAAATTATACGGTATTATAAATACGACACGTATTTAGACATCATTTGCTTATTAATGGATTGATTCGATGGACAATAAAGAAAAAAGTTTGAAGATATAAAGATTTGTTTTAGATTTAACACCTATGTTATCTAAACGAATTAATCAAATTAAAAAACTCAAACGGAATGTAGGGAATTAAAAGACCTTTCTAATGTATCATTTGACCCTTCCTTCCCATTTGAAATTTTTTAGGTATTGTCATCTCCCGCTTAAGGGGTTGAAATTGAGGGTAAGAATTATACGTCAAAAGATGTTCCCTTTCCAACACAAATCAATGTATTTTTGCGTCTTTTCATTTTTGTAGGAATTATTTAGTCTATTTCGTTTTCGATGGGCCATTCTGTATATTAATTGATATCTAATAACCGAATGTTATTCTTGCAATTCTCAATACGTACACATATTTCGTAAGCAAGCCATCTCCAGTAATAATTTCATGTTCGAGTGCGCCGTTTACGAACTCCGCCTCAGCGTCGTCTACTGCACCTTCTAATGCTTCTTCTCCGTTATCCTCATTGAATATCGAGGTTTCTTTATTTCGAGAGGTTCGTTGAGCGGTTGACGAGTTCGATGAGATTGTTGACACGTTCACCGGTTTAGCCCTATCAGATGTCGAACATATGCTTTTCGTTATTCGTTTCTTTTTCTTACCTTGCATCTCTCGTAGCGTATTTCTACGCTTCAGTTCCTTATAAATGGACACGTCTAGATGAACTAATTGTTTGATGGCAACGTGTCCGATTATGTAAAGCAATTTGGAGAGTACAAAGCTCGATACATCTGATATTTCATTTGTTTCTTTACTCATAAACTGACCCTTTTCGGTGATGTTCAATAATAATTCCTTTATCAACTTATCCGGTTGATTTGCCAACTGCAAAGTAAAACTATCTCAGCGTGATATTCCAAATGTATCAGTATACACGGTAATGTTTCGGCGCTAAGAGTATTTGTGCATTTAATTAATATACGACAATCTTACTTACATGATATATAACATTAATTGCATCTGTCGCAAAAGAAATGTAAGCATTTTCTTCTGTACTAGTAAAAAACTCTGTTAATAACGTCATGATCTCTTTGAACATATCATGATCATTAGGATACCTATATGATAAAATATTTTTCATTAATAATTTCCCAAAAGTTTCGAATTATTTTTATCTTCAAAGGCTTACCTCAAAGGTGGCTTTTCGACATCCTTGCTATTTTGTTTGATTTTTAACAACATTCTGCAAGCATCTCGTACTAAAAGAAGATCGCCTTTCGCGCGTGGACCAAATCCTATCTTCATTAACACATCTAGATTATCAGATGCTATGTTAGATTTTGCCTGAGCTATCATCGTTATTATCATTAACGCGGTTCTGCTATCTATTAGAGAAGTGTCTGGATATTTCATGGAGAATTTTTCCCATAATACCTACAAATACAGTATTCGTTAGAATACATAATCACTATTTTTAAAATGCTTAAAATATTTACAACTTATCGCTGAACAAAATTCAATCTAGTATTAAATATATTTCAATATGTTGTGTAAGAGAGTGATCGATGTAGTCGATAGAGATTTGATCTCAGGTTTTATTTCATATGCAGGATAATCCATTTTGATCATAATATAGTCAATTTTCTCCGAAATTATTAATGATACAAAAAATTTTTCAGTTGAAAATGGAACAGTTTCGAGGGGGATATATTTTGATTACGATATTTTTTTCTAAGTAAGGATGTCAAAAAAAAATGAAGATTACTTCCATTTTTTAAAATGATATTATATGCTTTCTTTTACATAACATGAGATTTCTGTATTTATTTTGCATATAAAAGTAAAGTTAAGGAGATATTAAAAAACGAATAGTTTACGAAATATTTTATACCTTGTTCTGATACATGTTGATATGAATTATTAAACATCTCGTAAACTATTAATTTTTGTATAATCATACCTTATTAATACTTTTATACAGAATAATGAGAATTAATGGGTATATAGAAAACACATAGTTGCTTTAAGAAAAATATGAAGATAAAATGGAAATTTTTTAAATAACTGTGTTTTCTTTACACTAATTGATTCACGTTATTATTTTGTCCATAAAAGTATTAATAACAATTATAAAAAAAATTAATAGTTTATGACATATTTAATATTTCATATTAATATGTGCCAGAATAAAATATAAAATATCTCGTAAATTAGTTTTTGATATCTCTATCTTAATACTTTTTTTACGCAGAATAAATAGAGGAATGTGATATTATATTTAAAAAATTATATAATTCCATTTAGAAAAGTTGAAATGGTCTTTATCTTTCACTTAGAAAAAAAACATGATCAATATGTCCCTCAAAATTATATCACTTTTTTATCTAAAACATTTTTTTTTCAAATCATTAATAATTTCGAGGAAAATTGACTGTATTGATTAAAATGGACCCTGTATATGTCTCAGTTTTAACAAGGTTGATTGGGAGGTTGGGAGAAGTTTTTGAAGATTATGGAAAAAGGAATCTGAAAAAAGAATGGAATATATAATCCATCTCAGAAACCCATATCTCAATTATTAAATATACTTACTTGCAGTAATTCACTGTTTAATTCTCCATTTTCATACCACGTTACAATTAGCAGTGTCAAAGCCAAGCTCTGTCCAGGCTTTAATTCTTTCATCAATTCGATTAAACGATTCGCACGAGCAACAGCTATTTGACGGATTGATCGTTTGTCGTTATTCATATCAAGATAGATCTCTTTGTACACTATGGCCACGTTATTACGCACAGATTGATCGCGATGGAATACTTGAAACAGAGCTTCACGCATAGAGTCGGCCGCTCCGGTTACTCCAAATTGGAAAGCAGTTCCTAAAAATGTGCATGATTCGACGGCATCTCCAGCACATGTAGAAAACAGCAATTTTTCTGCCATTGGTATCGCCTTCTCCAACTCGGTAGCAAACTTCAAACAATTCTGTAACCAAAAATATATATAATACATAAAAACATATAACTAATGATTCAAAAGCAACGTTCACAATTTTATGTCCCATACTTTTAAATAATCAATAACACGCTTTCGTAATCTTAATTCCTCTTTCTTATTGTTGTTCTCTTTCTCTTGTTCTGAAATTGAACTTTGCGCGTCATTTGCATTTTCATTATTTGGCGATTCATTTTCTGACTCTATGAAAATTTTCAATAAAAAGGAAAGTAAAAATTCCTCTTTTGCAGCAGTGGAAAAATTTTCCATTCCAGAAATTTGCTCTAGTGTCATACATGTCTTCCACAGGTATGTCACTGCTTCAGTGACTTTTCGGCTTAATAATAATTGTCTCACATGCTCAAACGCATGATTTGGGTCGATGTTCTCTTGTTCTACATCTACAAAGAAATTCATACAATTCAGATCTTGTAATATATTTTACAAACGGAATAATAAAGAAGTCATTGAATAATTTATTGACAAGAAATATAATATAAATATAATACAAACTATCTATATATTCCTCATTATTTTTCAGAATTTCCTTAATTGCTGCCTTTATTTCAGATTGTAAAACAGTCCAAAGCTGGAACCTTTGCTCGTTACCACGTCCACTAGCACTCACGATATTGATTTGTAATTCTTGTAATTTTGCCTTCTCTTTATCGAATGAATTAGAGAGTTCAACGCAATTTAACTGCACAGATATATAGGTCAATTTAATCATAAAAAAATGTTTAATTTTCGTGTTTATATACCTTGCCTGCAAAAGGATTGCTTTGCAACAGAGTACGCAGCAATTGAAGAGCCTGTTTGCGAACATTTGCGCTCTTATCTTCTAATCGTAATGCGGTGTAGGCTAAAAGCTTTCCGTGTCTTGTTAATGGCACAGCGCCTTCACAGCACAGGCGTTGCCAAGTCTGAAGCACTTTCGACCTCACGTAAGCATTACAATCCAACATATGCTCTTCCAAATTATCCAGACATTCGTCGCGTTGGTCTTTCTGCTTATCTGTTAGATCTTCACCAGTCAATGTTTTTTGCACCATGGCACCCAAGATTCCAATCACGCAATTTCTCATTGTATAAAACTATTAAAAGAATTTAAAATTAAAATTCTAATAAGAACATTTTAATACTTTCCTGTAAATAATTAAAGCCTAAGCATAAAGATGGTCATAACCGAGTTATGGAACGTAAAGTCGCAGTTGTAGGCTGATCAAAACATTGTGCGTTGATTTACGATTATGACCACAACTCAGTTATGGCTATTTTTGTGCTGAAACTCTAAAAAATCATTTATACTGTGATTTGTTAACTTATACTATAAACTATACTGTTAACTTATACTGTAAATTATAAGAAATTGACCATTCACAGTAAACTACAAAAAAATAATCAACTTTATTTTTCTCACATTCAACTGTGATTGATAAATTTCTTATAGCTTATGGTATAAATTAATAGCTTACGTGTAAATTTTTTATTCAGTCAATAGCATGAGAATTATAATGAAAACATACTTCACTTGACAGATAATCTGTGATATTGTCGAGGATAGGAATTATGAGATTAGGCTGTGAAATTGCGATATTTTCCAGAAATATAGATATATTGCGACTATCCGTCTCGTTAACTTCGCTTTGGCCTATCTCATTCATCACTTCTTTTATCAAACCATTGCAGCCGCATTCAGTAATCATATGTACTACGCCAGCCGCTATTGGTACTGCCAGTGCATCATATAATTTTACCAACTGTAATATTGCACACACAATGTTTTGTATATTTTATAAATAGAAATTACAAATATTTATTCAGATAAGTACCTGAACAATCCTCACAACACAAGTTATTCCATGGTTGTATTTTTTAACTAAAGTTCCTAGAATCTGTTTGTAGCAAAAATTATAGTAATTAAATATAAGATTCATATGTACCTCTTATAGATATTTAATACTAATACTAAGATGAATTAATCACTTATTTCCAATATTAAAAATACTATTGACAATACTTTCAATACTCAAAATAAGTAATTAATTGATCAATATTAGTATTACATTTATGTAAGGGACATGCAAACATAAACAGCAATACCTCAAATATAGTTTCCCTTGCGTGTTTTTGCTTAGCATCCTTACTCTGTTCTAATATCTTATAACATATCTGTGCTAAAGTCCTGCAAGCATTACAGTTATAATATTACATTATTTTAAAATTTTAACTTAGAACAAACTTAATAACTTTGTGTTCCATAATTTACATGACAAATGAATTATCAACAATAGGCGGTCTCCATATTTTATGCAATGGGATCTGTAGCCATCTATACAGAAGTTCCAATGCTTTCTGTCTGGATTGCTCCCATTCTTCTTCAATATCTGACTTTGTACTTTTCTTACGCTATAAAGAAACATTCATATCTTCATTCATATAACTTTGTAACATGATATTATAGATTTAGACAAATTTCATACCTTTCCAATATTGTTCTCATTTATATTTTTTACATGTTCTTCTATATGGCAGATAAACCATGAAAATAAATATGCCAACATATTGTTAATGCATAGATATGTTTCCCTATTCTCTTCTTCTGCAATATCTTTGCCATGATCAAATATTTTTTCCTGTTCATCTAAAAGTACTTCCACAGCTGAAAATCACATACGTACAAATTTAAATAAAATAATTAATTTATTGTAATCAATTATATATTTATATCTATTGTAAAAACATAATATTACTATTTTTAATATAATAATAGAACATCTCGCAAAGAATATTACCTTTGTGAATTCTACTGAAAAAACGTAGACAGACCTGCAGTTCCACTTTACTGCCATGAACAATAACAGAAAAAAATGTGTCAAAATGATTCAAAATAAAATGTGCTCCATTTGATTGCAATGCTAATCGTGTAGCTGCAACATAAATTAAAATAAGTTTTAAACTATCTAAATACAACTGTTATTTTAATGATTTACACACACTAATAACAATATATTCACAATAACTTATTAACTATAAACAATTCGATTAACTATAAACAATTTTAAATTTATTACAATCAAGAGTTTGAGATAGCGCCCGTAAAGGAGTAATCTCTTCGACAAAATACTGCCCAGCATGTGACGTTAAAAGTTCATCCTTCACTAAAGGAATCACGAATTTTTTCACCATTTTCACGCAATATTGAAAGTATCACCAAAAATGTTAAGCACTGTTAGTGAGATTCTTTACACTACTCTATAATATTTTCACTAAATATTTAAAAATAATATCTTTTCATTGGTCATTTATACATCACAATCAAATATGTTCTTTCTAACAAATTTTCGATTAGGTATATCAAAATTGATCAGAATGAAACTTAATCGAGTTCAAACAAATGCTATCAACGCCACTAACGGAAAAATTAAAGGTGCCTTTTCATATTGGATGCATTGGGTGCATTCAGAACGACACCGCTCACTGGCTCTTTTATCTGATTGGTCTATATTTTAGAATCTAATGGAATATGCCAATCAGATGAAAGAGCTCATTGAGCACTCAGTGAGCGATTATCGTTCTGAATGCACCCATTCAGTATTTATACTGCTCACTGAGCTCTTGCATCTGATTGGCATATTCCGTTAGATCTAAAAATATAGATCAAACAGATACAATAGAATGGGTATAAAGAGAATAGGCCTATGGCACTTAATTACTAAACTCTATCAACTCTAGTATTATTTTATCCTTGTCGGTCATCAAATGTTGAATAAAGATAAAAGGTACTCGGAGTTGACAGAGTCAAGTTTTGAAACGCACTCCAGAGTGCTCCAAATTTTGATTCTATTCATCTTGAGTAGATAGAGCGGACTAAACTAAAGGTGCGTCAATATAAGTCTAAGATAAACTAGCAGATGACGAATTTGATCACGTGATTTTCGAGCAATCAAAAATTAATTCCAATTGAATGATACAGAGCTGTAAACTGTCTTTTAAGGTTAGATTATAAAATGAAATTGTTTATTTTTATGAAATAAATAAAAAATATCCTAATTGAAAATATCTTTCGCTTTATTAAAAACTGATAATAATCTTATAGGCTGCATTTTCATGTTGCCGATTTGAACATCAAAACAGATCATGTGATCAAAATTGATGCTTGGTATTCCTCACTTTTGATCACGTGATCTGTTTGACACTCGAATCGAGCGTCGAGCGTCAGCATGAAAATGCAACCTTATACTAAAAATAGATCATACATATGAATGTAGCAGAATCATACACAAGGTGTGTTTTCTTAAAAGAAAATACTACGTTACAAATAAATTTTTGTAATTTGAAATTTATAAGTTACATCACTTGATTTATAGGCTGTGGTTAATCTCGCTACAAATGTTTTGAAATATTTGATGGACCAATTAGAAGAAAGAATTTTACAAATTGACTAATTAAAAAACGCTTCAAAGCGTTTGCAATATCACGTTGACCACACCTATATTCGTTAAAGTCTTTAATATAGTAATACAATTTAATTTAATTTTATTCTATATGTGCAACATAAGTATTGACCTAAAATTTAACTAGCAAATTCTTTGTTTCCAAATACGTAATCACAAATTCATAAAGAGGAAAAGAATTAAAAATTTACTTTCCTCGTTAAATATTGTACATAATGTACTTCATCAATTTCTATTTGATAGCATTTATTTGAGCGTTTGTAGATTATAACAATTCAAATATACTATTTATAAAATAAAAGTGTTAAAAGAGATGAATGTACGTTACGTGTTAACAAATTAGTTGGATATATTATCATAAATATACAGGTTATGAATTTAATTTAGGCGCGAAAATCTGCGAGCTCGATTTTTGAATCCAGAGTGGATCGAGCAGCTCTAGAAATGTTAATACCGAACGTAGATGAGATGACATGTAGCAGAAAGATATGAGATGCCGAACGATTTTCGAGTAAAAGATCAAACGGACGCATCCGATTTGTAATGCCGAACACATCTACAGGTATGGTACGTATATTGTACATAATGTGTACATATCTATATATAAATTTCGCTTTTAATTATAGAAACTTAAATTACTGCTTATTACAAAACTAATCTTTTAATTTAATTATAATTATTTTAAAATTGTCTCAAACACACACACACACACACAAAAGAGTTGAGGTTTCATAAATATAATTTTTTAATTTTTTTTTAATTTTAATTTTAATTTTTAGCCTTATATGCCCTTTTTGTCTTATAAATTAAAATTCGATTTTTTATTAAGTATAATCAAATACAATAGTTCAAAATTGTTTTATAAATAAATTCTGAATGACATTATAAAATAGTCATGTTACTTTATTGCATTTGAATAAAATAAAACAATAAATAAATACATTTACATCCATATATGTACATATTCTACTCTTATTGTTCTACTCTTATGAAAAGTTATATACATATAAATGTTAAATTAAAATAATTTATTTCATTTTCCTAATTCATTGTATTTTCTTTAATTTTATTCAGTATATTTTTTTAATCCTAAATCATTTTGTATGTAGCACTATTATAAAACTGTCAGCAAATAAATTATTTTCCTGCTGTAAGATAAAATGAGATAATTATTCTTGTTATAAATATAATTGTCCCGACAAATGCATTATATTTCTCAGTTGCAAACTGACGACTTTTAGCTTTGATTTTTAAGATTCGCAATTAGATATTTTACATAATTGTCGAGGAAAATCATTATAATTATCATCAAAACAAAATTATTAGAAAATAAGTGATTAAAATACACACACACACACACACACACACACACACACACACACACACACACATACACACATCTCTTATGTTTTTTTGAAGAAAATGGCCTAATTAAAAAAGATTTGAATACATAAAGTTTAATAAAAAAATATAATGCATGAGAGAAATGTTTTTATATTATTGATCCGACATTTGTATTTTTATATTAGAAATTATTGAAATAATAATGAAAAATCGGAGATTTTTTATAATATAATAATAATAATACAAACAATTTTTATTTATAATTTTAATATAAATAATTTTTACATCTGTAATACAATAAACTGGATATAATAGAAATGTAAATATTTATATATTTTCATACGGCTTAGAATTTAGAATTAATAAATCATTACCGAGCAAACTGTTATCTCAGAATTGCTACTAATAACGAATTAAAATAGATTGTTACTGTCAGCTAGACAGAATAATTTTAAAAATACTATGCCGCTCCAGTGCTTGTAACTCAACGAGAATGGTAGCTACAGTATGTCTCAATTGATGAAACTTTGCCAAAGATAATTCAAAAGTCACACATTCACCTGTATTGAAAATCCATTCCATCATAATAGTTGGTTCTAGTACTCTGTTTAATATACTGCAATATATATGGAAAAATATATTAGAATTCTCTGTAAAATATTATTTTATGAATAAATATTTACTAAAAAAAAATATCCAAACATACTTTGATGAGATTGTAATATCTACGCGCCATTTGCAAGATATAAGTTGTGGATTAAATTTTGTTCTTTGAATTAAACCTAATAACAAATCTGCTTGTTTTGGACCATAAATCACAGAGGATAAATCTTCTACACATTCTGGATTCAATCTGTAATATGCATAAAAAATAGAAAGATAAGAAAAATTCCGTATAACTTTTTAGATGCTATTATAAAAAAAAAGATATAATTAAAATTATTCTTTATTATTATTCTTTATAACAATTATTGTTATAGATATGAATTTATTTGTTATATAAAAATATAAATGTTCAATCACAAGCTATAAGAGCCATTTGAGTTACAAAACCTAACATATATATGTACACTTACTTCAATTCTTCCAAGCATTGTTTAAATTCCACAGGTTTAATATTATGGCATTGCGAACGTAGATATATTTTTAAAATTGTAAGAATAGCAGCATAATATTCATCTACATGTTCTTCAGGTATGCTATATTTTTTACTTATTCTTTCTAATATACCTTCTTCTACGTGTTCCAGTTCTATTGCTTTTACTGCAACTATATGTTTTAAACAATTATTATACAAATGACATAGATATCCTGTTCCTTCTTGTTATACATAATATGTAAATTTGACGCAGTATTAATTTAATATTTCAATCTAACTCTTATTTAATTCAATTACAATTCTTTAAAATAATTTTAGTTTGTTTTTAATAAAAGTAATAACTCACGTTGTATTAATGGACGCGCGAATGTTTTTTTTAATTCCGCAAGATATTTTGTTTTGTTCCCTAAAGCACTCAAAAGCTGCGTTTGAAGGGTTGTCATTGTATAGTGACGTTCAGTTCGAGTAACTTTGACAAATTTCAATTGCTAACTTAACCAAAAATGTCTAACGCCCCAAACAAAATTGAACGCATTGCCATCTATTGGAGATTAAAGAAAATTAGATAAGTAATATTACCGAGATATGATGCAGGTAGAAGAATTTATATTGACTGCTAATATAAATTTCTTGAAATTGCTCGACTTGATATAAATATATCTGAATAATATATATTATTTAGTTATATAATGCAATATTTAAGTTCTTTATTTTTATACAGATGCTTCATAAATTAGCATACATAAAAATTAGATATATTTTAATAATGATTGAAACGGTCGATAATGTCAACGTTCTATCCGTGTTCCAGAGTTCAGTCATGAAAAAATTTATCCATTGCCAATGATTTAATAGTAAGTGCTGTCAGTAATGTGATAAATAAATAGTTTTACTTATAAAAGTTTACTTATAATTATTACAAATCTTTTGGATATAAAATTTGAATTAATAATTATTTTGCTCGACAGTAAATGCATCGTTAATGATGTGAATGTCGCTTATTTGTTGAAGAAGGGATCAATAACATATATATAATAACGCTATTAAATACAAATAGTGAATTACAATGTTATGGAACGCGTTGTAAGATTTTTTTTAGTAGCATTTATATATAAAATCACATTAATTTTAATATTTTAAGCTTAATATGCGATAAGAAAATCAACCAAATTCCCTGATATACTTGGTTGAAGTCACTGCTTACAACTGACCGTGTGGCCTAATGGATAAGGCGTCGGACTTCGGATCCGAAGATTGCAGGTTCGAGTCCTGTCACGGTCGCAGGCAACTAATTTTTTTTTCTGCTATACGAGACACACTATATGTTCTATTATTATATAGAATTGTCCTATGATTTCCATATTTCATATTTTTATTCTTTTTAGTAATATGAACCCGTCAGAAATTAAAAAATACATAAAAATTTTTTAATTATTTTAAAAATTATATATTATATAATTATATATTATATAATAATTAATTAATATTAATTAATCTAATTCAAAATAAAATTAATGTATAAATTTAAAGTTAAGTTTACACGTTAATTAGTTTCTTTCAATTTATGCGTAATTTAAATAATAGATAAGTAAAATGATATATTATATATATATATATTTTTTATCAAAACCTTTTTGTCATTACGCATCCCAGTAAAGGAGGATGGATTGAAACGGGTTTATTTCTTCAGAAAAACACATTTGCGAACGTTAAGTGAATTTTTTTCAATCTAAATGTATTTTATTCTTTTATATAAATATATATACAATCATATCAGGCAATTCTAAAATACATTATCGTGAATTGAAAAATATAATTGTAATTGCAAAAAATATTTCATATATATAATTATAAATGTATAATTATATATAATTATATAAAAAATTGACATATTTTATATATACAATTATATATAAAATATGTCCATATATATATATATATAACATTTTTTTTGTGAGTGTTTAATTTATTTAGCCTTCAAATCAAAATTTTGAATGGGAAATATAGTTTTTCTATCTAATTATATGTATATATATATATATAATTGGATCTATATATGTATATATATATATATATATTGAATCTACACACACACACACACACACGCGCGCGCGCGCGCGCACGCATATATAGATCCAAGTATTGAAAAATTGCATTTCCTATTGAAAATTTTGAATTGATAAGTACTGATAAATGAATTAAATAATTACAATTATATTTTTTAATTCACAATAATTTTAGAATTGATGATTGTCTATAATTTTATAAAAGAATAAAAATACGTTCAGAATGAAAAAGATTCTTAAGACTTAATGTTCTCGCGAATGAATTTTTTTTAAAGAACTGAATCCGTTTCAATTCATTCTCATTTACTGAGCATATTTTATATTAAATATTTAACTTATTAAATTCTCAGCAAATAAGCTTATTTGTTGTATTATTATTTGTTCAAATACAAATAATAAACGTTAAAGATGTAATTATAGTTGATGTCAAAATAATGATAAATAATATAATATAATCAGCTTATTTATACGGTTGTTGTATTAATTGCATTTTGATGTTGTGTAATTGTAATATCTATATATTTTATTTATGTAAATTTCCTAATATTTAAACCAAGCTCCACATACGAGTACGAAGTCAACGACCTCGAGACATTTTCTTGAATAATAAGCAATGAAGTAACAAAGATTTAAAAGTGATGTTCAATTTTAAATTCAGTGATGTCATTAATACGCGCTATGACATTATCAAGAAAGGTCGACGATTCCCGAAACATTATTGATTAAATAGCCTTTAAATCACCTTTTAGCTAAATTTTCTACAGTAAAATTTCATCATAATCCATTTATTATAAAATTATCGATATTAATATATATTTTTTTATAAATTATTATTTATTTTCTAAAGAAAATTTACCAAATTTGATATAACTTTTTATTTACAATACTTTTGTAAATCTTCAAATTTTTATCAAATACTTACAGATATTTAAGAAAAATTGTTTTTAAAATATTTACTGACACATATTTAAAGAATAATTAACAATATAAGATCTGATTATCTTATATTATAGCAAAATTATTCGATAAGTTAGTTTTTGTCTTGGGAAAAGATATTTTAATACTTACAAATTTTTAGTTAGTAATGCGATTTAAGTTCTATCATATAATGAATTCATTGGCGTAGCCTCACATGTACCTTCGATAGCTCAGTTGGTAGAGCGGTGGACTGTAGTTGGAAGGATTACGAGCAGATATCCATAGGTCGCTGGTTCAAATCCGGCTCGAAGGAATCTTTTGATATTTTTTTAATGCTTTTTTTTATTAACTTTTATTAAGTTTAAACATATCTTTTAATAGAATACACTATCTCTATTTTTATTTTCAAAATTATTAACATTTTTTTACGAGAATGTATATATGTATATCACATAAACTGTTATAATTTTAATACAAGAGATTATGTTTATATTACTATGTAGATTGTTATTGTTCTTGGAATAATCCAAATGGATTGTTATAAATTTTATTATAAACAAAGTTCTTATTTATGTATAATAATAAATATAAATATTTTTGAAAAAAATATACTTATTAGAGATTTTATGATTACTATATTAAAATGATAAAATGAATATTGATTATTATTAATAATGCCATAGGTTATTATACATACATAAATTTCTTTCTATTATTAACCTGTTTACGTTATATTTAACTTTTTATTGCAACAAATAAAGAGAAATACATTTCAATATGTATTAGGAAATAAACAAAATTTTTTTAACTTATCTGCAATTATTTTAATTTAATATTTTTTAATATAACTGAATATTTATCTTTATTTTATTCTATTTATTAAACAGATTCAACTGTGTTACATTATGTAAAATAGAAAGTCATTTTTATAATTATTTAAATTATTTACAAAATATTTTCTTCAGAGATGTGTGAGTAAACAGATAGACAACAAAGAAAGGGAAACTAAAAATAGTCTTTCATTTATCATTCGCACAGTAATGCATAAAGAGTGATTTCATGATTTTCCAATGATGTATGAAGAATGATTACTTCATGATTTTCCGTATATGAGATATTGATTTCACATCTAAAAAAACACGATCAAAATAAAGTATATGATTAGAACTTCTTCTGATTTGATTAGAAGGCATTATGTTGACAGATTGTTAAACATAGGACTAAACTTGTAATTGTAAAAATTTCAAATATAAAATTGAAATATAAAATATAAATATCAAAAAATAATTCTAAAACGTTCAAAAAATTTTAAGTACAATATATAAAATATTGTGTAAAAATGTGTCTGTTTTATATTACACGAATTATTTCTATGTAAAGAATATTATAAAATGTAATTTATGTAATTTATGAAGTATTAATATAAGATAGTGTTTATTTATGTTATTTATATATTATTAATTAAATTTGTTTCTCTCTTTGCGGGCGCGCGTGTGTATAACTATATATTTTTCTATATATATATATATTATATATATATATATATATATATATATATATATAATTTAAATATTTCTTATTATTTATTATATTATTTATTTACATATTTTTATATATTTAAAAAAAGTTTTAAAAATAATATGCATATATGCATATAAAATATAATATGAATAGATTGAATTATCCAATATTGATGTCTTATTTGAATAGCGAATTAAGTTATAGAAAAGAATCACTGATTTTTTATCATATGCAATTAAAAAGAAAATCAGAAACATATGAAGGAAACAAAATTATCATTAATTTTGATATGACAATTTTTTTTTGTAAATGAATCAAGTCTATGAATTTCTCATCATATTATTTGGCGTGCTATTGAATCTGCGTCATACATATTTGATGCTTATCCATTTATCTATTTTGGGGATC